>NC_139224.1:158378978-158844851 GCF_055691185.1 Crinia signifera
TTCACCTTGTTAACAGCATGTGAATAGAAAAAATAGTAGTATTTCATCTCAGCACGGCCTTGCGCTTACGTACCTCGGTGTATGGATCAGTTGGTCATCAGCAAGCTGTTAGACAGTCATTAGGTCGACATGTGTCTAGGTCGACATGTGTCTTGGTGGACAGGGTCATTAGGTCGACATTAAAAAAAAGGTCGACATGGGGTTTTTCATTGTTTTTTTTTTTTTTTCTTACCCGAATGTCGACACAGGTTAAAGTGCCCCGCATCCCCTCGCATGGCTTTCTGCACTCGCCATGCTTCGGGGTCGGTGCCTCGCTACGCTCGGCACACTATTTTGTTCTCCCACCGTGCCCTAGTAGGGCATGAAATACCGCCTGTCAACACGTCGGCTCAAAAAAAAAAAACAGTGAAAAACCCCATGTCGACCTTTTCACTGTTGACCTAACCCATGTTGACCTAATGACCCTGTCAACCTAATGATCCTGTCGACCGAACCCATGTCGACCTTCCTGCATGTCGCCCTAGACACTTGTCGACCTAAATGCATGTCGACCTAATACTGTCGTCCTAATGACTGTCTAACAACATGCTGGTGACCCAATGACCGTATCCCGTACTACGGGAGGTTTGCATGCGCAGCCTATCAATAATCGGCAACCGTACGAATTCGCAGCTGTAAAATCATGTTTGAATTACCCCTTGTATGATTGGGAAAGAAATAGCGTTTATATGTAGTTTATTGTAAATCCTGTTTTCCGAGGCTGCGGATGGACACTTAACGTGTGACTCCAAGGCCCATATTGCTGCAATGTGGACGCTATCCATCCCTCTTCAGGTGTATATGCAAGCCATCAGGATTAGTGTCTGGCAATACTTCTCCCCCGAGTCAGCATAGGTTGTACTTCTCCTGCTACGGCTCAGGTGAGGGAAGAACACCCCCCGACACACCTCAGGAGGACAAATGTGAGAAATAAGATGATTCCTGTGCCCTCTTCCTATATACAGGGCATTAGAGAAAGAGCTGGTGGTGGAGCAGTGCGCTTATAGCAGGAGGAGTCAGTTCTTGGCACAGCCTCCTCAGGTTAACGCATAACTTCCTGCCTGTCCCCTACTAGAAATGAAGTCCGGTGAATGCAATTTGTATGTTGGCTGCCTTGTTTGTTTGTACTATGTTTTCTCATACAGTCACTGATGGCTGATTAATACCTTTGCAGGTGGCACAGCCCACGTGGCGTTCCCAGAGATTCACCCCGGGGACGCAGACAGGACAGACGTCTCATTAATCACTGGGAGGCTGAGGTCTGTCCATCTTTCTGCGACAGAGACACCGGATGAAGGGTCTTGTGCCTCCCTGGCACAGAGGAACAGAGATACCACTGTGGCTGAGCTCGGGCCAGCTGGTAAGACAGGATCTTATATGGAGGAAAAAACCTGTGTATTTTATATGTAAGGTTAATAACTCAATGAGGAGCTCAGACCAGTAATAATATTTACCTCCAATATCTGTGGTTGCTGCAGATGTATCTAGAGCAGAGGTGGGCAAGAAACCCTCCATCTGTTGATGAACTACACATCCCAGCATGCCTTGCCTTAGTTTTGCTATTTGGCCAATGCTGAAACTGATGCAAGGAATGCTGGGATATGTAGTTCATCAACAGCTAGAGGGCCGCTTATTGCTCACCCCTGATCTAGAACACGATGCTAGATCGCTCAGCACACAGCGATGTAAGGGCCAGGTCTGTTCTGTGTTCCCCATTGTGGGTCTTCGGAACACTCTGGTGCATTAAAAATCAACAATAATAAAAAATAGATGTTTTATTCTGGACACTTCTAATGTTTATAGGAATTTCCTGGCAAATAAACATTTTATTTGAGTACCCTAGGATTCTTCTATAGGTCAGTTTGCAAAGTTAAACTCCTCCCACAACTGACTGTATACTGTGATTCAGCGCTGTACGTTCCGCTCTGGTATGTATCGCAGTAATGTGGTCATAAGAACATCTTCATGACTGTAACATGTCCTGGTCTTTCCCCAGCATCCTTCCTGTCCGCCCGGAGCTGGCAAGGCCTGGACAAGGCTCTGGGCCAATCAACAGTGGTGAAAGCGGTGGAAGGACGTAGAGGAATCGCTATAGCATATGAGGATGAAACAAGCGGCTGAGATGCTGTGGTCGGCTGAACGTCACTACGAAATAATCGGTGGTGTCACTCAGCCCCTACGTGTGTTGGAGACGGCAGTTCCAGAAGCATCGGTGTATTTACACGACTGTGGATCTGCGCCAACATGGCTTTGCTTCTCTGCTTGTAATAATGAACACCGGAGTAGTGCAGAAGCAAAGAGAATGGCAAGGAAAGTTCCATCTGTGCATCATGTAGCACCCAAGCCGCTGTGGCAATGGGCAGGAACAGACCTGATTCATATGCCAGGGGTACTGCCATTGAGCTGGAAGTCAGGGCTGACACGTGACTGGAGAAACTACCTTGTATCCTACATATAGGACTCTGCATCAGATTGTCTCCACCCATAGATCCAGCATCAGATTGTCTCCACCCATAGATCCAGCATCAGATTGTCTCCACCCATAGATCCAGCATCAGATTGTCTCCACCCATAGATCCAGCATCAGATTGTCTCCACCCATAGATCCAGTGTCGGCCAGAGTTAAATCCTTCCCTAGGTGCACAGGACACAAGTCTTTTCTGAACCTGGTTCCAGGTTATCCTACACAAACATAGAAGATCTTTCTCCACCGGCAGCCAAACCTGCAGAGATCGTATATTATGATATACTCCGTTACACCTGTGCCTTCAAGCTATTTATTCCAGACACTTATGGTAGTTCTATTCAAACACTATTTAAAATAAATATATGTTTATGTATGCGGCGTGTTTATGTATAAGGCGTGTTTATGTATAGTGTTTATGTGACTTGTGCTTGTAAAACTAGAAGGGGGCTGAATAGTTGGGTGCTTTTGTGGCACCCCAGAATTGGGGATACCCCTTTAAAGTCTTTTATATTTGTGCATTGGTGGCCAGTGCTGCCCTTATTACAAATGGTGGCCGGACGTAAAAGCATGGAGGTTGCCAGGCAACCATCCCAACTGCGGCCATCTCTATGCTGGGACCCGGCGCTGACCTTTGCTCCCTAGAGAGGACTGGGAGCAAGAGCCTTTTTCATTGGTCGCTCAGTGGGCGCCAATTCAGAGGGGCATCCCAGTCTATTGCTGGGCAGAAAGACATGTAGCAAGTGCCCCGGAGGGAGGAGATAAGCTGGGTGCGAAGGAGACAGAGGCGCGGCGTGCAGAGGAGGAGAGGACGCACGAGGGGGAGAGAAGGCGAGCCCCTAAGTAAGGAATAAGCAGTCTGCAGGGTGCGGGAGCAGAGATCCCAAGCAGAGCCGCCGAGCAGCAGCTAACCGGCCAGCAGAGAGAGAGAGAGACACACACAAGGAGAGCGTGACGCGGCTGCTGAGAGCCGCGACAGCATCCCCAGTGCCCTGAGAGGGAGAGCCGTGCCGCGACCCCGGCGAAGAGTGAGCAGATGGAGCCGCTGTCACTCAGAACAGCCCGGCGGCTGCAAGGAGGGAGGGAATCCAGCGCGGAGTGACCCTGGCGCATTGTGACGGCGCCCGGTGGCCCAGCCCGCAGCAGCGCAAAGAGAGAGCCGGAAAGCCAGCACACCAGAGACCCCAGAGAGGGAGAGTCAGGCAGTGCGACTCCCCGAAGGCCTCAACCGTGACCGGCAGGAGCTGGCAACCACAGCAGATCCTAAGGTACCCTGGCCCCCCTCTGCCCGATATCCTTCTATGCCCTGCTGGACTCCCGCTACCCAATCCACAGGCCCATACCCACTATATTCAGCTGAACGGGGCGCTAGTCCCTCAGTGGAGAAGTACCTCCCACTTGCCAGGCTTTGGACATAGGACTGTGTGGTCTGGCCCTATTTGAAAGCCCCCATAGGAGACTATTGGAGAACGGACTGTCCTCTCTGCCTCAGTCAAGTGTCCGGACCCTAGCCTCATAACCTATGTCCACAACCTTAGGCCATTAGTCAAACTCCTTTTGCTGTGTGAAGCTAATATCCAGTGTTGGCATTGTGCCAAAGTTCAGGATACCATTGCTTTGGATTACAAATCTTAGCAGTAGCTACTTCAATTAAGGTGCACCTAGGCCCAAACAGGTACCTTGTGCTATAGTAGAACTGTGCAGTTCAGGGACTTATTCTTCTGTATCTGGACACTTGGTTATTTATACAAGGTATAAGTTGCTGCATATTATTGTCATTCATTTGAAAGCTATTGCATGTCACTTGGAAGGTTTGATTTGTCTATACTGTGGTCCTATTGCATAGTGATATTGGTGACGCATGTATACCGTGTGAATTGCGGCCTGCATGTGTTACAGGCGGCCCCATCGCGCTTGATATCCTCTTTAAAGAATATAATCATCATTTTGTCATTCGTGGAGGTCGTTGGGTGAATTAGTTCATTCTTCTGTGCGCAGTATATTGTGTGAGGTGCGGCCTATGGTGCCACAGTGACCCCATTGCGCACAATATCCAATAGGTGGAACATTCTTTAAATCTTTATTCATAAATGACCAATTGTCTTTACCTCTTTTGATAATTATTGCATTTCATTGTCATTGCATTGTTTAATCATTTTCATCAGCGACCAGAGATGGCGGTGCCGCAGAGGTAATCAGCTGAAAACGGGAGCACGCACCCGGCGATTTATCACCGGGGCACACTCCCATCACTGGCAATATGGTTGCCTGCGACCATATTTCCAGTGATTTCAGCCCCTATCGCCTCCGTGTGTACACAGCTTTAGTAATGACTACAGCTGTGCACCAGATAGGTGATCTGGGGAATGTGACAGTTAGTAATGACTGCAGCTGTGCACCAGATAGGTGATCTGGGGAATGTGACAGTTAGTAATGACTGCAGCTGTGCACCAGCTAGGTGATCTGGGGAATGTGACAGTTAGTAATGACTACAGCTGTGCAACAGATAGGTGATCTGGGGAATGTGACAGTTAGTAATGACTACAGCTGTGCACCAGATAGGTGATCTGGGGAATGTGACAGTTAGTAATGACTACAGCTGTGCAACAGATAGGTGATCTGGGGAATGTGACAGTTAGTAATGACTACAGCTGTGCACCAGATATGTGATCTGGGGAATGTGACAGTTAGTAATGACTGCAGCTGTGCACCAGCTAGGTGATCTGGGGAATGTGACAGTTAGTAATGACTACAGCTGTGCAACAGATAAGTGATCTGGGGAATGTGACAGTTAGTAATGACTACAGCTGTGCACCAGCTAGGTGATCTGGGGAATGTGACAGTTAGTAATGACTACAGCTGTGCAACAGATAAGTGATCTGGGGAATGTGACAGTTAGTAATGACTGCAGCTGTGCACCAGCTAGGTGCAGTCATTCATTCATTTCTATCCAATACATTCTACAGATCCACAGGTGGCCTGGAAAACATGAACTGTTGTAAAACTAGAGGCCCGGTCTGACCACTCCTACTGTAGACCTTACAGCCGCTTCCTGATAGTTGTTGGTGGCTTCAGTCCCCACAGTAAAACAATTCCCAACATTACTTTATGTTTATTTCGAAAAGTTCTGACCTTCCCTGTAAACAGGGTCTTTGCATACGGAGTGTTGCTTAGGGCCTTATTCTAGTTCACTCTTTCTGACAAAATCCTTCTTAGATGGACAAAACCATGTGCACTGCAGGTGGGGCAGATGTAAAATGTGCAGAGAGAATTAGATTTGGGTGGGGTTTTACTTTAAAGTGAGATCTCTATTGCAGTGTAACAATAAAGCAGCCAGTATTTACCCTGCACAGAAACAAAATAACTCACCCCACATTTTACATCTGCCCCCCTGCAGTGCACATGGTTTTGTCCATCTAAGAAGGATTTTGTCAGAAATAGTGAACTAGAATAAGGCCCTTAGTGCTGCAAAACCTTATTGGAAGCAACTTCCTTATGTGTAGATACTTTATCTGTAGCGCGGCATTTTACATCGTACACCATTGTCTGTTCATATAATTCTGACTGCTGCTTCTGGCACTGATTTCTCATCTTCTTATGCTACGTTCTATAGAAAGAACAGGAGCAGAACATTGTGTCCTGTGTGAAGAGGATTATAATTATCATTTTTGCATCAAGAACCATCGCATTTAGGAATAAAAACCTTCACTGAAGAGTTGGTAGAGACATGCAAATACCATTCTATTGTCTATTACTAAATAATCAGAAATCCGTACAGTATTCTATGAATACTGCATTGCTGAGGCTGTGTGTTACGGACTTGGGGGTTACCCACCGTGGAAATCCGGAGACAGTACGTGAGAATGCAGGAGGCAGGGAGCTGGAGATCAGGCGTGAGCCCGTAGCCGGGACCGCTGGTTAGAACGGCCACAGCGAAACCCTACACTGACTCTGTTGAGTCCCCCGGGCAGATGGAATACCCCTGCGGTAGTGCTAGGCTTCGCCTGTAGCCGCCGCGTTCGAAGGAGCCGGTTAAGCCTGCTCCGACCCCGATGCAGCCAGGTGTTATGTGGTGACAAGGGGTGAGCGATCGCCAGGGGGTATCTCAAAAGGCAGATCTAACTAACGGGCCTACCTGAAAAAACCCCTGACTAACCGGCACCAGGCCAAGGACGGGACAGCGCGACCGAGTCGCAAACACCAGAACAAAGCAACAATAGGGTGCCACCAAACCAAACACACGCCAACATAAAAATAGTACTCTTAAAGTGACGGTACCCCAAAACAGACGTAAACCCACAGTTGTGGGCCTCTCCGAACCAAGGAGAGCAGAACCAGGATAATACTGATTATAACTAAGGAGGAAGGGCCGCTTGCCCGTAGGAATAAAGAATATGGAACCAGGCTCCACTGGAGCACTTACGTGACCGGCCCAAGACTGGACACTGACCGCAGCAATCGGGTGGCTGGATAACGGCTGGACTACGGCTGCACAGTGACCGCAGTGAGACGGCAGCTGGACAATGGCTGCACCATGGCTGGAGGTCCCTGGACTAGGACAGCAAGGGGACAATGATATTTGATCCAGACTGCAGCAGGATAGGACACTTGACTGGACCCAGACGACACAGGACAAGACTGTAAACAGGACCCAGACTGAAGTGAGAAGGACTCCGACAGAATCCAGACTGAATGGAACAGGAGCAGGACCTAGGACCAGAGAGCAGTATATCTGCAGCTACCAGCACAGAGAAACAACAAGCTATCACTGGCAGAGATCCCCAGGAGAGCATGGCTTATAAAGGCCTCAGGTGATTGAAACAGCTGGTGAATCTCCAGGCTGCTCCTGATTAACGAGCTAATACCTCACAGCCTGTGAATCATAGCTCAAAGAACACAGGGCTGTAATGGCAACAGACCTACCACTGGAGGTCACCAGTGAGTCAAAAGCCAAACAGAAACAAAACAGATTGAACCATAAAACCTGGCTCCTGACAGTACCCCCCCCTTGAGGAGGGGTCAACAGACCCCAAAATCCAGACCTCCAAAAAATAATGAGCATCTGGACCCTGGAAAACAGGGCAAAGGCAACAGAAAGGTGAACACAAGCTAAAACCACGGCTTGTCTCAGTGCCCCCCCTAGAGGGTGACCACAGGGCACAACCAAAAAGACAAACAAGATGATCCAGGAATGCGGAAAAAGATTAATGCTTCTTCTTTTTCTTTTTCCTAGATTTTGATGGAATCAGCAGTTTAAGGCCCCAAACATTATCAGATCTGATGGTACCTTCTATCAAATCACAGCTATGGGTTACCAAATCAGAAACAGAGTTGAAGTCTCGATCTGAGGAGATCATGAGAGTCTTTTTAACAGATGGAATCTCAGAAAGGGAAGAATGTCTTAATTGGCCATAGGCAGAACTCTTATTGGATTCCCTAGACCCAGAATTACAGGTACCAGATGTGTCCAAAAATTTTTTGTCAGGAGTCAGTGAGACAAAACCAATAGCTAAACTCCTGGATTCCGGACCAAGCGATGAGGCAGAAGAATGAACAAACAGAGACTGAGAGTCTCCAGAAGCCAGGTCCTTAAGCCCCTGGCTTATGCTGGGCACCACATTTCCAGGAGCTGATGGAACCCCATCCTTCTTTTTGGGACTGAACTTCTTAATAACAGCATCACAAAAAGAGGAGAGATCCTGAAGGCAAGGGTCACAACACCTGATCAGCTTGTAAGCCCATGTCTGAGGTCTACCCCTAAAGGCAGAAATGAGGAGGTATATAATATTAGTCCAAGTGACCCCTGAAGCTGGTCCTGATTCAAAAAGGGAAGTATAGTGTTTAACCAGGGCAATAAAATGGGCAAGATCTCCATCAAAAATGATGGACGTAGGGACATCCACCTCTGGGACCTCAGAACTGGAATTCTCTATGGGAACAACAACCTTTGGGTCTAAGATTTCTGAAGCCTCCCGAGAAGCTGGCAAGACAGAAATGCTCACTGGGTTTGCGGCCCTCAAGAGCCTCGCTGAGGCTGTGGTCTCTGGGACCTCAGACAAGGATATGGCCACCCCTTCCAGGGACACCGCTTCTATGATACCACTTGAGGCTAGATGGACTGAGCCCCCCTCAGGGCCCGGACTGACAGAGTCCCCTTCCGGGACCGGACTGGCAGAGTCCCCCTCAGGGACCGGACTGGCAGAGTCCCCCTCAGGGACCGGACTGGCAGAGTCCCCCTCAGGGACCGGACTGGCAGAGTCCCCCTCAGGGACCGGACTGGCAGAGTCCCCCTCAGGGACCGGACTGGCAGAGTCCCCCTCAGGGACCGGACTGGCAGAGTCCCCCTCAGGGACCGGACTGGCAGAGTCCCCCTCAGGGACCGGACTGGCAGAGTCCCCCTCAGGGACCGGACTGGCAGAGTCCCCCTCAGGGACCGGACTGGCAGAGTCCCCCTCAGGGACCGGACTGGCAGAGTCCCCCTCAGGGACCGGACTGGCAGAGTCCCCCTCAGGGACCGGACTGGCAGAGTCCCCCTCAGGGACCGGACTGGCAGAGTCCCCCTCAGGGACCGGACTGGCAGAGTCCCCCTCAGGGACCGGACTGGCAGAGTCCCCCTCAGGGACCGGACTGACTTGCCCCCCTTCTGGGGCGAAACAGACTTGCCCCCCTTCTGGGGCGAAACAGACTTGCCCCCCTTCTGGGGCGAAACAGACTTGCCCCCCTTCTGGGGCGAAACAGACTTGCCCCCCTTCTGGGGCGAAACAGACTTGCCCCCCTTCTGGGGCGAAACAGACTTGCCCCCCTTCTGGGGCGAAACAGACTTGCCCCCCTTCTGGGGCGAAACAGACTTGCCCCCCTTCTGGGGCGAAACAGACTTGCCCCCCTTCTGGGGCGAAACAGACTTGCCCCCCTTCTGGGGCGAAACAGACTTGCCCCCCTTCTGGGGCGGAACAGACTTGCCCCCCTTCTGGGGCGAAACAGACTTGCCCCCCTTCTGGGGCGAAACAGACTTGCCCCCCTTCTGGGGCGAAACAGACTTGCCCCCCTTCTGGGGCGAAACAGACTTGCCCACCTTCTGGGGCGAAACAGACTTGCCCACCTTCCGGGGCGAAACAGACTTTTGGGCCCCCACTCGGGGCTACGGCCTTTGGGCCCCCACTCGGGGCTACGGCCTTTGGGCCCCCACTCGGGGCTACGGCCTTTGGGCCCCCACTCGGGGCTACGGCCTTTGGGCCCCCACTCGGGGCTACGGCCTTTGGGCCCCCACTCGGGGCTACGGCCTTTGGGCCCCCACTCGGGGCTACGGCCTTTGGGCCCCCACTCGGGGCTACGGCCTTTGGGCCCCCACTCGGGGCTACGGCCTTTGGGCCCCCACTCGGGGCTACGGCCTTTGGGCCCCCACTCGGGGCTACGGCCTTTGGGCCCCCACTCGGGGCTACGGCCTTTGGGCCCCCACTCGGGGCTACGGCCTTTGGGCCCCCACTCGGGGCTACGGCCTTTGGGCCCCCACTCGGGGCTACGGCCTTTGGGCCCCCACTCGGGGCTACGGCCTTTGGGCTGAACACTTTCCGCACGGTTTTTAGGAAACCCGGAAGATCCCTTAGGATGGGATCGTCAGCCTCTATGAGAGGTTTAACCCACTCCAAAGCTCTTCCTCTAAAGCATGATAAGAGATAACGGACAGCAGAAGAAGGAGTTATCTTCATATTATGTGAGAAGTCCATTTTAGCGAGGAATTGCTGAGCAATTGGTCGGAGCTGGGCCAAATCTCCATCGAAGTATGGAGTGTTAGGAGTATCATCAGACACGCCCGGCGGGCCTTGGGCATCAAATTGGCTCGACTGACCTCGAGCACCACAAACGTTCAATGAGCCCCAAGCGCCCTTGCCACTAGATGAGCCCCCGGCATCGGACTCGCCTAAGGAGACCGGGACTCCTGGATCCACAACCTCAGAGGCAACACCGAGAACCCCAAGATCGTGGAAGATGTCACTAGAAATCCCGGCTGAGACTGATGTCAGGGATTCTTTTTTCGGAGTTATGCCTCCCAAGGCCTCATCAGGAGCAATTACCTCCATAACTCCATGTGGGGTTAAGTTCCCCAAGACCCTCTTAGGGGCGACTGTTTCAAGGACCCCCTCTGGGATTATGCCACTTGAAGCCCCTTTTGAGGGAAAAACCTGAGACTCCACTACAGGACTTAGCAACTCCAACATTGAAAGAACGTTGAGCTCCCTGACTGGAAGACTAGCATCCAACGTCTTTCTGTCTGGAATCTTTGTGGATGAATTCCACATTCCTGTCTGATTCCGTACCACAACATGGGGCGCTCTAGTCCTAGGACCCCAGTTGTAAGTCGGAGCGCTACGTATGTGGGGGGTGTGGTCAGGTTCCTCCTGCTTAGAGGAGACAGGTATAGATGTAACCTCCTGATACCACTTGGATTGGGGAAAATCCTTCCCGGTACCACCACCAGGTCTGCGTAATTCGCAATACTGGAGAAAGTGGCCTGATTCCCCACAATACAGACATAGGTTAAAGTTTTTACGCCGTCGCCGCTCTTCTGGTGTGAGCCTTGGCCTTAAAAAACTTCTATGTCCCTTCTGAATCTCCTGATCTGAAGTTTGACTGACTACCCCCTTAGCCAGGGTCTCCCTAGGAGCTGGTTGAGCCCCAAAAACCTCAGACAGATCCAGGAAAATTTGTGTTAACAGATCTTGCAATTGCAGAAATGACTGCTGCAGACCCTTAACCCGCTCAGGTTTTAATTCTGTAAAGGCCGTATTTAAGGCCATCAAGGAAGCTTGCAAGGCCTGCATGATAAGTACAGCAATGAAACAAACAGACAAGACCAACTGGGCAAGCTAAATAAAGCAAAACCCTGTAACGGGCAAAATGCGGGAAGAAAAAAAATCTTAATATGGACTAATCTATAAGTCCTGCAACCAATCAAAAACACCCAAATCACCTTGAAACAAAATTTTATATATGCATGTATACCTATGACTACTGTGAACACATGCATATATCGGTATGGCCAGTGATAATGTTACGGACTTGGGGGTTACCCACCGTGGAAATCCGGAGACAGTACGTGAGAATGCAGGAGGCAGGGAGCTGGAGATCAGGCGTGAGCCCGTAGCCGGGACCGCTGGTTAGAACGGCCACAGCGAAACCCTACACTGACTCTGTTGAGTCCCCCGGGCAGATGGAATACCCCTGCGGTAGTGCTAGGCTTCGCCTGTAGCCGCCGCGTTCGAAGGAGCCGGTTAAGCCTGCTCCGACCCCGATGCAGCCAGGTGTTATGTGGTGACAAGGGGTGAGCGATCGCCAGGGGGTATCTCAAAAGGCAGATCTAACTAACGGGCCTACCTGAAAAAACCCCTGACTAACCGGCACCAGGCCAAGGACGGGACAGCGCGACCGAGTCGCAAACACCAGAACAAAGCAACAATAGGGTGCCACCAAACCAAACACACGCCAACATAAAAATAGTACTCTTAAAGTGACGGTACCCCAAAACAGACGTAAACCCACAGTTGTGGGCCTCTCCGAACCAAGGAGAGCAGAACCAGGATAATACTGATTATAACTAAGGAGGAAGGGCCGCTTGCCCGTAGGAATAAAGAATATGGAACCAGGCTCCACTGGAGCACTTACGTGACCGGCCCAAGACTGGACACTGACCGCAGCAATCGGGTGGCTGGATAACGGCTGGACTACGGCTGCACAGTGACCGCAGTGAGACGGCAGCTGGACAATGGCTGCACCATGGCTGGAGGTCCCTGGACTAGGACAGCAAGGGGACAATGATATTTGATCCAGACTGCAGCAGGATAGGACACTTGACTGGACCCAGACGACACAGGACAAGACTGTAAACAGGACCCAGACTGAAGTGAGAAGGACTCCGACAGAATCCAGACTGAATGGAACAGGAGCAGGACCTAGGACCAGAGAGCAGTATATCTGCAGCTACCAGCACAGAGAAACAACAAGCTATCACTGGCAGAGATCCCCAGGAGAGCATGGCTTATAAAGGCCTCAGGTGATTGAAACAGCTGGTGAATCTCCAGGCTGCTCCTGATTAACGAGCTAATACCTCACAGCCTGTGAATCATAGCTCAAAGAACACAGGGCTGTAATGGCAACAGACCTACCACTGGAGGTCACCAGTGAGTCAAAAGCCAAACAGAAACAAAACAGATTGAACCATAAAACCTGGCTCCTGACACTGTGGCCTTGTAGGCAGATGTTACAACATGCCAGCAGGTTATATATACTCACAGTGAGGGTAGTGATATCAGTCAGGTGCGAGAAAAGGAGGGGTAATCTTGGGCAAAAAAAGCACTTTGTTTCCCCGAGCACACTGCACAACACCAGTGACCAGATATAAATCTATATGGAAAGAATTCAGAGATCTTGGTTACATATGTATGGAAAGCCCCCAAGCCAATCGTCAAGGCTTCTCCGAGTAGGTATCTGGACTGATCATAGATTGACTCTAGGTCTACAGTCATAAGGTAAACCGCTATTGGTCGACAGTCAAGGGGTCTAAAGGTCGACTGAGTTTAACCCCTTCAGTGGCACTCCCGAGAATTTTCCGGGGTTTGCTCCAGTGCGCAGACTGGCAAACCCAGAAAATTCTCGGGAGTGCCACTGCCTGTGCTCCCCCATGCCAGGCAGCGCCACTGAGATTTACTTTGGCAGCTGTCGGGCTCAGCCTCCCTCCCCCGGCTGTGTGCGGCGTGACCTTGTAAGGTCAAGCCGCACAGGGCCAGGCAGCGGCTGATGGACAGTTCTGCGGCGCTGCCCGGACACGGGGGTTGCAGTGGTGGCTGTTCTTTTAGGGAGCGCGCCCTGGAAATAAACTCGCCCAATGGGGATCGCTCCCTAAGAAAAAAAACACCACTGAAGGGGTTAAAGGTCGACAGGGTCAATAGGTTGACATGGTCAAAAGGTAAAGTGGCTGATACTTTATCACCGGCCAATCCGCTCCCGACAGTTAAGTTACAGGCTGGGTTTATAAAGGGACATTCAGGAGCTGATTGGCTGGTGATAAAATACCAGTCACTGTATCACTTCTCCCTTATCACTGCTTCATACATCTACCCTACATGACTCAGACACAGCTACTGCCAGGTAAATGAAGCCGCTGCACCGTTTTTTCAACCTTCTAATGAGGTCAACATTTCTTCAGTGCCGACATGGTCAATGTTCACATTCTAAGCATGGCAACATTTATGGCCATGTAGGCATTTTAACCCTGAGTGGTAGGTTTTGCTGGGGCAGGACAAACCTACCAGGGCAGTATTGTCCTGCCCCAGCAAAACCAACCACAGTGGTAAGCCCCCCTCCCTCACCACTGCTCCGGCGTTAGTACGCCAGAGCTTCCCTGTCACCGCTAGTGTCCCCGCTACCTTAGCCGCCGGCCTGTCACATTCAGCAGTGACGGCGGCAGGCTGGGGGATGTTCACGGCGGCTTAGGAGGACTCGCGTGCCTCCGAACATCCCCGAGCCTGCCGCCGACGTCACTGCTACTGAAAGTATGGCGGCAGGCGGGGGGAGCGGTGTTAGAAGAGCTCCGGCTTGTGATCGCCGGAGCACAGGTGATGGAGGGTTGGGGGGGTGATTGGGGAGGAGGGGCTCTAGAGGTGCTGTGCCAGTGGTGCACACCTGGACACCACTGGGGCGCACCTATTTCATATTTGTGGTATGCCCGGAAACCCCACTCAAGGGGTTAATGTTGGTATAATATGGTGTGTACAGTCCTTGGCAGGGTCCCGGGCGGCTCAAGGGGGATCAGATGGCCATACACTGATGTGAGACATCTCATTAATGTATAGCCAGCTTTAGGTGCGGGTTTATAAAAGTAGAAACCAGTCAGATTTTAAATTTCGCTAAGCACCTTCTTGAAGATAATAGCTGGAATTTGATTGGTTGCAACATTTCCACTTCTATAACCCCACACCTTAGTTACTATACCACTGTGTGTGTGAGGTTTTTTACAGATCACATTCTGGGACGGGTTAAATCTAGGGTTACCACCTCATCCCTTTCATTCTGGACACATTAATTACACAGGTTCTGTGGCTGGCTGACTTCAAGACTCCATTTCACCTGGTTTTATTCAGCCACAGAACCTGTGTAATTATGTGTGCAGAATTAAAGGGATGCGACGGTTCCCTAGTTAAATCTCACATCCTAGGTATTCTGTGTAAACCTATGAGCATTGCTCCTTAGTTACCTCTATCCGCCAAGCCTGTCCCAAGATCCCCGCTATCTTTCTAGATATAGAACCATTAATCCGATTTGCATAAATTTAACTTGAATTCACTCTTTGGTCTTGAGCGCTAATAGTGATAACCAATTATGTCAAATTATATAATAAAAACAAAAAAAGCTAACTGCAAAATAGCCACTAGATGGCGGGGTTGGTGCAGTCTATGCTGAGTTAGCACCATATCTGTGAGGAATCGGTACATCTGTCAGATTGAACATAGGTCTACAGTCATTAGGTCGACCCCACTAGGTAGACTGGCTGTAAGGTCGACATGGACCAAGGTCGAATTTGCATAAAGGTCGACATGATGAAGGTCGACTGGTCATAAGGTCGACATGGGTTTTTCACTGTTTTTTTATCTGAATGTCGACATGGACACAGTTGGCAATGAGAATCGGACCCTCGCAACGCTCGTGATGCATCGGGCACGGTGGCTCGCTTCGCTCGCCACAGCTTTAATAACCTCCTCCACGCCCTAGTGGATGGTAGAGCATGAAATACCGCCTGTCGGCACATGTCGGCTCAAAAGACAGTGAAAAACCTTATGTCGACGTATGACCAGTCGACCTTCCCCATGTCGACCTTTATGCAAATTCGACCTTAAGTCATGTCGACCTTGGCCCATGTCGACCTTAAGTCAGGTCGACCTTCCTGCCAGTCGACCTAGTGGGGTCGACCTAATGACTGTAGACCTAAGATCATTCTAATAGATGACCGCTTCCCATCTGTGAAGCATAATCTACATATAGGGGGTTATTCTGATTTAGTCGGTCCTTTCGCGTTCGCATGGGAGGCCCATGTTTTGCTAATGCGCACATGTGCATACGCTGGGTACAAGCAGGCACAACGAACTGCTAGTTTGCCGTCCCGTTCGCACCCACCAGTGCAGGTGGGGTGGCGGCGAGGGGACCGCCCATTGGAATGCCCAGCGTTTCATGGGTGTGCCCATGAAAACAGGCAGTGACGCGGCTTCCTGGGATGGGCAGCTGACATCACCGGATGTCAGCTGCCCGCCCTGTTCCCGTACTGGGAACATGCAAAACTAAGGCACCTGAGAGCGCCTTCGTTTTGCACGTACGCTCCAAATCATTTCATGGTCGGTGACCATCGAATGATTTGGTCCCCGCACTCAAGGCTGCGAATTGGTGTTTATGCAGGGAACACGGAGAGCAAGGGGGTTGGCGGGGCCGGCGGCTTGACGAGCGGTGGGCGTCATTAAAATCGCACGCAGCTGCATGTGAACCAGAATAAGATCTCTAGTGCTTGGTGCCAGCAGATGGTGTATGGTGCCAGTTTGCTAAAAGGAAAGAAAATCCAAGCACAAAAGCCGGCTCCGGGCTGAGGTGTCATCGCACAGCTATGTGATTTGATGTTAGGCCATTGAATAATGACAGGCGCTGTGTTCAGCACTGCAAGGGCAATTTTAAAATGCATTACTTCAGCCGTAGCCACGGGGATGCAGGAAAACAAAGTTATTTAGGAATTATTTTTGGAGATAAATTGATCTTAGAAAATGAAAAAACGTTTATCATGGTGTTTGAATTATAGGGAGCTCGGCACTGAGATGCGATTCACCAAAACCAGAGGCGCGAGTCTTCCCAGTCAGGGTGTGAAAGCATGGGGGGGGCACATTTTTTTTTTTTACATTTGATGAATTACTAGAGCTTTCATTTTCTGCTTTAATGGTGGTGTGTGTGTGTCCCATTTTAAAGGAGATTAAAAGTGGTGTTTTATCCTTAAATACAATATTTCTTGTGTAACGTTCCAGAATAATAAGTGGGGGTAAATATAATTGGGTATATATTGTGTACAATCAGTATTACTAATAATACATTCTACTCCACATTGTTACATTTTGGATGGTGATATTTCATTGCCTCCGATGAAAATCTAGGCACAGATTAATTTGATATGTTTCTCTATAGTGGAACACCTACAGGTATCCCCTCTGTTCCCCCCCCAACATGCACTCACACACCCACTTACATTCATCTCTCTCCCATCTTTGATACATATGCCCCATAGAATGGTAAAGCTGGATCGCATTTACACAGCGCTGTGTTTTAATGTCAGATTTAATTAACGATCGTGTAGCGCAGTCTCCAGCGGTTCTGCTTTCAGCAATTTCATCATCATCTACATTAGTTTGTTCTTTTAATAATTATGTCTCAGGAAAGTTGCTTTGTGCCATCGCCAGATAACCTTTGTAGATAATTCAAAAGGGAAGAAGAAAAACAGATGGAAAAGTGACTGCATCTAATCATCTCTCGGTAATAATGCAACTGTGGCTTCCTAGCAACGAGTCTTCAGCATCGATGCCCTACTTTAATTATGTATGTATAAAAAAAAACCCTGTTAAGCTCTTTGAATACAAAAATCTGTTATTACCTGTCCTCTATCGGACACAAGCCCCACTATCGTGTCTGTTAGGAATTGTTGATTGTGAAAATGTTGAAATTCCAAATTTCAGCAGGTCAGTTACAAAATGTTGACACCATTAAACTAAAATTAACAACATTTTAATTGTATTATTATACAGATGGCCGGCAGATGGGATGGCAGCAGTCAAAATACCTACTTACCTTCGCCCTGCCCCCTCCTAACCCACCTAAACCTAACCTCCCTTCTAAGTTCCTAACCGGCCTTCCTTGCAGACTAACCCTAACCTCTCCCTCAGCCTAACCCTATGGGGGGTATTCAATGAAGGGTCATGACTGTCAGGCTGGTCCGACAGCCGTCACCCTGTCCTGTTCTCGACCGGATCAACAGGGATTTTGCAGGCGGGATTCAAGGTGCTGCCTGCCGAGTGCTGAGAAGGGGGAGTGGCCATGAGAAGTGGACGAAAATCTGCGAGCTGCGGCCAGGAGCTCGTCAATTCCCGGCCATTCTGACTGCTTGTGAAGTCTAGCACATTCTGCCAAGATACCCTGTTCAATGCTGTCTGGGAAGACCGCTTTGAATAGGGCCCCGTAGCCATCTTCCCCATCAGTAATGGCGAAGGGAGATTGAATATCCCCCTAAGTCCCCCACTAGTCCCTAAACCTGACCCTCTCCCCAAAGCCTAATGCTAACCCGCACTGTGTACTTACGATTGGTACAACAAAAAGTGAATCTCATGTCGACCTTTTGAACAGGTACCCAGAACAGGCCCAGGGATTGGTCTTATAGGAGAAGGTCTACGGTGCCTTTGCCCCAATTTTAGGGACACCAGATAAAATCTTGCCTAGGGCACCTTATTGGGCTCTGCTGGCACCCTAAATCCTTGTTCCAAGAATTTAGTAGGGCCTGCAGTGACCGACTTCTGCAACTTGAGCTGCCCAGCCTTCCCCTCCACTGCTTTTTCTGTACCAGGTACCTGTTATATATAACTTATATTCTCTACACCCCCCACCCCCGCACTGCATATCACATGCCCACAGATTGACCCCCCCACCCATTATGTTATTCATAGGCAACATGGGCAGCTGATGATTCTATGGACTTCCTCAATTCTGTAAGTTGATTTTTGTATTCTGTACTGCGGTTGCTGTATTCCGTACTTCGGAGGATCCATTGTTGTTGCTGGGTCGAGGAGCGGTGTGAAAACACCAAACAGATTAACCCGGATCAACCAACCCAGCAATTTGACCCATGTTATAAGAAGGGTTAAACCCGTATCGCCCTGTATATAATGGGAGACCGGGGTTCAGTGTGAAAGGGTCTTTGCTTTGCGATCTGAAAGCGGTATTATCCTGCCCACTGCAATCCATGTGGTGCGACCAAGATGGCTGACTCACCTGGTACTCATGTGGGTAGGATGGGCAATCCATGGAACTAAGCGTACTGTGGGTATTTTGTTTGTATGTTGACTTTTTTTTTTAAGTTTATTTATAGACTCCACCAAAAGTGACTTCAGCAGCAGGTTGTAAGGTGACAAACGAAAACAGCTTGATATCCGCTACAGTGTCAAGCACACGATAACAACATTCCCAAGAGGCAAACACAGAGACCTAGTCATGGAAATATTATCAGTGAGAAAACCAGATAAATATACAGTAGAGGAAAGGGAGGCAAGGAATAGAAAGTAGCCATGGGCCATAGCCATGGGAGGCTCCAGAGGACGGGCTGAAGCACAGTTCAAAATTCAAACATGGGAGCCACACCCACTGCCACCAACAGCCATTCCAAACTGATTCACTGGCAGTTGATGTTTCTCCCCTATTTGAATTTTGAACTATGCTGCAGCCAGGGCCTGTGTAATGCTTCCTGGTACCCTAGGCAAAACTTCGACCTACTGCCCTTCCAACAACACACACCGATACCCACTTTCCAGTCACTCAAGTGAAAGTGTGGAGGTTGCGTCTTAGAAGTTCCACAGTCGCCACCTGCACTAAGTACAATGGGGGGAATTTACGGCCGATCTGCGGTACGATCGGATATGACCCGGATTGGCCATAATCGGGCGAAGATACGAATGGAGTATATGCCAAATTTACTAATCTGCTGTATATTCCTGGTTCGTATATTTTCCGATGTCCTAGCCGTTTGCATTTGGCGGCCATACAGTATCTAACGGCCACCAACTATGTACAATGCGGCAGCATCACACGGATCACTCAGATATGTGCAATGCTGCCCTGTGTGGAAAATAGATTAAATAAATACATTTTACAAACGGTGTGCGTTCCCCCTTCACGAATATAACCAGCACCAAGCTCATGGGCTCATGGTTCCCAAAATACGGGGGACAAAATGAGTATGGGTCCTCCATGTTTTGTACACCAGCACCAGGCCCAAACAGCCAGCAGGCCACATCCGGGGGACATTTTTATACAAGGGCCGGCGCCACCACTAGGCAAATCTAGGCATTTGCCTAGGGCGCCGGCCACTGGAGGGCGGCATTTCGCCCCCCCCCCCCCCCCCCCCCGCAGGGGGTACCTGTCCTGCGGCTGTGTATATAAAGCTGGCGGCGGCGGCGGCGGGGGTCCCTGCAATCAAGAAATAACGAGCGCTATCCGCCTGGCTACGCGGAAGCGCTTCTGTTGTGGAAACACTGGCCGCACGCTGATTGGCTGAGATTCCGCCAATCAGCGTGCGCCGTGCGGCCAGTGTTTTCACAACAGAAGCGCTTCCGCGTAGCCAGGCGGATAGCGCTCGTTATTTCTTGACTGCAGGGACCCCCTGCTGCCGCCGCAAGCTTTATATACACAGCCGCAGGACCGGTACACCCGGCACCGGGGCGCCCCCACCCCGACTCGCCTGGGGCGCTCCGGTGCCTTTCACCGGCCCTGCTTTGGGGAAGTTACCAGTGAAAGCATCTGTTTTGCACATGTCGGGCCAAAAAACAGTGAAAAACCCCAATGTTGACCTTTTGACTGTCCACCTAGCCCATGTCCACCTAATGCTTGTGTCGACCTAATGACCTCTCTACCTTGTCCGTCCCATGTCGACCTAGACCCCGGTCGACCTTTTTAGTATGTCGACCTAATGAGTTTTGACCTACTTGTGGTCGACCAACTAGACCATACCCCATTAGACCGCTGCCTAGAGCACCGGGATCTGGGGTAATGCGGGGCTTACTGAATCCACCTATGACAAAAATGAAGGATGTCTATGAAGAAGACATCCCTGTTGTAATTTATACAGATGGCGGCTTTGTGTGGAAATATCACTTTCCACGCAATTTTAACTTTCGCCTTTGAATTTACAAAGAAGGGTCATACTTTTCTTTATTGTGAGATTAAGATGCAAGAAATAGACTCTGAAAGCAGATCTGCTTGACACTGTGCTAGAGGATCGTTAATTAAATCCGTCATTAAGACCCAGATATGAAAGTGTTGCATAAATTGAAATGCGCTCATTAGAATTTTTACATGGTGTTGCAGGCTGCTATCCTTTCTGTAACCTGCAGGGGTCACAATTGCTGCTGCCGACTATGAGGAGGTTACTCAGTTAATGGGCCCTCATGGATGACAAAAGAGTGTGTACCCACAATGCTTTGTTATTTACAGAAATACTGCTGGCTGACCTTCAAGCGTCAGCTCCAGCATGATCCGCGTTTCGTTAGTCATGTCTTGGACTGTTGTTATGATTCAAACAAGGAGACATTGTCGGGGGTTTACCCTGTGACATTTCTCATTTCGTTTTGCAGCGAAAGCGTCTGAAATCACATCGCTGGCAGATTATGGCATAACCGTGCTATTTAGGAACTCCGTCTGTATGCCGTCGCCTCAAACTCAATCTATTACAATCTAATAGTGATTCCAGTGGCTGATCGTAGTTACAGTAGTTCAATCAGTAACCAAATCCTGTTGCATACACTGTAGATATAAAAGACAGAAGAAGAATACACCCGTATTGCACACAAGACACTGAGGGGTAGATATTACAGCAAAAGGGACAGATGTATCAAGCTTCAAAAAGTGATAGAACGGAGAGTGA
The DNA here is from genome assembly GCF_055691185.1 of Crinia signifera. Taxonomy (NCBI): domain Eukaryota; kingdom Metazoa; phylum Chordata; class Amphibia; order Anura; family Myobatrachidae; genus Crinia; species Crinia signifera. Next base: position 158,400,185 of record NC_139224.1, read on the forward strand.
TAAACAGCCAGCCAATCAGCTCCTACTTGTCATGTTACAGGCTGGGTTTGAAAAATAACAGGTATGAGCTGATTGGCTGGTTGTTTATCACTCTCCGTTTTATCACTTTTGAAGCTTTATACATCTGGCCCTTAGTCTTCTTCAGGGGTCAACACACTGGGTGACACTGCTGAGCAATTTGAACAATGTTAGATCGCTCAGCACCCACCACTGCACAGCGATGTGTTAGTGTTGTGTGCTGAGCGATATGTCAGGGCCAGTGTTATCTGGTGATAGTACTGCACATAGTACTCTGGCATAGTACTGCAACCTAATCCCCTAGCCTCTCAAGCGGAGGGGGCCTGGATGGAGGAGTCTGCACAGGGGCCTCCTCTCTTATACACTAGACCCCACAATTACTAATGGCAGCCCTGCTAAAAAGCACAGATGGAAGGCAGTGCATTTGCCGCCGCCATCTGTAGCCGGGACCTGCAGATCTACTTGTCTGCGGTCCTGGCGCTCCTCCTGGCTCCAAATAAAAAATGCCCCTCACAAAATGGCTGCCCCCTTACAGCAGGCTGTGTTTAAGGATGCTAGAGGAGGCCGCCACCTCTTCTAGCATCCTCAAAAACTGTCTGCTGTAAGGGGGAAGCCATGTTGTGAGGGTTAGTTTTCATTATCAGGAGCCAGGAGGAGCGTCAGGACCACAGACAGAGCGGCGGTGGCAAATGGAGGGGGGGGTGGGCCACTGACTGAAGGTTAAAGACATTAAAATATTGAATATAAGTTTCAGGAGGGAATGTTCGAACCAATCAATTAAAGTCGGACTGGAGCTATCCCTGAGAGCTGAGATCCTAGTAGGACGCCAGCAGATACTAGCGCACTGGTCACTTACCAACTGTCTATCTATCACATATCCTTCATATCCTTAAGTAGAAGCACAGATGAAGCCGCCTATGTCTGTACTCACTATTGATTGCTCCAACATGAGTTCTCACCCACAGGAAGCCTGTAGACCTGTTGATCCATCTATCTCTGGCAGGGATAATTCCGTCTTTCTCACACCTCTTGACTTGTAGAATCACTTAGCTGCCATCTCCCAGGTACGTGCCGACTTTGCACCGTATTCATTTCCCGCAGGCTTCCATGCATAGCAACTGCTGCCATTATGCTGTCAATAACCAGTAGCGATTCTCCTCTGTCTTAGGGAAATGAGACTTCAAATATCACACTGTCAGGACGCGTCCCGCAGTGTGCGCTCGCCATTGGGAAGCGGGAGAAGAACAGATATTAAATCGTTTATTTTTTATTTACACAATTATTGATTTGCACCATAACAAGCCAGAGACATCAAGGTGCACGCTGCGATGTCAGATGCGACGTTCAGTCTCGATGGAGAAATGGGAATATACAGTAGATGAGCATATTCCTAAACAATATCAGTGTTCCTTAGAAATTTTACTTGTGCCATCAATATAATTAACCCCTGAATATCAGTGTGGAATGGACTGCGAGGCTGATAACTGAGCAAATGTATACCTTATTTGAGTACCTAAATCCCCACCACCGCCACCACCACCCCCGATGGGCAAAGTTTTAATTTTCAAATTATAGAAGTGTTCTATATGAGACCATATCTACAGAGTTTGATTAACAATAAAGTTAGCATCAAATGGTTAGGGATCCTAGCTTAGATAAATATTTGCAGATATAACTGTATAAATGTTCACTAAACTGACTCAAAATATTAGTAATATTATATTAGTAAATTCTGGCAACGAATAAAAAATAAAAATGTTTTGAATACAAATCTTTAAACTCCCGTTGTCTTCTTTGACAACTGGGGATGATTCAAACGTTTTTGGGATGCAGTCATTTGGTCTACACCATTAGGTCGACATGGGAAAATGTCGACATGGGTCTAGGTCGACATAGGAAAAGGTTGACATGGTTCTAGGTCGAAAGGTCATTAGTTCGACAGATCGTTAGTTCGACAGGTCATTAGTTCGACAGTGTCTAGGTCGACAGTCAAAAGGTTGACATGGGGTTTTTCTTGAGCCGACATGTGCCAACAGGCGGTATTTCGTGCCCTACCATCAATTAGGGCGTGGTGGGATAATAAAATAGTGTGCCCGACACATAGCGAGCGCTGTGAGGGGATGCGGTGCACTTTAAACTGTGTCCATGTCGACTGTGTTGACATTTAGGTAAAAAAAAAACAGTGAAAAACCCCATGTCCACCTTTTGTCTGTCCTTAGTTTGACCTAGACATTGTTGAACTAATGACCTGTCGAACTAATGACTTTTCGACCTAGAACCATAACGACCTTTTCCCATGTCGATGTAGACCCATGTCGGCCCTTTCCCATGTCAACCTATTGGTGTCGACCTAATGACTGTCGACCATCATGCTGTAGATCAAATGATCCCAACCCATGTTTCTTTGGGTGACCATAGAAATTCAATTGTTACTGTGATCGGATGACCATTACTTTATATGCCCCCAAATAGATAGAGTTTAGCTGCAAATAGCAGCTAATCGTATGTAAAGTTATAGTTAGGATGCCCAAATGTTGTAAACCAAAAAATTCTCACTGAAGAAATGCCTCCCCCACACTGATAGCAGGCGCCTACATGGAGCAACAATTGAATTGTTCCAATTTGTGCCCTCTACTGGTGGTGTGTGTGTAATGTTGCGGGAGACTCTTCAAGGCTTAGTACCTTTGCCCCTAGCAGTGGCGTAACAAAAAACTAGGGGTGTGCACCTGCCCATTTTTAGTGCTTTGTGTTTTGCTTTTGGATCTGGATCTCCTTCGTGTTTTGGATCTGGATTGGTTTTGCCAAAACCAAACTTGCGGGTTTTGGTGTTGGATCTGTATTTATTTTTTTATCATAAAAACAGCTACAATCACTGTATTTGGAGGTGTTTTTGTTCTTACCGTATTATTAACCTCCATAACATCCATTTCCATTAGTTTTCAGTCAATTCTCATAGCTCACAAATTGTTTTCAGGCCAAAAGGTGGACAGCACAAACACGTGGCCCATCTAAGAGTGGCACTGCAGGGCCGGCAGGGTGGCAGTTTTATAAACTTGTCAACAAAATGCTCCAAAGAGCACATAATGCAAAGAAAAGAGGTGCGAGAAGGAATTGTCCCTGGGCCCTCCCACCCTTATGTTGCAGAAATAGGACCTGCACAGTTTAACAAACCAATCATGTCAGGCTCTAAATATTCCCACCCCCATCAGTGTGTGTAATGATACGACAGATGTAGCAGCCCCCATGGAATTATATGGCAGACATTGCAGCACCCCTGGAAATGGCAGACTTAGCATCACCCCTGGTTTGATACAGCAGACTTAGCAGCACCCCAGGATTTATAAGGTAGACTTAGCAGCACCCCTGGATTTATATGGTAGATTTAGCAGCACCCCTCGATTGATACAGTAGACTTAGCAGCACCCCTGGATTGATACAGCAGACTTAGCAGCACCCCTGGTTTGATACAGCAGACTTAGCAGCACCCCTGGATTTATATGGTAGATTTAGCAGCACCCCTCGATTGATACAGTAGACTTAGCAGCACCCCTGGTTTGATGCAGCAGACTTAGCAGCACCCCTGGATTTATACGGCAGACTTAGCAGCACCCCTGGATTTATATGGTAGATTTAGCAGCACCCCTCGATTGATACAGTAGACTTAGCAGCACCCCTGGATTGATACAGCAGACTTAGCAGCACCCCTGGTTTGATACAGCAGACTTAGCAGCACCCCTGGATTTATATGGTAGATTTAGCAGCACCCCTCGATTGATACAGTAGACTTAGCAGCACCCCTGGTTTGATACAGCAGACTTAGCAGCACCCCTGGATTTATACGGCAGACTTAGCAGCACCCCTGGATTTATATGGTAGATTTAGCAGCACCCCTGGATTGATACAGTAGACTTAGCAGCACCCCTGGATTTATATGGTAGATTTAGCAGCACCCCTGGATTGATACAGTAGACTTAGCAGCACCCCATGGTTGATACGTCAGTCTTAGCGAACGGCCGCAACATGTTAATCACTCGCCGGGGAATTTGCAGCAAGGAGGGACGGGTACGGTGTTGGGCCGTGGGAACGCCCAGCGTTTTATTGGCGTCCCGATGAAAACGCTGGGTGGTCCCATGGGTACGCAGGTTGGCTGATGCCAGCAGGGGGCGGACAGCTGACATGGCAGGGACCTGCCCATGTGTAGTAGACTCTGCACAATGCATGAGTCTACTGCACCACCAGAGAGTAGGGGGCCCACGTTATGGTAGGCGTCTTTACATGTGTGTGTGTTATTTCTGGAACACTTGAGGGGCGTATTAGTATTTGGTACCAGTGCACACGATTGCCTACGCTCTGTGCAGATGAATACGCTCACTGTTTTTCAAGAGACTTCACACAAGTGGTGGAAATGAGTCTCTAGGAGGGTTCTCTGCTCTCGCCCTCGTCAATCTCTATTATACCGCAGACTGCTCGCTGCTTGTTTTGTATATTTTATACCTCCATCTAAAGTTTATCTGCCTTCTTTATGTTCCATTTTCTTTCATCTTCCTTTCTTCCCAGTAACTTTTATCTCCCGGTCCCCCTCCCATCACTTTCCGGAACATCCAGCTTCAGGAGATGAGAGGAATCTCTAGACCTATAGCCTCCTGTGTACATACTAATGAGGGCAGGGGACCCTCTCATCTCCAGCACCCTGAGTGTCTATTTACCACGGTTTCCAGCCTAATCCCGAATAATAACATCCCACTTGTAATGCATGGAGGGCCCTATTCAGACCTGCTCGCTGGGTCGTGAGTGTTCAGAGCCCAGGGAGCAGATAAACGCCTCCCAGACGTAAACACCCTGTGAGCAGCCAGCAATAATCGCTTGTGCTGTGAATTCAGAGCACAACAAACAGGTATGAATCGGACCCAAAGACCTGTGAAGATTTACACATCACTAAAAGCTTTGTTGTACTGTACCAGTTGTGGGTTGGCATCTGGGGTGGTACATTAACCCAGACTACACACTGGGGCGTCACTTCCCCTTATAACACCCGGTGCACACAGCCTCAAAAAGGGTTGTGGCCTCATATGAGTGGTGTGGTTTTGCAGGAGGGGTGGAGTCTAGTAGTGTGAAGAACCAGTGAAGTGAAGGCTCCTACACAGTGATAGGAGGCGGGTGCTGCATGTATTGTTACAGTGCAGCACCAGGCTTCTGTTACTAAGCAGGAGCCAGCATTTTAGTGTAAGCCCTCGGCAGGTAAAACTTGGGCGTGCCTGCAATCCCCTTGTAACACCACTGACTACACGGGTGTGAATGGAAAGGTCTATGGCAGGGCTGGGCAATTGCGGCCCTCCAGACGTTGAGGAACTACACATCCCAGCATGCCTTGCATCAGTTTCAGCATGGCCACATAGCAAAATGAAAGCAAAGCATCCTGGGATGTGTAGTTCCTCAACATCTGGAGGGCCGCAATTGCCCAGCGCTGGTCTATGGTGTCTAGGTAGACAATAGGTTGACACTAAAAGGTAGACACGCAAAAAGTTGACTGACAAAAGGTCAACATGCAAAATACCAACATTGACAAAAGGTCGACACAAGCAAAACGTCAGCATGAAAAATATAGACAAATGAAAAGGGTTTTTACGTTTTTTTAGTGTTAATGTCAACACCTGTCAGCATGGACCCACACAGTGTACACTGATTCGGGGTGGTGCCTCGCTCCACTTCCGTCCCCAATCAGAATATGAAAAGTCCCAAAAAAATTTAAAAAGGGAAAAACGTAGATCGAGATTTCACGTGTCGACCTATTTCACGTCAACCTTTTAATTGTGTTGACTTTTTGTCAATGACCACCTTTTGCATTTCTGCACGTGTGCAAATCCTGGCGTTACACACTCGCCGGGCCTTTCACTGCGGAGATGGAGAACCGGGGTGGAGACGCGGCTGGAGCAGGTGAACGCCGAGCATTTTCTGGGCGACCCCATGAATTTCCCTGGGAGCGCAGGTGCGCCGATGCCTGCTGGTGCAGGTGGCTGACGTCACAGGACATCAGCACCCACCCCATCTTTGGGGAATTACGGAGGAAATAGAAGTCAGTTCAGAGTTTAGACTAACCTTTATTTCCAGGGCAGGAGGAGTAATTTGATGGTTGACCAGGATTTCTCCTGCTAGCAGCCGCATGCCGGGGGATCTGTTAGCGAACACACCCCCTCGCATGGTACTGAGGGGATTCGGCGGCGGGCGAGAGTTCGGCCCGGCGGCGTTTCAGGGCTTGCTATGCAGCAAACGACCCACTGCATAGCGAGCCTGGCTGAATCAGTCCCACCATCTCACAAACATCATGCAGGGGGTTGGGTAAGGATCCAAGCATCGGTCTTTTGCCTGAAAGTCGGTATGCTGAGTGCTCACACTGGCCCTTATTCTGGTTCACTCGCAAAGACAAATTCCTTCTCAAATGGACAAAACCATGTGCACTGCAGATGGGGCAGATGGAACATGTGCAGAGAGAATTAGATGTGGGTGAGTTATTTTGTTTCTGTGCAGTGTAAATACTGGCTGCTTTATTTTTACACTGCGATATAGATCTCACTTTAAAGTAAAACCCCACCCAAATCTAACTCTCTCTGCACAAGTTACATCTGCCCCACCTGCAGTGCATATGGTTTTGTCCATTTGAGAAGGAATTTGCCTTTGTGAGTGAACCAGAAGCAGGGCCCCTCCTGTCCTGAGTTACCTGTGTCAGAGACTCACATACACTCTCACATTACTGGTATATACCACATATTTATGTTGCTTCATCTGCAGCATATTGCTATCACTCACTGCTAGCAAATTCAATGATCTGTTGATTGGTAATAAAACTCCAATAGGGTATTAATAATGTTATTAATATCGCATTACAAGCTCTATTTCCCCAGCACAGCCTCAGAGAGAGAGAGGGACCGATATTCTAGATCTCTGATAAAACGATTTAACTCCATCAAAGTCACAGGGTCCGGTAGGTAAATGGGAAGTCTGGCAGAATCAGTTCGCTCTGGGAGGCTTATTATTAACAAGACCGTCTCCTAATCTGTGTGTGATATTTATTCTAGGAGAAAATTACAGGATTCATTTATTGCTATGGAGGAGAGATATTGCTATGGAGGAGAGATAAGAGGAATATCACAGGGGACAGGGAACGCGGTGGGAGGCACAGAGGCAGAAATAACCTGGAAACAGAAACAAGATGGGTTTTTAATAAGGATCGCATTATAATACAATATCAAAATATATTGATAATAATGCAATGTAGTGTCATGTGACTGCCCCGTACCAATCTGCAGTCGTTAGGTCAACAGTATCCAGAGCAGTGATTTTCTTCCTTTTTACCTTCCGTGACACTAAATAAGATTTTAAAATTGCCAAGGCACATCATGAGATCCCCACAGGGCAAAACACATTGGCCCCCATATAAAAAAAAAAAATCACACTGGCGAGTTCAGTGAGCCACCGAGCCCGAAGTGTGGCGAGCCGCGCGATGGCCATCCCTACAATCACGCAGGTTTCTGCAGCTGCCTCTCTACCAAGCACAGGAATCGCTCCTCTGTGTCCCCGATGGCTCCAACCTGCTTCATATACTCATACATGTTCTCATCCTGTGTTCTGAGCCTTGCATAGGATGCGCAACACAAACTGGCATAAATCAGACTCAGTGGGCGGTATTCAATGAGCCTGATTCGCCAGGTTTTTATGGTGAATTTGTGCTGTTTGGCGAATTTCTGACTAAAACGGTGAATCACCCTATTCAATGACCAGTTGGCGAATACATTTGAAGGTTTTGGTCACCATGATTCACCGAGCAGCAATCGCTATCTTTTTATGGTGAAGTGGAATGTGAACTTTTAAAATAAAGTGTTCTGTTTTTTACATTTGGTGTCAAAAAATCAGGAATTTTCTTCTGAGGAGGGGCATGCTATTTTTATTCATGTGCTGTAAGCACATGAATATATATTTAATTTTAAAAATAATATTTTTTTTTTTTTTTTACACAGCAGCCAGCAGGTGGCGCCAGAGCGGAGCCGCTCATTACATATTCATATATTCACTGCACGATCATTACGATCCTGTGTAGTGAATATACGCTTGCCTGCTGGGACCCCCGGGGGGGCAGCCTGTGCTGCCTGGCACCCGGGGAGCACACCTAACCCCCCACAAAGGTCTGGGCTAGGCAGAGAGACTACCATCTCTCTGCCTGGCACCGTCCTGAGGCTCCCTGCGGCAATCGCCGCAGGAGCTCATATTCGCCTGTCAGGGGCAGCGAGCCCCTGACACGTTGAATACCGGAGCCCGCTGGCTCCGGAACGTGGCGAATGTGCAGCGAATCCTAAAAAGGATTCGCTGCACCTCGCAGGGTATTCACATTGAATACCGCCCAGTATGTGCCCTTTAGGGGTAGATTCAATGGGCGGTATTCAATGAGGCAGAATCGCCAAGTTTTATGGCGATTCTGTGTTTTTTTCGTGTGTGCCGGCGATTTTTGGAGCTGAAAAAGCGAATCACCCTATTCAACGACCTCTATTCGCCGATGACGACCGGTGAATGAAGCACCAATCGCCAAATGTTATTCTCTACAAATCGCCGGTTTTTGTCTGTAGGAATTTTCATGGGGATTCGCCGGTAGTCGACGGGAATCAACATGAATCGCCAAAAGTGTATTCAATGAGAAGTTGGCGATTCTTATTTCTTGTTTGATATCGCCGTTCCTCACCGAGTGTCCCTCGTCATCTTTTTATGGTGAACTTTGTTATGAACCTGTGAAATAATTGGTTTTAAGTGTTTAATTTCACTCTGCAGGTGTAATCTAATATTATTTGCTGCCCTTGTGTGATTTGATGGTTGTAGAAGTGCTATACAAATATATATTTAATTTTTTCTGGTATTTTTTTTTTCTCCCACAAAGCACTGTTCTTACCCATGGTGCACCTCACTTACCCATGATTCTCCTCCCCACCTCACTCCTTCGTTTGGCCTTTGAGGAGATTACACAGCTTTTGCAGTCTGCTGTATTGGAATCGTTTTTTCAGGGTAATTTGCACTTTTCTTGCATTTCACTGCAATTTCTTACAGTATTGAAGCTGTTTAGGGAAACGCCGGATTGGCTGAGAATCGCCGTTGGGGGCGGCGATTCTCAGCCACGTTGAATAGGGTGACACAGCTAGTCCCGGCGACTCCCGACGAATCCCTACGCGTGGCGAATCGACGTAAAAAAAACGGCGAATGGCTGGCGAATGTAAAATCTGAATCGCTGTGACCAACGATTCAGGTCATTGAATACCGCCCAATGAGTTTGCCCTGGGATCATAAGGCTGACTACTGCTTGCAGCGGAAGCTGTTCAGTAACTGAATCAGTCCCGTAAGGTACATACATTTATAGAGGCTATAAATGCACATAAGGGCAAATGTACTAAGCCTTGGAGAGTGATACAGTGGAGAGTGATACAGTGGAGAGTGATACAGTGGAGAGAGATACATTTCCAGGAAATCAGCTACTGTCATTTGTCAAACATAATTTCTAGGAGTTCTAAGCAGAAAAGACAAGCAGAAAGCGAGTGTCGGGGGAACGGTGATCAGTCACACATGTATTCACAGGCTCTCATCTGATAAATGTTCCTCTTGGAATGTAATCCGCACGTCTGGTATGTCATTACAGTTTAATCCAGCCGGATAATGGAAACATGCCCGTTGTATAGGGGTCCAACGTTACTCATGTTAGAAATAATTCCATCCTACCATCTTCAATAAATCCTCTATTCCACAATGGCTTAGATAGAACATTAAATCTAGTCTTCCGGTTACTGAGCAATCCGTGTGTCAGGAACATAGAGCCGGCCGAGAGCAGGAGATCAGCCGGTAGCCGCAGACTACGCTGATAAGTGCGGCTGCGCTGTGCACCTGGATGCCACGTGCCTGCACACAGCACGTACTCGCATAGTAGAACAAGCATTTCACTGAGGTTATGAAATCAACACCAATACGCATAGTGTGTACTTGCCAGGGTTTTCATGCTCATTGACAGGAGATACATGCTTGTTGACAGGGGTTTCATGCTCATTGACAGGAGTTTCATGCTCATTGACAGGAGATACATGCTTGTTGACAGGGGTTTCATGCTCATTGACAGGAGTTTCATGCTCATTGACAGGAGATACATGCTTGTTGACAAGGATTTCATGCTCATTGACAGGAGATACATGCTTGTTGACAGGGGTTTCATGCTCATTGACAGGAGATACATGCTTATTGACAGGGGTTTCATGCTCATTGACAGGAGATACATGCTTGTTGACAGGGGTTTCATGCTCATTGACAGGAGATACATGCTTGTTGACAGGGGTTTCATGCTCATTGACAGGAGATACATGCTTGTTGACAGGGGTTTCATGCTCATTGACAGGAGATACATGCTTATTGACAGGAGTTTCATGCTTATTGACAGGAGTTTCATGCTCATTGAGATGAGTTACATCCTCATTGCCAGGGTTTTCATTCTCGCTGCCAAGGGTTTCTCGTTGTTAGGGGTTATCAGGGAATATCATGCTCATTGGCTCATTGCCAGGGAGTTACATGCCCATTGCCAGGGGCAATATTCTGAATATTATATTCAAGTCTAATATATATATATATATATATATATATATATATATTGCTTCCCTGAAACCCGTAACTTCCGGTTAATGATATATCCTACCGAGTAAGACCTCCAGCATCTATCCATCTGTCCAATAGGACCTCTAGCATCGGTCTCCTCTAAGGCGGTGGCCATTTTTGGAGGGGCATTATCAGCAGATTCCATACAGACGTCCAGACAAAGAAATTCAACTGTGATCATACACGGTGGGAGGGGCTATTTGTCGCCACTGACGCCACAGACTGAGGACACATCTGTAGTTGTCTCTGGTGGACAGTGGGGGTTATACAGACCCGATGGCTTGTCTGCTAATTTGTAGAGCCCTGCGATCAGATAGCCGCCGCCCTACCAGAGTGAAATCCCGCCCAGTGCAAGGAGGCAAAACTATTGAAAATCGGCGATTAGCTAAAAATCCATTCGCAACTCACTCGCCATCAAATGATTTTTCCATCGCTGGATGGCCTCACGCACGATACAACTCCTACATATGCACGGATGATCGATAATCAGATGGCCTGCAAATCTGCAGCCCTGTGATCAGTTCAAAATACCCCCCTCAGTCCTCCCCCCCCACCCCCAACTGCCACTAGATGACATGCTACTGAGCAATTTAATTGTTGCCCCGTTCGAGTGTGCATGTAGCCGGGACACGCATTAACCCTTTGCAGTAAAAAAGTTTTTTGCAATTCAAGCAGTCTGGTTTAAATGTTTCAATGAATTGTCGTTTATTACATTTTTTTATTCAATAATGGTCTACATTGAATGTTCAATGATGATAAGGTTCTTATTTGAAAGTGTCTCACCACTGGATCTGCTACTAGCGCTAGGGCTGTTGGGCCTGACTAGATGTTGCACCTGAAAGGGTTAAATGTTTTAACCAGGCCTTTAGATGGCTTTAGCCTATTTGTGCAGCTAATTCCAGGACTAATTTGGCAACCACAACGCAAGTGAATCCCCCCCTCAAGGAGTCTGCAGGGACAGGTTTCAGACAGGGATAAATTCCCTCTGACGTTTTCTTGCAGCACACGGATGCACAGGTGCAGCACACGGATGCACAGGTGCAGCACACGGATGCACAGGTGCAGCACACGGATGCACAGGTGCAGCACACGCGGTAATTGTTTTGTTGGTTTCTGTCATTGGTTTGTAGTACTTGGGTCACGGGTGTTCTTGACGGCGGGTGACCAATGCCAGCTACAGTCCGTATATTTACTTTTCTTTCTTTTAATTTCTAGTGCTGAGGGTTCCGTGTTGCGGTGAAACATCCGGAACTGCGGAGGAGCCATCGATGGGAATCACGTGAGGGTATCCCCACCCACCAACACTGGATCCTTATACTACAACTACAAGGGATTCGTCAGCAATGTCCTGATGGCCATCATCAATGCTAACTATGGTTTCACATTTGTCAGCGTTGGCAAGGATGGCCGTGCCTCGGATGGTGGACAATATAACTAGAGGCTCGTCTCAAAAAGGCAGAATGTTCCGTCTGCTGAGGAATGCATGTACAGACTTGGGGCCTGATTCAGGTTCCCTGCACATGCGCATAAACAGTTATGCACATGTAGGAAGAAAAATGGGTGATGTGCAGCCGCATTGTGCAAGTGGCCACGGCGAATTGATTATTCCCTGGGGGCGACCATTGAATGATTTTGCCCCCGCATGCAAGCTGTGAATGGATGTTTATGCAAAACATCTGTTTGCATGCGTGTGGGTGCAATCTGCGTGCGGGTGGTCGGCGACGTTTAGATGACCAACAAAGCTGAGAATTTTGCAGCTTAGCAGGTCAACCAGAATGAGCCCCTTAATTCAATGTTTGTTGCAGATGAGGAAATTGCACTGCACTAGCGAAAGGTTGACATGCAAATGACCGACACATGGAAAAGCCAACATGTTTTATTTCCTAATTTTATCACTTTTTCAGACTGCCAAACAGAGAAGTGTGATTGGTCACTGCACAGAACACGTTCCCACTGCTCCACAGTCCAGTGTCGGTGCTTTACACCTCTCCATCCGACGGTTGGCATTGGACTTGGTGACGTGAGTTTGCATGCAGAGGCTTGGCCCGTTCTAGTAAGCTCCTGCTGCACAGTTTTTGTTCTTACATTGATGCCAGTGCGATTTCGGAACCCTCCAGCCATAGAATCAGCAAAGCATTTGCAACTTTTACACACCAGGGGCCTTATTTTAGTTCACTCTTAGAAGCAAATTCCTTCTCAGATGGACAAAACCATGTGCACTGCAGGGGGGCAGATGTAACAGGTGCAGATAGAATTACATTTGGGTGAGTTATTTTGTTCCTGTGCAGGGACAATACTGGCTGCTTTATTTCTACGCTGCAATTTAGATCTCACTTTGAAGAAAAACCCCACCCAAATCTAACTCCAGGTGCTGTAGCAGGCGTTGACTCCGCGCTGTGATTTCACATGGTCTTCCGCTACTTTGGGGAGTTACTGTTGTTCCTAAAAGATCCTAAAAATATAACTTTCAGTGGAATATCCAGCAGGGATAAAAACTTCACGAGACGTCTTATTACAAAGGTGGCATCCTACCACAGTACCACACAATGGTGGCATCCTATCGCAGTACCACACAATGGTGGCATCCTATCGCAGTACCACACAGAGGTGGCATCCTGTCATAGTACCACACAATGTCGGCATCCTACCACAGTGCCACACAATTGTGGCATCCTATCGCAGTACCACACAATGGTGGCATCCTATCGCAGTACCACACAAAGGTGGCATCCTGTCGCAGTACCACACAGAGGTGGCATCCTACAGCAGTACCACACAGAGGTGGCATCCTGTCACAGTACCACACAAAGGTGGCATCCTGTTAGAGTACCACACAAAGGTGGCATCCTATCACAGTACCACACAAAGGTGGCATCCTATCACAGTACTATGCAATAGTGGCATCCTATGCAATTATCACGCAATGGCATACTTACCAACATGACCCATTCAAGGAGGGACACAATCAGGGGCGGGCTGGGCCGGGGGGCAGAGTGCCACATGCCCCCAGGCCGGTCTGACTATTTACTGGCTGGGCCGGCTGCCGCAGCCATCCCTGCCGCTGCCGCCGGCCGCCTCCCTGTCCTGCAAACCCCGGCCGCATGAATGTAGAGTAGCCTAAGGCGACGGCCTCTCCAAAAATGGCCGCCGCCTTAGAGGAGACAGACACTAGAGGTACTGCCATACCTCTAGTGTCTGTCAGAAGAGAACAGCGCTGCCAGCGCTACCCGGAAGTACAGATTCGGGTAGCGCTGGCGCGCTATTGAAATTAACCCTTTGGTGCATGCATGTACCGTGGCTCCCCCCTGCAAGAAATATCACTCCCCATGGGCCATGACAGAAATGAAACCCCTGGCATGAAGCATGTAACCCCTGGCAACAAGTGACGTTCCTTTGATGATGAGCATGTAGGTAAGCAGCAGTTATATAGTATAATATGTAATAGGCATTATTATATTTAATGGGCATTATGGTATTGGCATTATGTGTACTGGGCATTACGGTGTGTGACATTATGTTTTATGGGCATTGCGGTGTTGGCATTATGTGTAATGGGCATTACGACGTTGGTATTATGTGTAATGAGCATTACGGGTGTGGCATTATATTTAATTGGCATTACGGTGTGGCATTATATTTAATGGGCATTACGATGACATTATGTGTAATGGCCATTACAGTGTGTGACATTATATTTAATTGGTATTACGGTGTGTGACATTATGTGTAATGGGCATTACAGTGTTGGCATTATGTGTAATGGGCATTATGGTGTTGGCATTATGTGTAATGGGCATTACGGAGTGCGACATTATGTGTAATGGGCATTACAGTGATGGCTTTATGTGTAATGGGCATTACGGTGTGTGGTATTATGTGTAATGGGCATTACGGTGTTTGCATTATGTGTAATGGGCATTACGGTGTTGGCATTATGTGTAATGGGCATTACGGTGTTGGCATTATGTGTAATGGGCATTACGGTGTTGGCATTATGTTTGGGCAATACAGTGTTGGCATTATGTGTAATGGGCATTACGGTGTGTGACATTATGTGTAATGGGCATTACGGTGTGGCATTATGTGTAATGGGCATTACGGTGTTGGCGTTTTGTTTGGGCAATACAGTGTTGGCATTATGTGTAATGGGCATTACGGTGTTGGCATTATGTGTAATGGGCATTACGGTGTTGGCATTATGTGTAATGGGCATTACAGTGTTGGCATTATGTGTAATGGGCATTACAGTGATGGCTTTATGTGTAATGGGCATTACGGTGTGGCATTATGTGTAGTGGGCATTACGGTGTTGGCTTTATGTGTAATGGGCATTACGGTGTTGGCATTATGTGTAATGGGTATTACGGTGTTGGCATTATGTGTAATGGGTATTACGGTGTTGGCATTATGTGTAATGGGCATTACAGTGATGGCTTTATGTGTAATGGGCATTACGGTGTGGCATTATGTGTAGTGGGCATTACGGTGTTGGCTTTATGTGTAATGGGTATTACGGTGTTGGCATTATGTGTAATGGGCATTACAGTGTTGGCATTATGTGTAATGGGCATTACAGTGATGGCTTTATGTGTAATGGGCATTACGGTGTGGCATTATGTGTAGTGGGCATTATAGTGTATATTTTTGCAATGCACCTTCGGCACGCACTGTCCCCATTTCTGGTGTATGTGTGTGTGGGGGAAGGATTGTGCAAGCCCCTCTGCATACTAGAGGGGCGGTGGGTAGGTTGGTGAAACAATGGCGATGGTGATGCGCCACTTGCTTGTGTTGCCCCCCAGGCTGAAAGTGGATGGAGGCTGCCTGTGAATAAAGCCTCCCTGTATGGTCCGGGCATGTAGCAAAAACCGGACGGGCCGAACCACACGGGGAGGCTGTAATCTCCCCTTCCCCATGTCCCTGATGATAGCTATCACAGGGACCCCACCGGTTAAGACACGGGACACCCCCCTGACCGGATACTACAAGCTCCGGACTGCAGATTTTGATGTCCGGTCCGGCGGTCCAGGGTTTTGTCCGGGTCCGGTTTTTACATAGTCCCATAAAATCGTTCTCAGTTTACTGATCACGTAACAATAATAAAATTGCATTGTTCCCATGGCATTGGCATGCCATTCTATGACTATACACCTTCTGTATGCATGCCCCAAGTACAGGGATTCATTTATATGGGTGCCCTGTCCTCCACTACACCCGTCACACGATGATCCTCGTCACTCCCGGGCTCAGCCTTCATGCACGGTGAGTTCTGGCAGTTTAATTAACCCCAGCGATGAAGCTTGAAATGAGTCTCGCCAGGCACAGAATCTATAAGTCGCCCGCGAGGAAGGGAACATGCTTACTGTTTGTTCTAGGAATTCAAGATAAACCCTTGTTTACCTCTGGCCGGATTGCATTTGTTACTCCCCACAGCACGGGAATATTTCATTATCAATGTGTCAAAGGCAAAAAAGTAGACTTCACCAGTCCCAAGGGTAAGTCTTCTACACCAGCACCCTGATGGTTAATGCCGTTACACTGTCTGTGTGTAATTCACCTCTCCCTACCCTTGTGTGATTGTGTGATCCCATACTTTGGAATGTCATTTTTAACTCTCTAAGGGCCGCATCTATCAAACAATATTTGCGGCTAAATCCCCGAAAACGGGAGTTAGCCACAAATGTTAAGTATCCCCCGAATGTACCAGAAGGGGACCGCAGCAGGAATCTCCGATCCTGCTGCGATCCCCCCCTGCATCGCCACCGGCCGCCTCCCCCATAGGTTTCTATCTCTGGGCTATCGTCGTTCCCAGATGGCGATAGCCCATTGTAGTCTATGGGCTCCTGATCGCACTGCCGCCGGGGTTGGCGGGGGGTCAGCGCTAACCGCGAATGCGCACACCCCCGCCTTCTGGATGAGCACATCAGGGACGGGCTTCTTTCAGAGCCCTTTCCCTGCGAGCGGGGAATGATACATCCCGCCGTTAGGATCACATTTTACAATGCGATCCTGGCCGGTAACATTCCGCCCAGATCCCTTTGTAAATGGGATCATTGATAAATGGACCCCTAAAAGGCTTAAGGACTATATACTCTAGGCCAGTGGTAGCCAACTCCAGTCCTGGAGAGCTACCAACAGTTCATATTTTCCAGACAACCTAGCTGCTGCACAGGTGCACTCATTACTGGCTGACACATTTTAAAAGATCCACAGGTGGAGCTAATTACTTCACTTGTGATTCTGTGAGGAGATCTGGAAAACATGCACTGTTGGTAGCTCTCGGGGACTGGAGTTGGCTACCCCAGCACTAGGCAATCCTTGATTGCAATACAGCCAAATTGACCAGCATGTTCAGCAGACGGGAGGGTCATTAATGATGCACAGGCGCTCGCATTGTTAACAATATTGAGTGAACACTATAGAGCAGGCATGTCCAAACTGTGGCCCTCCAGCTGTTGTGAAACTACACATCCCAGCATGCCTTGCCATAGTTTTAGCATTCTCTAATAGAAAAACTGTGGCAAGGCATGCTGGGACTTGTAGTTTCACAACAGCTGGAGGGCCATAGTTTGGACATGCCTGCTATAGAGGGTATTTAGAAGATATCGCTCAGAAGGCCCTTTCTGAGCTATATCTTTTACAATATCCTCTAGTGTGAATTGGCTTTTAGTACCTCTGCCCCGAAGGCCGGTATTCAATTAACTCCCAAAGAAACATTGGTTCATTGCAATTTTTTCCAATGATTCTCCGTTTTCATTTTCAGGCTATCAAATTGAATACCGGCCTTTGCCTCCTCTCTGTAACGCTGGCCACATGTGCTATGATATCATCACCAATTATGATGGAAACTGATTTTCTGGATTGAAGATGCACCAATCAGATTTTAGCGATCATTTTGTAGAGTGTACTAGGTAAACAGTAGATGGAATCTGGTTGCTAGAGGCAACCAAAAAGTCTCATAACTATACCCCTCAGTGACTGCCCTCCTTAATACAACTTCCATCCATCTATAGAATTATAAAAAGTACTTAGCCCGTCTAGTCTGCCCATGTACACACGCACACACACACACAGAATATACAAACTCCACACAGTTAGGGCCATGGTGGGAATTGAACCATGAACCTTAGTAATATGAGGCAGTGACGCTAGCCATTAAGAACACACAGAACATTGATACTCACACATCAGACACATCATATGTTCATCTCAGCAGAAAGGAACTTTCGTTTAATATATATTTATATCACCAGTGTCGCACGCATTGCTAGGTGATTGTTTTACATGAACCTCCTTATATAACCATTGCTGAATACTTCATTTCAACCTATTGTTTCGCTTTATTGTATAACTGCTCCTGCAATTAATGGGGCATTCATTAGTTCATTTCGTACGCTATGAATAATACATGCGTTTCGCAGAGTCGTGTTGAATAATTTTCCTCCTCATCCACTGATACTTTCATTTTGACAGGATAATCCACTCATTTTGAACGAGAGTTTCGGATGCGCTGTAAAATCGCTGCCAGGCTCACTGATTACATACCGGGTCTCAGGTCATTTTAAATCTATTATTTATTTAAAAAAAGATTTTAAACTTTTTTTCTTTCTCTATGAAAGCGTCATTTGGATGGTGATGCGGCACCGAGCTCCATAAGCCCACAGGGCATAGTGTTGTCATAGCTGGCAGTTTTGCAGCAGATTTTACATAAAGCCTTCAAAGAGCCAATTCTTGCGCTCGACACATAGAGTGGTGAGAGCATGATGGCGCGGAAAGGCGAACAGTGATTCCATTCTCTCTGCCTGACGCTCAGAGATAAGAGTGTTGTGTTTAATTGGGAACGCGTTAAACAGCTGAGAGAACCCTCGACCTTGAGCGAAAATAACTCTGGCGCATGGATGGATGGAGTCACGTGACCCGGTCCAATTGTCTTTGGGGGCACAAAGGATTCCGCCGACATTGCCAAACAATAACAACCCAGATTGAATTGATACAATGCCTCGGTAAATCTGCATTTCAGCATAAATGGCAGCATTCAGAGCCCCCTGAGTGTTATGTAAAGTTATTATTATTTTGATTTCAAATGAATATAGCCAATTATTTCCCTTATAGCAAAACAGCCCATGTCACAAAATTCGATTAATTTGACACCACATATACGGGTATATGGCGAGATGTACTAAGCCATGGAAAGTGATAAAATAGAGAGTTTTCAACCACCAAACAACCAGCTCATAACTGACATTTTTCAAACCCAGTTTGAAAAAAACAGTTAGGAGCTGATTGGCTGGTACTTTATCACTCTCAATTTGATCACTTTTAAAACTTAGTACATCTCGCCCATAGACTGTTAGAAACTATGTACAACACCCTTGTCTTTCCCCACATTCTGTACTCCTGTATAAGGAAATGCTAAAGCTGCTCCTCACCTCTATGGGGTAATTCAAGTGTTTTGCTCGCCGGCACCACTAGATGGCACCAGATGAAGCAATTCAAATGTTGCTCCTATTGAGTAGGCACAGCAGTGACTATCAAATGTTTTTTCTCCCCTTTGGTCGCATGTAAGAAGGTATGTTTGGGTTGGTAACGAGGAGATTCATCAGCGTGGGGGGAGGGGGAGTTCAGATGAAAATCGCTGCTTAGCAAACCTTGCTGAATCAGGCCCTTAGTCCCCCTGCAGCAGAAAACACAGCCTGTGTAACAGTAGTCTTCTTCTCCCATTGCTAATGCTCTTTGGTGTAAGCTGAGGGTGAGAATGTTGTTAACAATAGAAATAGAGTTTGACAGCAGATAACCAGCGATAACACACAAAAAGGACAATACAAAGTTTTCAAATAATATTTTAACCAAAAAATTATCATAGAAGTGAAAATTGACACAAGGTTAAGTTGCATTTGGAATTTATTGCATAGACATCACATGTATTATCATATATATTGTGCTAAGTAAGATTAAAATAAACATCACATAAAATAAACAAATAAATCCAATATTGCAGACAGCAATTTTATTATCAATACTTGCTACATTTACCAAAATATATAGTTAAAAATGTTATACAGAAATAATTATTTAAACACGTATACACCCATATATGGAGCTGGAGAGGCCCATTGGGTGGAGCATGACACACCCCTTAACGGACCGCTGCATAATATTCTACTACCCATTATAATCTTTCTGAAACTATTTTTTTAAAGTAGGCAGTTTACCATGAGTACGTGGGTGTGAACAATCTAGGAATCAAATCTAGAGGCACGATCACTGTATTTAAATACCCACTCCAGCTTTTGGGAAGAAGGACCCTTCAAATAGGGGCCCATTCAGCAACAATTGCATTTGCATCACAATCTGGGCACAATAATAGCACCCAAAATTGCAATGCATTTGCTCACAGCCATAGTACATATCCATATAGATTGTAGTACAATATATCATACATTTACATTTCAATAACAAGACAAGTGCTATACATTAGACAGGATGCAAGAACATTGTATACTGTAGACATTTGTCTAGAACATGTGAAACCATCTAATCTCAAGGTTGTTCAGTTTAAATTACATCCAAGTTGGATAAAAAGCATTTGATGTTTTTCATACTAATAGTTTAAAGCGACATGCTTTCTGCAGTTCTTATTTAATGAGTGCGAGTGTAAACAAGTTGGTAATTAATACTTTCATTCCCTTGTTTTGTGCACAATAATTAATTACATAGCTACATTCACAAGGTCGTTTTGCCTAATTACTCCTCTGCATGGGTATGTAATCGTGGCAATTTGTCTAGTATGAAGTGTCAGAGATACATTATTTTTGACACTTTTTTCAAATTAATCTCTACAATAATTAATAGAAGTGTAAGCATTTAATTAACCCTTTCCCTGTGAATGGAGAGTAAAGATCAAAAAGTCAGTAGGAGCTCTTGGTTGCGTCAGCGGAGTACGGTCGCTCGGTCTACAACACTTAGGTCGACATGCATGAAGGTCATTATTACTGAAGGTGGACATGGGGTTAGGTCGACAGAGTCATTAATTCGACAGGGTCATCTGGTCAACATGGGGTTTTCCACTTTTCTTTCTAGCCGACATGCGCCGACAGGTGGTATTTTATGCCCTACCATCCACAGGGCGGTGTGGGAGAATAAACAGTGCCCAAAGCATGGCGAGCACGGCGGTGCACTTTTTAGTGCCCATGTCGACTGTGTCGACATCCGAGTAAAAAAAAAAAACCCATGTCGACCTAATGACCCTGTCGACCTACCCCCCATGTCAACATTCAGTCATGTTGACCTAGTTGCTGTCAGTCTAATGATCCACACACCATGTCAGCATTTTCCATTATGACAGGACTGCCCGTAAGGCCAGGGGATATGTTGGGCGGTTGGCTCTATCACTGGCAATGACTATTTATTATTATGTAAAGATGTTATCTAGAAATGTTTCATAATAGGGCCACATTCTAACCCATGGTTTATAAATATGCTCAACTTACCCTAATGTATGGGAAATCAATTGGAAGGATCCCACAATAGTGGGACTCTTATGCTGGGTACACACCAGGACGACTAGGGCCCGATCCCCTCAATCTAGATCCAATTCCGACCAATTGGATGTAGATTGTGTGGTGATTGGGCCCTTTTCTGTCCTGGTGTGGACCGATACCGATCCGATGCGCAGTCCCGCGGGTCGGTCGGTCGTTATTGAGATCCTACCTGCTGCAGGTAGGACCTCAATGACGACCATACAGCCGGGTGCGGGTCGCCATCGGATCGGACCCGCTCACGGTGCACATCGTAAGCGGGTCGTGCCCCGCCGCGTCACCGTGAGCAGGTCGGACGAGACACTGACGACCCGCTCACGATGTGCATCGTGAGCGGGTCGTCCTGGTGTGTACCCTACATTAGTCCCCAGGTTCCCCAGTGTACTGCTGCTGCACCAATGATAGTTCCGCCTCTGGATGGAGCTGTGCAGGGGAACAACGGTGGCAGCAGAGTAGGCTGCCAGTAAGATAATAATTCCATTCATTCATTATTCCTCTAGGAGGCGCTGTGCAGAGGCAGAGTGGTGGGGGTGGCAGGGTAGGCTGCCGGTATGAAAGCCCTGATATCATCATTCTAGTTCTGTATACACAACACATTTCTGGTGCTGGCAGACAGAATGGAAGAAGTGGAAATATAAAATGTTGAGTGCTCTGCAATTAGATAAAAACAGAACTTGACATTGCCATAAATACAGCCAGGTCATAATCTGTACTTATAGCTCTGTCTGATCTGTACAGCCGACAGGAACCAGCCGCTCTCTGCAAATACTTCTTCCATTTAACACGATCGATGTCACTGACAACAACATCCTTCTCTACAAAGTTCTGCAGCTGGTGTAATGTGGAACATCGTGGCGATCACCTGTTCCGGGCCTCGTACTGAGTAAATACGGCTTGCAGTCATAAATCTGGTCGACATGATCGAAATGTCAACATGATAATGATTAGCTGGCATCCCTGGAGGCCCAGCAGATACCTACCTAGTCCTCGCAGCAGCGGCGGCGTCTTCTGTTCAGGAAGGCGGAGTCCTGATGGGCACTGATGTAGAATCATACCCGATGACTCGCAAAACTACGACTCATACTGTGGGCCTGATTCAGCCCTGCTCGCTAGGCAGAAAATAATCGCTGACTAGCGCCGCCCCAACAAAAGCCCCCCCTTCCCGCCAGCACCGCCCACATCCCCTTGGTAACATGCGAGGGGGTGTGTACGAGAAGAAATCCCCTCGGATGTGGCCAAAGTAAAGAGAAATCGTTTGATGGTCTTTGATTTCTCTAGTCTAGTAATTATTTGCAGAGAATCTTAGTTAAGCCTCATGTGAACATTGGTTTCTTTGAGGCACAAACAAGAAGAACACGAGTACTGTCGGAATAAAACGCCCTCTTTGTGTCATTATAGCCCCGGTTCTCATTGTGCAGAATAAGGTCATGCCCAAGAGGCGTCCTTGTTTTCAAACTCTCTTCGCTCACGTCTGGCGGACATCCTACTTCAGCGGCCTCATTTCTCAATGACCCAGAATATGAACTTCTGATCTGCGTTGTTCTCTCGCTGATGATGAATTGGACTCTCCTGCTACCTCAAGGACTTATCAAGGACTCCTTAGTGATCTGGCAATTATCCCACCTAATAAAGAATCTGATGCAACAGATGTTGCTGTCTCTGGGAGAGAACATCACAATTCAATGGTATTAGGAGTCCGAGGGACCGAACTTCTGATCTCATAGTTCCCACATAGAAGATAAAGGTTAATCTAACATAGATGACGATCCGTCTGGCTGGGACAGAGGAGAGGCCTGCGCTCATTGTGATACCATGGTACAGGATGAATGAGTCTGTCACAGCTCATAGCTTAGTACCAGGGCAGCCGTCAGGGGGAGGGGGGGGGGGGGGGGGGGTAGACTGCCAGTAGCGCACGCAGGGGGGGTTTCTGAGTACCCAGAAACCCCCCCAGGAGTCTAAGGACTCTAGGCTGAAAGCTGAGGGTCCCCTCTTTCCATGGGTATAAGAATTTTAAAAATCGGCCCTTGGGAACCAGAGATATCTGACTTCAAAGCAGTGGTCCCCATCCCAGCCTGTTAATTGTTCTTCCCAGTCAGATATTTCACTTTCTGTCTGACTTAGAGTTTTTCTGAGGGTATATTCCAAAACCTGGGACTCTCCCCCTTTGATGGACACTAGTAGCTTGTCTCTCCTGTTCCTACAACCAGAGATATCAGCCTTCCAGCAGCTGGTTACTGCTCCAGCTCCACACAACTGGTATGTAGTTTTATATACTCGTTGGCAGATTGCTCTGCCTCCTGAACTCTGATCCCCTAGTGCCCAATACCATTTGGTAGGTGTTATTCTCTAGTTTTTAATTCCATTAAAATCTAAGAAAATCTATTTTTGGGAACTGGAGATATCTGCAGTCAAGCAAGCTGTCCTCCCACCAGAAAATTATGAATAACAAGCCCACTCCACTATACATCCCTCCTCTGCGTATTACACATCCTCTACCACCCCGTAAGTTATGTATCAGGGCCCCTTTATATAGCCCAAAGCCCCCTTCTCCCACCCCATCTCCCACCATATGTGCAGTAAAGGGGTAATTAGTGGAAATTACTGATCCAGGCCCTACATGCTGAGCAGTTGATATAATACCCCCTACCACCCGCAGGACATTAAACCTTCCCCCACCCCTACCGCTGGAGGATCGGTAGGGGCCCCAATACATTGCTATGCCCAGGGGTCTACACTGCTGTTGACTCCCCTGTATGTATATATATATATATATATATATATATATATATGTATGTATATATATAAAGTTATATATATATATATAGTTTTATATATATATATATATACTGTATATATATATATATATATATATATATATATGTGTGTATTATATATATATATATATTTTATTATTTCTATATATTTGGTCTATCTATAATACTTTAACTGACCCGGCATATACTGGGTCACCTAAGTGTCCATCTCCGTGCTTTGCTCCGCCCCTCTGGAAACCCCCTTCTGAAAATCCTGCGTTTGCCACTGACTGCGGGGACTCCAGTCTCGGGCCAAGACAGAAAGAGGGATCAGGTCTGGAGTTTATAAAGAAGAATTTGTAATAAACCAAGTTCACATTCTCCCCGGTGCACTTCAAACTGTGTCCATGTCAACAGTGTTGACATTCGGGTCAGAAAACAGTGAAAAACCTCATGTGACCTAATGCTTGTGTCAACCTAATGTCCTGTTGACCTACACCCATGTCGACCTAGATCCATGTTGACATTGCTGCCTGTCAACCTAGTGGTGTCGGCCTACTTGTTGTCGACCTAGTTGCTGTAGACCAAACGATCCCAACCCCTCCAAACTGCCTACCCCCCACAGATACGGAAATGTCCCCCCAAAAAACAGGCAGGACATTTGGGAGGTATGGAGTAGTGTGGCCAGTGCAGCAGACACAGGTCTCACCAGGCGTTCGAGAAATGGAAGGGGGGCCCTGCCTATCTGTCAGTCTCGGGCCCCACAAATTCAGATGGCAGTCCTGCTTGGTAGCACAGGCATGCGCTGCAGCTGCAGAACACAGACAGTTGTATCGGAGCAGATATGACCCAGTAAGCGGATGGAAGTAGACAGCTTAATCCGTCTGGCTCCACTCTCAGGAAGATAGGTTTGTGTATGATGGATAAGGGCTAATCTATCCTTTCTGGGTAACAGCGCGGATTCTGTACGTTCTCTGTTTCTAGAGATAGAACTGAATAAATGAAGGCAGTTGGTTAATACTTTGTCTTCAGCGATAAGAGTAAAGGGATATTTGGAATATTCCTCTGTGGCACATCAGCTGAAGGAACTCTATATAAATTGATCTACAGGGAGGAATAGGTGAAAGTTGCAGATGCACGGACAGGAAGCATTATTGACAAGATGTATTACCGTCTTGTTAGCCGGAATGGGCGACTGAAAACCGTCAGCTGTCGGTATCGATGGCTGCAGTTGTCGGAACGGTAAGTGCTATTGGGCCAGATTCTCTAAGCTTCAAAAGTGATAAAATGGAGAGTGATAAACAGCCAGCCAATCAGTTCCTGTCTGACGTTTTTCAAACATAGTCTGTGACATGGCAGGTAGGAGCTGATTGGCTGGCTGTTTATCACTCTCCAGTTTATCACTTGAAGTTTAGAGAATCTGACCCATTGGCCGCTCTTACATTGCGCCGCACATTGCATGCTACAGTATCTTACAGACAGCACCGCTGCTAATACAGGGCGCATAGCTCCCCTGTCACCTTTCATGCACTGCGGCTGTGATACCAGGAATGGAAGCGGTATCAGTACACACAGCGTGCTCCGATACCACGTCTCATACCACCTGTCGTACATTTATTTAACCCTATTATTTTTAGAATGTACTGTTAGTGAAGTGGTGGAGTGAAGTGGTGGAAACAGCTCGGCCATTTCTCCCTTGAGCTGATTTTCATTGTTGCAGCCAATCATCTCTCAAACACAATACAGGGAGGAGCTGATTGGCTGCAGCACCGTTTATCATATGAAATGAGACGTAAATAGTTTAATCTTATTGACAAATGGGCCCCTAATGCTCCCAACCATTCCGCACAACCAGTGGTGAAGACAGGGTGGGGGAGCGGGCAGGGACGGATTTAGGAGTCAAGTCGCCTCTAGGCTGCTGGCAGTGGGTAAATGTTGAAAGTTCTGTGGTGCTGCTCTGCCGCCATGCAGGCAGGAGTCAGGGTCCCTGACGGCCCTCCGGGAGACGCACGTGTCTAGCAGACAGGGGGTGATGGCTATAGCTGGGCTATGTGGCTGTTCTGTCACAGGCCTGCTCCATGGTCATGCCACCCTCTTCCCCTCAGTGCACGTCCTTTCCCTCCACCCCAAGCAACTCGCGATTGCGACTGCAGGATAGCATCTCCTGGTTCAGCAAAGTGTCACTCACAGCAAATGTGAAACAACAAAATTGTGTAGAACAACAAAATTGTGTAGAACTGAAAGTTTGCGCTGAAGCAGCTGTGAGTGGTCTCCGGAACTCGATAGGACTTACACCAGAAGTCCTTAGAGTAGAACAAAATAAGAGAGGTTTTTAAATCCCAAATACAATACACAGCGCTAAATTTAAATATATAAAAAGGTGTAAACAATTTGTGATAAACAATTCAATGTGCACAAAAGCAAACAAGAAAGTACTTCTCTTCCGTGTATTCCAGTGTACAAAAGATGAGTTTGTCAATCCTTGATACGTCTGGCTCCAGTTTAAAACATTGTGAGTGTGGTACTCCATTTTTGGGTAACACCTTTGAACCAGAGATATAAAGATACCTTTATGTGATTCCCTCTGCAACTTTGGATGTGAGTAGGGGTACGCCAACATATACTACTGATTTAAACTCTCTAGAGTACACTATTTCAAAATCTCTATGAAAGATACCTTTATAGGAGTTACTCCACTTATCAACTAGTGAGTTGGGGTACGCTTACTTACCTTGTTTGATAATTTCCAAGGGCTTGATTGAAAGAAACCTTTATGGGATTATACCATTCATTATCTATGTGAGTAGAGGTACGCCCCCTGAATAAGTCTCCTGCTGATATACTATCAAAAAAAGGAACAATTTCACAGACATCTTCATCATAATGGGACACACCCGTCCCTTATAGGACAAAAAACATTTTCAATACAAACACTTTATTTATCCATTTTTCACACAATGTATGTTTTTTCATTTTTGTGATCACATTGGGACTTTCATGAAAAAAATGGACCATACACTTTGAGAAACCTTTTATTCATTTGAAAAAGGATTGACAAACTCATCTTTTGTTCACTGGAATACACGGAAGGGAAGTTCTTTCTTGTTCCTCCCCCCTGAGCCAGCAGGTTACTGTACACCGAGATGCAGTGCAGGTCCCGCCAAGGGCAGAGCCAAAGAATCCTTCTGGAGCTCAGTAATAGGACACCGGACTGCTGCCCTTGGATGACTGGTAGCTGCTGCCCAGCTGGGATACACGGGGGAGAAGTCAGAGGTGTCGGGGAACGATGCCGGGCTTGGCACACTTGCTTCCCCTGCGGTGGCAGATAAAACCTGCCTAACACCCGTAATATGTGCCGCCCCTAGGCCCGTGCCTCACTGGCCTATTGGCAAATCTGGCCCTGGCAGCGGGTAATCTTTACCCAGGCCCTGGTCTGATGGTGGGGACCGGGGCCTGCTGCCCCCTCCTCCTTTGCAGAGAACCGGGCAGTGGGAGAGAGAGAACTAACTGCCGCTGCAGCACAGCCCCTTTCCCCAGCTCAGCACACGCTGCACAGTGCTGTGTGCTGAACTGGGGAGAGAGGCAGCGGCAGCCTGTCCTCTCTCTCCCTGAACCGGTGAGCAATCCCACCCGCATACTGCTGACCGCCGGTTTAGACACCACGTCCCTGCTACTTTTTTTTTACGTGGGTGTTGGCCATGCCCACTTATTTTACCAGGGCCCGGCAAAGCTGTCACACCTGAGCACAGGGTACAGTTCAATCCGGGGTGATGTGCTTGGATCGCTGATGCAACATCTAGGCACTCTGTGGCCGAGATCATCGCCCATCTCTCCCCGCCAGCCCCCACTGTGATGTGCAGGAAATATTCCTACCCTACGACTACCCGGCAGCACATGGCTCTGAATCAAATCTTCCCCAGCTCTGAATTCTGTGAAGTGCACAATCTGTACATTTACACCTCAGTGTAACAACCTGTAAACTCAATTTGCGTTAAATCTCATCTCTACCTATTGTACCAGTACCTGACAGCTCCCATATATCTCATTCTGTTATTTAATACACAGCGGTGAGGCAGAACCATCCAGCCTCAGACAGATACTCGATTTGAGCCGCCATTCGTCTAGCAGAGTCTTTAACGCTCCGCAGGCATTGCTGTTATAGGGACATTAGTCTTGTGTAACACCTTGAATACAGTGATAAGTAATGGACGGGGTCTTGCGGAATGACTGCCGCCTGCACTCTTAAACGCTAAGCAGTAATAGGAAAGCTTCTAAAAAAATGGTATTCAGCATGAAGTCCACCCCACCTGCTGTATACAAAAAATAATGGTAGTGTGGGCCGATTCTTCTCACCCAGTGAGACTGGTCCAGGGGCGCTTGGTACATACTTGCCTACTTTTGAAAACTAGTTTCAGGGAGATTATAATTGGTAGTAGAATTTTGCAAAGCCTCCCATCGAGGAGTCGTGTTATGCTCCATCCAATGGGCGCGTTTAGTTCCATATATGCGGCGGGATGTATCAACATACATCTCCGCCCTTCGCACGGCAGCCGCCGCGATGCTACCGCATATGTACTAACATATGCGGCCAGCATCGGGCTGCGGTAACGGAGACCCCCGCGATACCTGTGATGTTGGCTGCGGGGGTCTCCGTCACCTACCGGCGGCTGCCAGCATCCCCCTGTGTCTCCTCCTCCCCCCTGAAGCCAGATGTCCTGCCGGCTGTGACACCAGGGGGAGGAGATGATCACAGGAGGACGGGAGGGGGTGGGCGCGCGGACGGCGTACAGCGGGCGGCGAAAGAAGCCCATAGACTTCTATAGGGTATCGCCACCCAGAGGGTGGCGATACCCTGCAAAGCGAAAACGCTGCGGACGTTTATTGATACATAGGAAAATGCCGTAAAACGGGGGTTTTACGGCATTTTCCCTTTAGTAAATCTCGCCAATGGAGAGATTGTGAAAAGAGATTGTGAACGTGGCACCTAGAAGCGTGGGTGTACTGCTACATCTGAGGGGAATCTTGTAAAATGACTTATCTCCAAATGTAGATGAGCCCCAAAGCAGTTAGTATGAGCTAATATACTTGGTAAAGTGCTGGGAAATGGTGCTGATGATTCACTGTAAATGTATCTATCTCTGATTCCTTTTTTTCCCCAAAAAATGTGCCAGTGTAATGTGGGCTCAGTGAAATGAGGGAGATTGCTAGACTAATGAGGGAGATTGCTGCTATGTCAGGGAGTCTCCTGCAGAATGCAGGAGGGTAGGCAACTATGATGTAACAGTGTAATGTGGGCTAGGTGAGATGAGGGAGATTGCTAGACTAATGAGGGAGAGAGGGAGATTGCTGCTATTTCAGGGAGACTCCTGCAGAAAGCTGGAGAGTAGGCAACTATGGCTTGGTATGGCAGAAAGATGTGAAAGTACCACACAAGTGCGCAATTAAACAGAGTGCAGCCACATGTAAAAAACACCAAAAAGGGTAAACATCCCAAAATACCCCAGGAATAATAGAACAGTGACAACAATAGGTGTAAATACTCGGGCGCACAGTGTAACCCTTTCCACAATAATAAATTGGACAAAATCACCGTAATTCACTTGATGATCAAGGATGGTATTGTATTAACAGGGTTCAACACCTGAAACGATAAACTCCTATTCACACAACATATGTGACATAGGGGCAAAACATATAGGAGAAAATAGTGCAGATTATCTTTGGTAAAAGAATGATTTTAATAACAGTCCACACTTACAAGGGCAGACGTATGTACAGCATAAAAGATATCCCCACAAGGCAAACAGCTGGGCACAAGATAGAATCAGCAGGCTGGAATGGGGTCCCACATACAAGTCCGGAACAAGCAAATGGAGTCCCAAAATCACCACCGCGATGTCCACGCTGTAGGCTTCCTTCTTAGGCGGGGATACCGGTAACACTCAACGCGTTTCGGTAGTTCCTTCGTCAGGAGTGTCTGAGTGCCCTTGTAAGTGTGGACTGTTATTAAAATCATTCTTTTACCAAAGATAATCTGCACTATTTTCTCCTATATGTTTTGCCCCAATCTCTTATATATTTGGCTACATCTGTCACTCAAAGTGTGTCTGGAGCTGTAACGCTGGGTTGTGGACTCCCATCTTAATTTATGATTATCATCACCTGTTTTAAACAGGGTAATTGATAAGAAAGGTGTTTAAGCACAGGTCATGGTAATCCATAAATTAAGAAGAAAGTCCAGAAACAGAGCAATGTGTCCCTCCTGGAGAGGGTCATGTTGGGAGGTATGCACCTCCCCCCCCCCCCCCATTCACGGCATCCCCACGATTAAATGGCACATGCAAAACACTGACATGGCTATGGTCGACAATGAAAAAGGTTGACAAGATTTATTTTTCACTTTTTCAATGTTTTCATATGTCGAAATGGACACCAATGAAGTGCCACACTTATGTCAACATTTACATGTGTTGACCTTTCTGTGTTGATTTTTTCTTGTGGCGATTCGACGAATCCCCCGCAACCCCCCACCCGCTATTTGCAGCACACCCCCCGCAATTCGCGGCACCCCCGGTGACTCCCGCGATTCGCGGCCCCACCCCGTGACACATTCCCCCTCCTGCGATTCGTGGCACCCCGTGACCCCCCCTCCCACAATTCGCGACAACCTCCCGGGCCCCCCTCCCGCGGTTCACGGTGCCCCCCACGACCCCCCCTACCGTGATTCCCCAAGCCCTGACCCCCCCTCCTGTCATTGCGGCAACCCCCCGCCCCCGTGACCCACCCTCCCGCGATTCACTGCAACCCCCCGCGCCCCCCCCCGCGCCCCCCTCCCACAATTCACGGCACCCCCCCCCCCGACCCCCCTTCCCGCAATTCACGGCATCCAACCATGACCCCTCCTCCCGTGATTCGCGGACACCCATCACCTCCTCCCTCCCCCCCCAGACCCCCGCGCGCGATTCACGGCAACCCCAGGATTAAATGGCACATGCAAAACACTGGCACAGCTATGGTCGACAATGAAAAAGGTTGACATTACTTTTTGAAGAATAATTTTTCTGTTTTTGAATGTTTACATATTCATTCTCATGTGTCGACATGGACACTTATGTCAACATTTACATGTGTTGAACTTTCTGTGTTGATTTTTTCTTGTGGCGATTCGCGGCACCCCCCGTGACCCCCCTCCCGCGATTTGCAGCACACCCCCCGCAATTCGCGGCACCCCCGGTGACTCCCGCGATTCGCGGCCCCACCCCGTGACACCCCCCCCTCTCCTGCGATTCGCGGCACCCCGCGACCCCCCTCCCACGATTCGCGCCGGCCCCCCCTCCCGCGGTTCACGGTGCCCCCCACGACCCCCCTACCACGATTTGCAGCACACCCCCCGCAATTCGCGGCACCCCCGGTGACTCCCGCGGTTCGCGGCCCCACCCCGTGACACCCCCCCCCTCCTGCGATTCGCGGCACCCCGCGACCCCCCTCCCACGATTCGCGCCCGCCCCCCCTCCTGCGGTTCACGGTGCCCCCACGACCCCCCTACCGCGATTCCCCACCCCTGACCCCCCTCCTGTCATTGCGGCCACCACCCGCCCCCGCGACCCACCCTCCCGCGATTCACTGCAACCCCCCCGCACCCCCCCTCCCACAATTCGCGGCACCCACACCCCCCCCCCTGCGACACCCCCCTCCCGCAATTCACGGCATCCACCCACGACCCCTCCTCCCGTGATTAGCGGACAACCCTCACCCCCTCCCTCCCCCCACCCCCGCGCGTGGTTCACGGCAACCCCAGGATTAAATGGCACATGCAAAACACTGGCACGGCTATGGTCGACAATGAAAAAGGTTGACATGAGTTTTTGAAGATTTATTTTTCTTTTTTGGAATGTTTTCATATTCATTCTCATGT
This sequence comes from Crinia signifera, assembly GCF_055691185.1. NCBI lineage: Eukaryota > Metazoa > Chordata > Amphibia > Anura > Myobatrachidae > Crinia > Crinia signifera. Next base: position 158,432,074 of record NC_139224.1, read on the forward strand.
GTCGACATGGACACCGATGAAGTGCCACACTTATGTCAACATTTACATGTGTTGAACTTTCTGTGTTGATTTTTTCTTGTAGCAATTTTTTTCCAGTGACAACTATGAACTATGTGCACGTCAACCTACACATCATCAACCAATTCTTTGTATAATATATAACACCTGTTCTGTTTTACTGTAGGTGTTTCAAGTCAGACCTTTTACTGCTACTATTACTGTTTATGTAAATGCATTCTGAATGACAGCAACATCCTACCATCCTTCTACAAGAATATATAACCAACGTGGTGATTCATCGCACCCCGTGCCCCCCCCCCTCCCGCAATTCACGGACCCCCCGCGCACCCTCCTCCCGCGATTCGCAACCCCCCCTCGCGCAATTCACGCCCCCTCCCACGCTTTGCGGACTCTCTCCCGCGATTCGCCAACACCTGCGCCCCCCCTCCCTTGATTCACAGCACCTCCGCACCCCTCCCGCAATTCATGGCACCCCTAAGCCCCTCTTTAGTCCCCCATATACTCACACACCCCTATCACTACCCAGCTTCCTGCTCTCCTGAACCGTAACTTCCACCACTGGGGAGTCGCTGACGCTGTTTTGCCCACATGCCCCTATCATGCCTCATAGCCCAGCCTCCTGCTCTCATGCACCCGAACTCCCACCCAGTAGGAGGAGACACTGACTAAGGGCCACCATCCTGTACTGCCACGCTGTACCCTCACCCACTGGCAGAAGCTGCACACTATCTCCCACCCTCCTTTTTTAGTCCACCTTATGCCCACACACCCCTATCACTACCCAGCCTCCTGTTTTCCTGTGTTGTGACCTCCGCCAGTGGGGAGCCGCTGACTCAGAAACACCCTACTATACTATTGCACACACACACCTAAACAACACGCACACACTGCCCCCCCCCCACCCACAAATGTCACTGTACCATCCACACTATCAATGTACATCTTACTCTGTAACCGCTTTTTAATTAAACAAAACAATACACCCCCCTTCCACATCATATGCTCTCTATTTAACACATTTCACCTATAACTCAAGTTGCAATACAGGCATCTTACATACAATTCTAACCATCTTTCTCATATGCAAATGTTCACAAATTAAGGGGGTGCAGCCCCTTACGACGGTGTGAAGAGCGCCCGTAGGGCGCGATGAATCACCTAGTGTCACATATGTTGTGTGAATAGGAGGTTATCGTTTCAGGTGTTGAACCCTGTTAATACAATACCATCCTTGATCATCAAGTGAATTACGGTGATTTTGTCCAATTTATTATTGTGGAAAGGGTTACACTGTGCGCCCGAGTATTTACACCTATTGTTGTCACATGGCTTGGTATGGGTTGTCCCTCCCACTGCTGTAAACAGCGCTAACAAAATGGAGATTGGTTGATCTATTTCAATGAATTTATTAATATATATGCTGGGTAAAAAGCCATGTAAAGTGCATGAATAGTGTTAAAATAGGGTTAAAAACAAAAATGTCATAATGTCCACCCAACCATGTATGTAATTATGTCCTGGAGAGTCTGTTCCTAGATGCCCTTTCAAAGTCCCAATTGGGCCAACTGGAGGGAGAAAAGAGTCCAATTCGTCCTGATGGTGCAGGGAGTGGTCCAAGAATGCACAAATAACCACCTCCTTGGGCGAAGATGTTATTGGCTCTGTTTATCCTCCAGTGGAAAGTCTTTAGTATGAAATAGGATGAGATCCTGATGGAGTCTAAAATCAGGTTTGATAGGGCTGGTTCGGTCTGCAATCCAGAGACAGCATGGAGGTGGGGCAACAGTATCCTGCTAACGCGTTTCCCTACACTTAGCAGCTTTTTCAAAGGTGATCAGGAAGGCAGTGACCTGTCAGTGACATTTCTGTGATTATAATAGTAATAATAGTTCCTTCATGGGTTCTTGCACATATCAAGATAACAATGATGCCACCCAAAATCCCAACACTATGTATCAAAACCCTGCATTGTTACATAGAACAATGAGCCTGATTCTGATGTGGTCAGTATTGTGCAGCAGAGAAGTGTACAACCAAAATGCAAATGCAGCAGGAGGCGTCTGTAGGATATCTGCCATCCAAGTGCGGTGTCTGAAGATGCAGTATTGGATCACCAACAGGGCCAATCCCCAGCATTTGTAGTAGCTCTTGGACAGCCCCCAAATGCCCAAGTTTATGTCAACTGTCCACTGGAACTCTGCTGAATACAGGAAGTCTGAGTCCGATGACACAGAAGCGTGTCTCAGCATGCCTACGAAATAGGGGTGATGGCTTTGTACAATGGTTCGGGGGCTGCATATAACCAGGGTTGCCTACCCTCTAGGAATGGCCGGGAGGCTCCTGAAAATAGGGTCCAACTCCCACCCACCCCAGGAAAGGTGTCCAAGCCCCCCCCCCCCCCCCGCCCAGCACCTGCGTTTATTGCGGGTAGGGGGCGAGTCGTGTCATTTTAGGCCCCCCCCCCACCTTCTTGAGGTATTTGCAGTACTGGGGGTGGGGCTTGATGATGTTGAGATTAGGCTCTAATGGTAGGTAAGCCTGCATATAACTAGGCCCCAAAATGCCGTGATATGCTAATCTGCATGTATGGGGTGGGGCTAAATGACACAAATTCACGTCTTTTATCCCTGTCCCCTCCATTCAGCTCTGGGACTCCCCTGTTAATCTTCTTATCCCGCCCACTTCACTAGGAAGCAGGTTCGAATCAGGAGATGTGGTCACTCTTCCGTGGGTTCGGGGTTCTGCCCGAAAAATCAGAAGGCTCAGAGTCTCCCAACTTGCAAGAGAGCAGGAAGGTACAGTATGGTTTTTGTACAAATCTGAACCAGGCCGAATGACTGTCCACATTTATATGTGACCACTCCCACTTCACGATAGCCACGCCCTAGTATTAGCATAAGATTAATGCCATTTCCACCAGAACTGGAAGTTTGGAAAGTTATGTGGTCCAATAGGAGAATGAAAAAAAGCAGGAAGCTGCAGGTTTATCGGAGCGACAATCGCCATTTATCAATAACTGCTGCGCCAGCTGATAGTGGCCAAGAGCAGCAGAACTTAACTCAGGTAAGAGGAAGAATGTGCGACCAGGCTAGCCAGTTTATGCACAGGCTGGGGCTTTCGCTATGAATTCCCGTGAACAAAGATAAAAAATAAATTTAAAAAATCAAAAAATATAAAAAATATATTTTTCGCTGATTCCGTTTGCCCATAGCAATCACTGTTGAACATGCAGCATGAACCTTACTAGCGGCTGGTTTTAACACTGGCGGTAGAACTGAAGTGTCATCGCTCAGGGTCACCTTAACGTACAGACACACTGGACAGTTGCCAAATAGGGCCCCACAATTCTAGGGGCCTTCAAGCGGGGGAGGGCCGAAACGGAGTGCTGGATGGATGGCACCAGGGCTGGAAAGCGGATAAGGAGTGGTTCTCACCTACACTGATTGTGATTCTCAACCTGCCTCAGCCTATTGCAGACAGACAGTGAATGAATTTTAGAATGCTGATTGGTGGAGAGCTGGAGCTCTCCACCAATCAGAGCGCTGACAGCCAATTATTGTATGGAACATGTGGAGAGACAGTGTTACACCTATTTTCTCATGGTCATGGATTTGTCTTATAAGAAGAATTAGGGCCTGATTCAGTGGGGGGCACAGAAGTGCACGCAGCACCTCTATTGGTGGCATCCCGTATTTTACTTTATGTACATCCTAGTCTGCGACCGAATGTGCAAGGACTGAGGCAGCCACTGTCAGTTTCTGTGCATGCCGCTGTACAGATCCTTAGACACTGTCATCAGTCAAACCATCGAAACTTGCATCAAACCTATGGCATGTGCAGGTTCTCCATCTGACTATGAGTTCCTCTGCCTGCGTCAGAGAATATACAGTATCTGCTTTCACCGCCATGCTCATTAAACACACATATGTGCAGTTGCGAAATATCGCTCACCTGGGACCATCGGTATTACCTGCGGCTCGGTCTCCCTCATTGATGATCTGCTCAGGACACCGTTTAGGAAAACCTTGGACTAGATGGCCCATAACCGCCAGGTATTATTTATAGGAGACATTTGGCCACTTCAGGATATTATATGTAGCACTTAATAATGATTACATGGACCATTGTAATAACTCAAGCACATAACCTCTTCATACCCACAATTAAGTAATTGAATGAAGGACTCTCGATCACAGAGATGGGAATTGTCATACCGCCAGCTTTAAAAATTGTCAGCAACGTGGTGAAAAGACTGCTCATTGTATACAGTGTGAAAGGTCTGCCTTAGGGATGGCCATCGACCATCGATGATTAGAAATCATCGATGGTTTATGGCCAATGTCAAATAGTTTTGCCATCGATGGAGGAGAACCAGATGGCAATCGATGTCAAGCTTAAACAAATAGTTTTGTTTTTGCTTTTTCTCTAAGGTGCCGGGACAAGCAACACAGCTCCGCCCCCCCGACACCAGCGAAACTCCGCTCCCCTATTTTGATTGGCAAACAGACCAATCACTCAAAAAAAAATGGATGACCATCGATATGTAAAAACATCGATGGCCATCCATTGAATAGTACTGCACTATCGATGGCCAGTTGCACTTTTTGCCATCGATGGCAACGATGGCCATCCCTAGTCTGCCTCCTGTTCATACTATAACCAGAGGGGCGTCCTGTATATCACATACCGCCCATTTCTAGAGACAGGGGGGGAAATATACTAAGTTGGGAGTTCTATTGAAGATGGGATGTTGGCCCATATTATTATTATTTATTTATTTACAGTTTCTTATATAGCGCAGCAGATTCCGTTGCGCTTTACAATAGTAGACAGTGATAAAACAAGCTAGGTAACAGACAGACTTGGAGGTAGGAGAGCCCTGCTGCAAGCTTACAATCTATAGGGATATAGGGGGGAAACACAAGGACAGGCACCAGTAATAGCATAGCAGTCCCACCAAGTTACAAGTCCAGAAGAAAAGCTATAAAATACATAAGTGCCTCAGAGGGTTATGCGTGTGGAACTTAAACATGATAGGCTTGCCTGAAGAGGTGAGTTTTCAGGGAACGCTTGAAAGTTTGGAGGCTAGTGGAGAGTCTTATTGTGCATGGAAGGGCATTCCATAGGATGGGAGCAGCCCGATGAAAGTCCTGTAATAGTGAATGGGAGCTAGTGATCCGTTCAGATGAGAGACGCAGATCTTGTGTAGAGCGTAGTGAGCGAGATGGGAGATATTTTGTGACTAGGTGATTCATCGCTCCCTACAGGCGCTCTTCACACCGTCGTAAGGGGCTGCGCCCCCTTAATTTGTGAACGTTTGTATTGTGAGAAATATGGTTAGAATTGTATGAAAGGTGCCCTGTATTGCAACTTGAGTTATAGGTGAAATGTGTTAAATAGAGAGCATATGATTTGGAAGGGGGTGTGTATTGTTTTGTTTAATTAAAAAGCAGTTACAGAGTAAGATGTACATTGATAGTGTGGATGGTACAGTGACATTTGTGGGTGTGGGGGGGGGGGCTGTGTGTGCATGTTGTTTAGGTGTGTGTGTGCAATAGTATAGTAGGGTGTTTTTGAGTCAGCGGCTCCCCACTGGCGGAGGTCACAACACAGGAAAACAGGAGGCTGGGTAGTGATAGGGGTGTGTGGGCATAAGAGGGACTAAAGAGGAGGGTGGGAAGCACAGTGCAGCTTCTGCCAGTGGGTGAGGGTCCAGGGTGGCAGTACAGGAGTACAGGACGGTGGCCCTGAGTCAGTGTCTCCTCCTACTGGGTGGGAGTTAGGGTGCATGAGAGCAGGAGGCTGGGCTATGAGGCATGATAGGGGTATGTGGGCAACACAGCGTCAGTGACTCCCCAGTGGTGGAAGTTATGGTTCAGGAGAGCAGGAAGCTGGGTAGTGATAGGGGTGTGTGGGCATACGGGGGACTAAAGAGGGGAGCAGGGGTGCCGTGAATTGTGGGAGGGGCGCGGGAGGGGGGGCCGTGAATCGAGGGAGGGGGCAGAATTGCGGGAGGGGGGGGCACAGGTGTCGGTGAATCGAGGGAGGGGGCGGGGGTCCGCAAAGCGCAGGAGTGGGGCGTGAATCGTGCAAGGGGGGTTGCGAATTGCGGGAGGGGGGGTCGCGGGGGGTGCCGTGAATTGTGGGAGGGGGGGTCGCGGGGGTTGGGTGCCGCGAATCGCGGGAGGGGGGGCGCGGGGGGGTGCAGCGAATAGCAGGAGGGGGGGGTCGCGGGGGCAGTGGGGTTGCGCGAAACGCAGAAGGGAGGGCGGGGGGGAATCGCGGGAGGGGTGGGTCGTGGGAGGGGGGGTTGGCGGCGAATTGTGGGAGGGGGGTTCACAGGGTGGGGTGGTGCCGCGAATCACGGGAGGGGGTGGTCGCAGGTGGGGTGCCGTGAATCGCGGGAGGGGTCGCGGGGGGGGGGGGGTGCCGCGAATCGCCACAAGAAAAAATCAACACAGAAAGGTCAACACATGTAAATGTTGACATAAGTGTGGCATTTCATTGGTATCCATGTCGACACATGAGAATGAATATGAGAACATTCAAAAAATGAAAATCTCAATCTCAAAATCTCATGTCAACCTTTTTCATTGTCGACCATAGCCATGGGGGGGGGATTGCCGCGAATCGCGGGAGGGGGGGTCGCGGGGGTGCTGTGAATCGTGTGGGGGGGTGTTTGCCGCGAATCGCGCAGGGGGGGGGGGGGGGCGGTTTGCCGCGAACCGCGGGAGGGGAGGCGCGGGGGGACGTGAATCGCGGGAGGGGGGTGTGTCTTTGCTGGGCAACATGGGGAGGCAGAGGATGTCTGGCACTGTGAGCTCACTGGGCTGTTTCTCTGTCATGTGAGTCAGTCACATACCTCCCAACATGACCCTCTCCAGGAGGGACACATTGCTCTGTTTCTGGACTTCCCTCATAATGTATGATTGCCATCACCTGTTTCACACATGTTATTAATTGATTAGAAAGGTGCTTCAACACAGGTGCTGGCAATCATTAATTAAGGGAGAAGTCCAGAAACAGAGCAATGTGCCCCTCCTGTTATACACACACTCACGCACTTTGAGTGACAGATGTAGCCAAATATATAAGAGATAAGTAAGGAGATATATGCTGGTGCAGTATGGTTAATAGCTTTATATGCTAGTAGAAGTGTTTTATATTGAATACGGTAAGATACAGGAAACCAATGGAGGGACTGGCAGAGCGGATCAGCAGACGATGAGCGTCTTGCAAGGAAGATCAGCCTAGCAGCAGCATTTAAAATAGATTGTAGTGGCGAGAGTCTGTTTTTGGGAAGACCAGTTAGAAGACTATTGCAATAATCAATGCGGGATATAATGAGTGCATGGATAAGAGATTTGGTAGTGTCTTGTGTGAGATAGTTGGAAAAAACACTTTGCGCTGCTCAGTGGATGATAAAATATGTGTGAATTCTGCCGAGCAAAAAGAGTACTGGACACACTTAAACAGTTTTAAACTTTATATAAAATCAAATAAGATAGACATACATACAAAGCATAATACACAATAAATTATATTAGAATAAATTATCAAGCAAGGTGGCGTTGGTAGATTATAATGATCAGAGGCTGATAATAGTATGGCGATTTCCGGATTAGTAGAATGAGTTAGTCAGGGGTTAATCAGGAGTTAATTCCTTGTGCTGGTAGGATGATTTATGACAGACAGATGATATTGAAGGGATTAGTGGAAGCACATGAAAGCCAGTTAGCGAGTAGATGGTAAACGCATAAAGTTCAGGCATATGTGTGTATCCTTAATTATTAGTGGCAATAATGTATCTCACCCTCTCCTCCTTGTAGCAATTTTGAGGTAGGCGGGGAGCCGGATGTTTCCACGGCTCTACCCGGGGGTGGCAAATGGTAGTATCCTCCGGTTTGGAAGTCTGTCCAATCCCAATATAGCAGGGTTACCAGCGAGGTGCACAATCTGTGCGCTTGGAAATAGTATCGTGCAGTACGAGCGGCTCCGAGTGCAGGAGCGCGGCGTCACAGCAGTGAGATGAATATCCGGAAATCAGCCAAGGCGGATATGACGTCAACGCGTTTCGTCTCTATGACAACTAGAGACTTTCTCAAGACGATGTGTGAGATATGGTCGTATTTAGGATATGTTTTTTAGATGCATGTAACATGATTTGGAGACAGATTGCATGTGGGGAACAAAGGACAGGTCAGAGTCGAGGGTGACCCCTAAGCAACGAGCTTGTAGTGTAGGGTAGATTGTCGAGTTGTCAACAGTGATGGAGATATCAGGATGGAAACTGTTCTTAGTTGGCGGGAATATAAGTAATTCAGTTTTTGGAAATATTGAGTTTGAGTTGGCGACAAGACATCCAAGAGGAGATGGCAGAGAGACATTCAGAGACTGGGCCAAAAACCACTGGTGACAACTCTGGGGTTGATAGATAGACAACCAAAGAGATTCTCCTTATTTATTTAGCACCTTCTAGAAGATAATAAAATCGGATTGGTTGCTAGAATAGAATAGTTCTTCAGTAGAACGGCCATCTTAGTAAATGTGTCCCTCTGTGATATTGCCTACGTTACCTTTTTAATGAGGGTATATGTCATTGGGTCGACACTATGAAGGTGTCGACAGGGCTTTGGTCAACACAAGCATTAGGCCGACAAAGGGAAGGTCGACAGTCAAAATGTTGACATGAGTTTTTCACGTTACCGATTCAGACCTGTCCGCTAATGTGTAGTGGATTGAGAGGAGAAAGTCGCTGCTCAGACAGAAAGAGAAGCCCCCCCCTTGCTAAATTGCAGAAGAATTGCGTAGCGATCACTAAACACTGTACAGTCGCAAATCCATGCGCAATTCCCGAACCATCGAACAGTTTTTTGCCATCTGCACAAATAATAATATTTGGGAGTAGGTCTGAGGCTGCCACTAGTCTGCGACTGAGACAGGGTGGGAGTGGTCAGCGCTGATGTCACAGACCCCCCTCATAAATGCCCGGACACGCCTGTGTTTTTCCAACCATTCCCAGAAAAGTGTTTCCACCCCCAAATGCCCTCTTCCTGTCAGTCAAAGTCTAGCTACATTGCGCTAACGATACATATGCATTTTCTATCACTATACATCTATATTAAGTGGACCACACAGAAACCACGAATTTGACAGCAGATAAGAACCACTTGGACCATTTACACACTTCACACACTAGGTTTACATTTTTGTAGAGATTGAATTAACCTACCAGTTTATTTTTGGATTGTGTGAGGAAACCGGTTACCCAGAGGAAACCCACGCAAGCACAGGAGAATATACGGTACTTGTTTCCTAGCACGGCGCCAGCGATAAAAATTGTATCCATCGGGACCCCCCGAAATCGCGCCGATCGCATCTCATGCAACCAAATCGCATTACTTCACAGGTATTACGCGTCCGCTCGCCACGCTTCGGGCTCGGTGGCTCGCTGCACTCGCCACACTATATAAAATCAACTCCACGCCAACGTGGATAGTGGGGGTATGAAAAGGTCGGAGGACGTGTACCGCTGCGCTCGCCACGCTTTGGGTTGCCATTCATCGTGGGGTGGCCTTAACAATGGGGGGTGGGGGCATTTGCCATGTAAAATACCCATAAAGGTGGGTATACAATGAAAAATCGGGTCCATTGGCCCATTAACTTCGTTGCCTATGTAAAATCACGTTCATCGCATCGGTCGCATCGCATGCCTTAACTTAAGGCATGCGATGGACGCGATTTTTTAATTGTTGGGGAAAAGGCTAAAAATAGCCCGAAAATCGCGTCGGTTGCGTCCCTTTTTATTGTATTCTTAGAGCATTAAGGTATGCGATCACCTACGACGGGCGCCGTGCTAGGAAACAAGTACCAAATATACAAACGGTACATGGCGGCCGATATATCGGATGCGATATCGGCCGATCCAATGCGATACGATGCAATTTTTAGAAAAAGGGTGGTAGTGAGGCCAACCTATTAGGCGCCTGTGGTGGGATGTTTTGTGGAGCTGCTACTAGGGAAGGGGGTGAGAGCCCCTAGAGAAACAAAGATACAAAAAGATAGTAGCGCTAGACAATATCAGATAAAAAATGCACAAAGTTTATTACACACAATAAAAAAGCACAAGAAATGACTGATAATGCTTATGCAATGGGCTAGGCACCTATTAAACTAATGTTGGTCCATTCCTAGTACACCGCCAAAAAAATTGGATCCAATAAAGTGTCCAGAATACAAAGTGGGTATAATTACCGCAGGGAAGTGTCCACAAGAAGATAATTAATCCTTGGTGAGGAAGAGCAAATGCTGGGGTCTTCGAGTGGTCGGATGGAGTCCCGAATATTGGTGCGGAGATTGGTATACCAAATGATCTGTTCTGGAGGCGGCTGGTCTGGGCCAAATGGTAGCGATAATAGCTTTGAGAGGTGCCAAGGGGTCTGCTCCTGACGCGTTTCGCTGTATCAAAGTACAGCTTTATCAAAGGAAACCTGTTCATAACCCCACTATCCACTACGCATGGAGTTGATTTTAGATAGTGTGGGAGCGCAGCGAGCCACTGAGCCCGAAGCGTGGCGAGCGGACGCAGATTACTGCGCTCGCCACACTATATAGAATCAACGCCATGCGTAGTGGATAGTGGGGTTATGAACAGGTAAAAAATCGCATCGGATGATATATCGGCTGATATCACATCCGCTATATCGGCCGCCGTGAAACTAAACAAGTACCACAAACTCCACACAGGTCTGTAGTGGGAATTGCTGCAAGGCGATAATGCTAACCATTACACCATCTGTACCGTTATGAGTTTTCCTGCTAAAGCCCTTTAAATGCCATCATGACCGTAAGGCCACTACAATCCTCTCTGTCTGATCCCCTCCGTTTCCATAATAACGTTCACATTTTCTATCAATTTCACCCCGCTTATTCCTAACACACACAAATCTTTACTTGTTCGTTCTTATTGCCAATCCCCAAACCAAAGCATATGTAATGTGTAATCATAACCCGTTCTGACATACAACGGGGTTTGATTTATTCCAATTTTTTTATTTGAATTTTGCAGCAATTCCTTATTCTATACGGATACTGATCAAAGCCTATTCATTATATCCACAGCCGCAATCTACACATAAATCACGGCGTTGCCCTATTTATATTACAAAAGGCATATCTAGAAACAGAAACAACTTAAATCAAACTGACAATCTAATCCTCTAGGCTACATTGTGCCTAATTTATAAATCTTCGGGCATGATTTATATTCTCCCCCTATATCTGCTATTTGCATTTCCTTCATGATTTGCTAAGGCAAACGCATGCTTACTATGGAGCCGATGTTCTGCTGAAACAGATCAGATTAATAATTAAAACCCTTTATATTGTATTCTTAGAGCGTTTATAAATGACCTTTAATTAAATCCTACAATATTTATTAAAATGACATTAAACGTGTTCGGTATCAAAACAACATGATAATGGGCCTGATACGCACATGAATTCACGGTCGAGAATTTGAACAGCGGACGATTATTGATAGACTGCGCATGGCTGCTGTTCGCAGTATGCATGTGTGACGCCATCCTGCGATGAAGTTCTGCAACTTTTTTTCTAAACGCATGCTGTTCCAAATCTGATTGACAGGATGTAGGCGTCTGGGGGTGGAAACCGGCCATTTAGTGGGAGTGCTAAGCAAAACACAGGCGTGTCTAGGAAACCGCTGGGAGTGTCCTGGAAAACGCTAGGCGTGCCTGAGCGGTTTAATGGAGGATGCGTGACTCCAGGCCGGATATGCCTTTTTTTTTAATCACAGACGGCGAGTAGGTCTAGGCTTATGCAGTGTTTGCGATAAGTTGTGGCCAGTGTAAAAAAATAAAGTGGGAAAATTCTGTGATTCACTTCGGATGGAACAATTTGCATATATTAGCACCGCCTCCCTCCATACAGCACCTTTATTCTTGGGATTATCACCCCATCCAGCCTGCTTCTATCGGAAGGGTGTGGGATGCGGGAGATCCACCTAATTTAACTGGGGTGAGTGGGACTACCCATAAAAATGGAAGCCTCTCGCGGCTTATTTGCCTACCCTCCTGCAATCTACAGGAGGCTCCAATTTTTGCCATTAACCTCCTGCTGCCCTGCATTGCACTCCTAATTTCCCAGATTCTTAAGATTGTGCAAGGGGTGACACTTGTTTCCTTGCAAAGACAGTGATTTGCAGTAATCACTGTGATTTGCTCAGGCTTGGCCAACCTGTGGCTCTCCAGCTGTTGTGAAACTACAATTTCGAGCATACCTTGCCACCGTTTTGTTATAAGGGAATGCTAAAACTTTTTCAAGGCATGCTGGGATGTGTAGTTTAACAACAGCTGGAGTGCCACAGGTCGGCTAGGCCTGCTGTAGCTACTAAGAAGTCTCAGCTGGCGACTCTCATCCTCACTGTGGGAATCCCTGACTCCTTATCTGTATTTGTGTGCACTAATCCATAGCATGCTGCTGCCAGTGAGTATCTGGTATCTATACTAATTTTGCTAATGTGAAGAAGATATGGGAAAACACCAGATCCAATAAATGTAGGTAGCGTCTACAAGTTGCGGACAGTCAGTTTGTTAACAAAAACTTATGCTTAGGAATGAATTCACAGAAGGTCAAATTGCATTTGGAATTTATTGCACAGACATCACATTAATCATGTAAACTATGCTGAGTGGGAAGGAAATAATTATCACAGAAAATATATAGTTGCAAACAAGAAACCCCATATTGCCTGCAGCAATGTTACTATCAATACATGCAACTTTCCAAAATATATTGTTACTAATGTTATTTAGAAATATCTTGCAATAACTAGCATTTAAACATAGACACACCCATATGTGGAGTTATTGTAGTCTCCCTCATACCTCAAAAGTAGGCAAGTAGGGGCTAAACTCAAATGCATAGTTGCCTACCCTCCTGCATTCTGCAGGAGACTCCCTGAAATAGCAGCAATCTCCCTCTCCCCTCATTAGTCTAGCAATCTCCCTCATGCCACATTACACTGTTACATCATAGTTACCTCCCCTCCTGCATTCTGCAGGAGACTCCCTGACAAAGCAGCAATCTCTCCCTCTCCCCTCATTAGTCTAGCAATCTCCCTCATGTCACATTACACTGTTACATCATAGTTACCTCCCCTCCTGCATTCTGCAGGGGACTCCCTGACAAAGCAGCAATCTCCCCCTCTCTCCTCATTAGTCTAGCAATCTCCCTCATGTCACATTACACTGTTACATCATAGTTACCTCCCCATCTGCATTCTGCAGGAGACTCCCTGACATAACAGAAATCTCCGTCTCTCCCTCATTAGTCTAGCAATCTCCCTCATGTCACCTAGCCCACATTACACTGTTACATCATAGTTACCTCCCCTCCTGCATTCTGCAGGAGACTCCCTGACATAACAGCAATCTCCGTCTCTCCCTCATTAGTCTAGCAATCTCCCTCATGTCACCTAGCCCACATTACACAGTTACATCATAGTTACCTCCCCTCCTGCATTCTGCAGGACACTCCCTGAAATAGCAGCAATCCCCCTCTCCCCTCATTAGTCTAGCAATCTCCCTCATGTCACCTAGCCCACATTACACTGTTATATCATAGTTACATCCCCTCCTGCATTCTGCAGGAGACTCCCTGACATAACAGCAGTCTCCGTCTCTCCCTCATTAGTCTAGCAATCTCCCTCATTTCACCTAGCCCACAAAACACAGTTACATTTTTTGGGGGGGAAAAAATGAGAGATACATTTACATTGAATTATCAGCACCATTTCCCAGTATTTTGTTAAGTATAGTAGCTCTTACTAACTGCTTTGGGGCTCATCTACCTTAGGATATAAGTAATTTTATAAGATTCCTCTCAGATGTAGGCACCACATTCACAATCTCTTTCACAATCTCTCCATGGGCCTTATTCTAGTTCACTCTTTCTAACAAATTCCTTCTTAGATGGACAAAACCATGTGCACTGCAGGTGGGGCAGATGTTACTTGTGCAGAGAGAGTTAGATTTGGGTGGGGTTTTACTTCAAAGTGAGATCTATATTGCAGTGTAAAAATAAAGCAGCCAGTATTTATCCTGCACAGAAACAAAATAACTCACCCAAATCTAATTCTCTCTGCACATTTTACATCTGCCCCACCTGCAGTGCACATGGTTTTGTCCATCTAAGAAGGATTTTGTCAGAAAGAGTGAACTAGAATAAGGCCCCATATATGGAACTAGACACTACCTTTGGGTGCAGCAAGACACGCCCCTTCAATGGGGCGCTATGCAAAATTCTACTACCAACTATAATCTCCCTGAAACTAGTTTTCAAAAGTAGACAAGTGTGCTCAAATGATCCCTGAGACAGACAGTATATAACTAAACTCCTATTTACTACAATGAGTTTTTCTTATTTTAACATCGCTGGTTACAGGCGGACTTTAAACTTTCTATTTATTTTATATTCCATTGCGCTTTACAATTGGCGTGTATTAAGGCATTTTATGCATTAGCAGCTGGATATACATGCTCAGTGCGGCTCGTCGATGTCATCACTCTGTGGAAAATCACCACAAGGAATAAAATCTGCATCTATTGCTGCAATCAGTGCAGACGAGCGAAGACTGTTAAAGTGCGGGCAGGATGGGAGACGTCAGACGTGATTAGGACAGTTATGATAAATTGAACAAGTGATGGATAGAACGTTGCCTTCTTTCTAGTGGAACGTGGACAAGAAGCTGCAATATTAAGAGAACGATGTGATGCAGATCAGTCTGGAAAATGTCTGCACACAGGGAAGTACAGTACATATGGCCAACTCCGTAACTAGACATTTTATTGCACTTCTCCCCTCTCTGTATCTCACTCTCTCTAAGGGGCCCATTTATAATGGATCGCATTTACAATGCAATCTGGACGGAATGTTACCGCCCAGGATCGCATTGTAAAATGTGATCCCATCGGTGGTATGTTTCATACCTGAGGGCGCAGGGACAGGGTTCCGAAAAGAGCCTGTCTCTGCGAAGTCTTGAGCCGGAAGCCGTGGGGTCTGTGCCTGCGTGGTTAGCGCTGACCCCCCCCCCCGGCCGATCCCGCTGACTGCACTGCTGCCGGAGCAGTGTGGTGTGGGCTACAATGGGTTATCGCTGTCTCAGAATGGTGATAGACCAGGGATGCGAAGCCAGGCTGCCCGGTGTTGATACATTGGCCAGCTTTGCATCCCCCATAGAAACCTATGGGGGCGGTGCTACAGGGGGGGTTTGCAGCAGGGGTCGAAGATTCCTTTGATACATTCGGGGGATACTTAGTATTTGAGTCTAACCCCCCAAAACGGGTGTTTTCGGGGATTTAGCAGCAAATATGGTTTGATAAATGTGCCCCTGAGGGCCAGATGTCTCAAGCTTCAAAAAGTAATCAGCTCCCAATTGTCATTTTTCTAATCCAGTCAGTAATATAACAGTTAGGAGCTGATTGTCTGGCTGTTTATCCCTCTACTACCCATTTCACACTCGCAGAGCCGGGTCATACCTGGGAATGTCTTCCCGGGACTCTACCCAGGAATGTACCCTTTCACACTGCACTCAGACCTGGGATCGTCCCGGGACAGCCCCATTCACACTGATCCCAGGAAATCCCTGCAAATACATACTTTATGCATGTCATTAGAAATGGACTCCAGGGCTCTGGAAGATTACATCAGCATTTGTAAACCCAAGAAAGCTCCAATCAGCAGCTTTTTTTAAGTCCTGTGTACCCAATCCCGGATACAGGACCATTCACACTGACCACATCCCAGGTCGATTCAGGACCTGGGTATAAATCCCGGGATGTTCATCTCGGGATATTCTTTCAAGACCATTTCACACTGAGCTAAATCCTGGGTTGATGTGTGTTCATGTGCAAAAACCCGGGATATTTTTGCAAGTGTGAAAGGGGTATCAATTGTATCACTCTTTGAAGCTTGATACAGGTGGCCCAGAATAATATAAATGTGCTAAAGGGGCGCTCCACCACTATGACATTGCAGTGGCAGTAGCTGTCAGGTAGAGGGTAATAAATGCCCAGACCAGACATTACTGACCATGGGTGAGCACATATGAGCTCAGTTTGGGCGCACTGGCCGCACCATCCTAATTACGGTTCTGCGGATAGCAATAAGTATAGTTTGCTGCACAATCAAGGAAGAAGATTGAACCATCTTATTTGAACCCTTTGTATGCTGGGAGTGAGCACTCTGAGCTGTCGCTTATGCAGCACGCATTATGGGCACTAGGACCCAGAGTCTGCAGGGAGGTGCTACCTCCAACCAGATGTGCTACTGAACTACTGTATGTAAGGTGACACAGTGCTATGAGACACCCATTATATGTAATACCGTGCACCGCACACCCTGTACCCATTATAAATTTGCCTGTGAGCGTGTCTGGATTAAAATATTTTGGCCAATTCCCCTGTAGGACTTAATCTGTGCTGATGTAACAGTATGTTATATTTACCTGCACCACATTACATGTTCTATCCATGGTGTCCCCAGAAGATGTACCCGCTGGCTGCACCTCAGGTCACCCTGCACACATCGGGTGTTTAATCAAGTGTGTTTCTCATTACAAACTCAGTTGGATTTGGACAACCCAGACTGCCACCATAGTTTCAGCAAAGCATTACCAGCCCCCCTGCTGTACTGACTTTACAGATGATATCTGATAAATATATAGGAAGGTTTCCACCAGGCATTGCAAGCTTTTACTTGTTGTTGCCAGTATATATTCCAATGGGTTAGCTCCTGGCATGGGAACAGACAGGTGTAGATTTAGGACCTCGATCAAATGTTGGCATTAACTGAACGCAATGCTAATGTTGGCGCAGTTCAGTGATTACTTTCTACTCCGTCAACAGCCAACGGAACCAGCGCAGACACTGCTGCACCCATCTCTAAATCAGGCCATCAGTGTTCCAAAATATGTTGTATACAATTACAATAAATCAAACAATGGGGCTTATTTATTTGCCACAAGAAAAAATCAACACAGAAAAGTCAACACATGTAAATGTTGACATAAGTGTGGCACTTCATTGGTGTCCATGTCAACACATGAGAATGAATATGAAAACATTCAAAAAATGAAAAATAAATCTTCAAAACTCATGTCAACCTTTTTCATTGTCGACCATAGCCATGTCAGTGTTTTGCTTGTGCCATTTAATCCTGGGGTTGCTGTGAATCGTGGGGGGGGGGGGGCGCGAATCATGGGAGGGGGGTGGCGGGGGTTGCCGCGAATCGTAGGAGGGGTCACGGGGGGAGGGGGGTGTGTGTCGCAAATCACGGGAGGGGGGCGCGGGGGGTGCCGTGAATCGCGGGGGGGGGGGGTCGGGTCGTAGGGGAGTGCTGCAAATCACAGGAGGGGGGGTCACGGGGGGGTGTTTTCTGCGAACCGCGGGAGGGTGGGCGTGGGGGGGGGGGGGTGCGGGGGCGCTCACCTGGGGGCTGTGGAGTAGGTTCCTGGGCAACATGGGGAGGCAGAGGGTGTCTGGCACTGTGGGCTCACTGGGCTGGTTCTCTGTCATGTGAATCAGAGGCTCCACCCAGCGTTACAGACACACTCACACACTTTGAGTGACAGATGTAGCCAAATATATAAGAGATCAGTCCCTGCCCCAGTGGAGCTTACAATCTATATTCCCTACCACATGTACACGCACACAGACAGTCTACGGTTAAGTTCGTTGGAAGCCAATTAACCTACCAGTATATTTTTGGATTGTGGGAGGAAACCGGAGTACCCGGAGTAAACCCACGCAAACACGGAGAGAATATACAAACTCCACACAGTTAGGGCCATGGTGGGAATCGAACCCATGAACTCAGCACTGTGAGGCAGTAATGCTAACCATTACACTATCCGTGATGCCCCATGGAGTAATTGCCGACCAGGTTGCCAGCATACTTTCATGACGACGATGGGTCTTTTTTAAGGTGGAGGCCTGAATCGGTACTCCTATCTGCCACATTGTTAATCAAACTCTATCTGTTGGCAATGGGTTACAACACATAAGTCCCCATACAGTACAACTGTTGGGTCTATATAATAAGCAGGTCACATGGGTAAGCCAAGAAATGTGTTGGCCTTAATTTACAGCACACCAGAGGTAGTTACAGAGGCGGTGCCTGCAGCCCAGTTCAAAATCGAAATAGCAGCCGCACCAACTGCCAAACCAAACACTACCAACCACCACCGCCCAGGAACCACTGGCAGTTGGTGTGGTCACCACCTCTGGTGCCACCACTACTACACACAAGAAGGAACACTAGTCAGCGGGACAGCATTGTACAGCATGGTCATAGTTCCATAAATCTCACCAAACATGTCCAAAACAACAGGGTTTATTACTGTATATGGTAAAAGATCATTATGTTTCCATAGCGAAACATACGCCACAGTTTCATCTTCCAGCCAATCAGCAGCTTTCTTTCTTCCTTACTTTCCAACAGAATTAAATAGAACTTTTAGGGGTACTCTTTACTTAGCACGGCGCCCATCGCGGGCATCGCATGCACTAAAAAAACGGGTGCGATGCGACCGACGCGATGGCCGCGATTTCCCATAGGGAACAATGTTAAATGTCTCAATTTACGCGATTTTCCTGTTCAATGCCTCAATTGACCCGATTTTTCCATAGGAAACAATGTTAAATGGGCCACAGAGGCCAAATAGGCACCCTGAAGTGTGAAATGGCCCCCACAATTGTTAACGCCACCCCACGATCAACGTGAACCCGAAGCGTGGCGAGCGCAGCGAGCCCGAGTGGGGCGGCGGTACGCGTCCTCTGACCTTTTCATACCCCCACTATCCACGTCGGCGTGGAGTTGAGAATAGAAAGTGTGGCGAGCGCAGCGAGCCACCGAGCCCGAAGCGTGGCGAGCGCAGCGAGCCCCGCAGGGGGACGCGGACACCTTCACAGGTAAACGCGTCCCCTCGCGGGCTTTACAGCTGTCCGTGTGCACTCGCCACGCTTCGGGCTCGGTGGCTCGCTGCACTCGCCACACTTTCTATTCTCAACTCCACGCCGACGTGGATAGTGGGGGTATGAAAAGGTCATAGGACGCGTACCGCCGCCCCTCGCGGGCTCGCTGCGCTCACCACGCTTCGGGTTCACGTTGATCGTGGGGTGGCGTTAACAATTGTGGGGGCCATTTTCACACTTCAGGGTGCCTATTTGGCCTCTGTGGGCCATTTAACATTATTTCCTATGGAACAATCGGGTCAATTGAGGCATTGAACAGGAAAAATGGGTCAATTGAGATATTTAACATTGTTCCCTATGGGAAATCGCGGCCATCGCGTCGGTCGCATCGCACCCGTTTTTTTAGTGCATGCGATGGCCGCGATTTTTTACCTGCGATGCCCATGATCAAAATCGTGGGCGCCGTGCTAAGTAAAGAGTACCCTTTTAGGTTTATTTGAACAATTTGAAATCATTTTCTTTTCAGAAAGTGGTCGTTAGATTTTATTTGAGAGAATAGAAGAAGCACATACAGTAATACAAGATCATTACTATATGCACCTGAGCAGCCTATTAAAGTACACAAAAGAGCTAATGCTAATAATACAAATTGCTCTGTGTTTATGTCATGTTACACAAAAAATGGAAGAACCACAACTTTAAAACCTAGCGCAAAGACATTTTTGGCAATCAAAGTGCCTTACAGGCTCACGCTGTGGAACAAGGACAGAAAGACCTTTAGGGGTCGGAGTAAACCCTCCTGCTGGCCACTGAACATTTAGAAAGCTACATTTTGGGACACTGCAATCAGTGGTTGCTTGTGATGCCAAGTGGTCCATTACATCAAAGCGGGCCAATCCCTCGTAACCATGGTTACTCAAAGTTTATGTTTGAAGCTGAACATATCAAGGCATTATCTATAACTATAATTGCACCCTCTCAAGCCTCCAAAATGTGCTAAAATGGTGTTGAAATCAAAGGAGAAGGCCTACTCCAGCATAGCCTATCCTTGTAATGACTGGGGGTCTGCACATCAGTGCGGATTACTCAGAACCATTGTCTGCGCACTGTGATGTTAGATGTATGGTGGACGGAGCTTATATTTAGCCTAATTGTTATGCATATTCAGGACACCCAGTGGATGCCTGCAGTGTATGTGATTAGTCCGTCCACTACAGCAGCTATGACAACTATAATACATGTCCTGAGATAACCGTCCCTTTTACATGTAGGAAATCATCCATCTTATTCTGACTTTTATGGTTAATTTTTGGATTGTTGGTTATGTATCTACAGAATTCTAAAACATAAATGGTTGATTATTTTTCTCAAGATGTTTAGAAAGCTACTTGAGGTGTGTGTGTGGAGGGGGGGTGTTAGGGTGAGCAGGGGCGTAACTAGATATTCGTAGGCCCCATTGCAAAGATTTTTAAGGGCCCCCTACTTAGCAACTGATGGTGACAAATGTATGTAAAACATATTATACCCCTTTTACACTGTCGCAAAAACCCGGGTCATCGGCGGGATCAGACCTGGGTCAGCGGCAATGTAAATGGGTCACGACGTGTACCTTTACACGGGACTCTACCCAGGTCCTGACCTGGGTAGAACACGGCTAGGACCTGGGTAGAGGGCAGTGTAAATGGATACTCCGCGTCAGCCGACCTGGCTCCCGTTTAAATCAATGAGGGATGTACAAACTGTGGGCTGCAGCGTCCGCAGGTTGGTCGGGGGGGCACACAGCCTCTGTACTCTGCAGACAGCAGCGGAGGCCGGGAGGAGGTGAATGGATGCCTGTATGCGGCATTAATTCACCTCCCGGACGAGGGCTTGGGGGGTGCATGGGGGCTGGGGGCAGCCAAGCAGATTACCTTAGTGCTGGGCTTGCCCCCAGCGCAGCAGTCTGGGTCCCGGCGACGGCAATCGGTGCTTGGAGATGATGTAATCTCCAAACGGCGGCTCAGGAACCGCCTGTACCGTGTGGGGGGTTGCGCTAGTGTAAAAGGTAACAAACCCTGGGTCACACCCGGGTTGATGCTGGGTCCAAAAACCCGGGTGCGACCCAGCATTTTGGTATAAAAGGGGTATTACTTAGACAGTACAGATGGCCCCCTTCAGCTCTGGGCCCCATAGCGGCTGCACCCCTTGCACCTATGGTAGTTACGCCCTTGAGGGTGAGTATTAATATGAGTTAGAATCTGAAGGATAGGGTAATGAATGCTGGATGGGAACCACAGGAGTGGAAGCAGTTGAAGGGAGAAAGGAGGAGAGAATAGAGAAAGGATTTTGGGCCTCATTCAGACTTTTTCGCTAGGCTGACACCCTATGCGCCACCCGACGTCCATCCGAACACCCCCCCTTCACCGCGCCACCCCCCTCACTAGCATGCGAGGGGATGTGTACGCCTACACAAGGGCAAAAAATCATTCGATGGTCCCTGACCATCAAATTCTTTTTTTTTTTCTGTTTGCAGATAAAAGTTAGTCTAGATGACTGCACTCACCCTGGGTGAAGGCACAACTTACAAATCACTAATCTCAGCACACCCATCATGTGCCCATGACAATAACAATCTTAATATTTATATTGCTAGTTTGCTAGTGTATCAAAGGTGGTCCATCGGACGTTATAGAACTCTGAGAGCATGCTGGGACGGACTTCCAGTTCCACACCAGCAGGTTACTGACTCTTGCACATGATGGCAGAAGCTGTGCGTAGAATTGCCAGTAACATGCTGCCCGGGAGTCCTCTTATAGTTCAGGAACAGGGTCACTGTGCCTCTGACGGGAGAATATCCACATCTGCCCCCGTCTGTTTGATGTTCTCCTTTCAGCCACTTGTCATCACCTTGCACGGTGGGTGCTGAACACCTTGATGAGGACATGAAATGAGTTTAATAAGTACTCTCAGTTGTGGGCCATTATGTCCCCCTGCGGTCTGCGTGTACGCTTGTTGCAGAGCACTTTGTTAGATTACAGATTACTTACTGGAAAGACAGCATCTGTGGGAACTGTCCAATGCCTGTATAATTCTATAGGGGAGGGGGTCTCTCCTGTCACAGAGCGCCCAGAACATTATCACCCTCTCCAGGGCACTCATAACGAGAAATTGAAACTAGATGCAAAACTACTGAAATAAAATCACCTTCGCCTCAGTGCCCCTGAAGCTATTATATCTAGGTATTCATGAGGAAATTTATTGCAATAATAACCCAGGCTTATATATGGTAGCTTTACCCATCTTATATATACATGCCACCGGCAGATCTAGGCACTTTATTTCAGGAGGGTAGATTCCAATTATATTACCCTCCCAGAAAAATTAAAATAAAATGACTTTTTATTACATTTATATACACAAGAAAAAGAGACAAGTATCCATGTATCCATCTCTTGAACTTTGCACTTCATTAGAACTACAACAGAACCACTTATCAAAGCCTTCAATACGTTAACATAACATAGATAGCAATTTCTGACCAATATTTGCTAATAGTCGATTTGAAAATGAACAAAAAATGATGTTCAATAGATCCATTAGAAGTTCTACTACCGTAATTGATTTTTTTCATGTGGAATTGGGATTGTCTAAAACAATCATCAACATCAACAAACAACAAACATCAATTTGATGGAAAAAACATGGGATAGAAGCATGTGGGGGGGGGGGGGTGGGGCCTCTGGATGGGAGAGAAGCATTTGGGGTGCTCTGGCTGGGAGAGAAGTATGTGGGGCGCTCTGGCTGGGAGAGAAGCTTGTGGGTGCTCTGGCTGGGAGAGAAGCATGTGAGGTCTTCTGGCTGGGAGTGTGGACCTTTTGCCTGACTTATTGACTGTTGATCTTTTGCTTGTTGACCTATCGACCCATACCCAAGGAAAAGTGGTGAGACTGAAGGAAAGTGAAAAGAACATGGAAGAGACTAGAAGAAAGGGAGAAAACCCTGGAAGAGACTAGATGAAAGGGGGAAGAACATGGAAGAGACTAGACAAAAGGGGGAAAACCATAGAAGAGACTAGAAGAAAGAAGGAAGACCATAGAAGAGACTAGAAGAAAGAAGGAAGAACATGGAAGAGACTAGAAGAAAGGGGGGAGAACATAGAAGAGACTAGAAGAAAGGAGGAAGAACATGGAAGAGACTAGAAGAAAGTAGGAAAACCATGGAAGAGACTAGAAGAAAGGGGGAAGAACATGGAAGAGACTAGAAGAAATGGGGGAAAAACATGGAGGAGACTAGAAGAATGGAGACAGAACATGGAAGAGACTAGAAGAAAGGAGGAAGAAAATGGAAGAGACTAGAAGAAAGGAGGAAGAACATGGAAGAGACTAGAAGAAAGGGGGAAGAACATGGAAGAGACTCGAAGAAAGGAGGAAGAACATGGAATAGACTACAAGAAAGAAGGAAGACCATGGAAGAGACTAGAAGAAAGAAGGAAGAACATGGAAGAGACTAGAAGAAAGGGGGGAGAACATAGAAGAGACTAGAAGAAAGGAGGAAGAACATGGAAGAGACTAGAAGAAAGTAGGAAAACCATGGAAGAGACTAGAAGAAAGGGGGAAGAACATGGAAGAGACTAGAAGAAATGGGGGAAAAACATGGAGGAGACTAGAAGAATGGAGACAGAACATGGAAGAGACTAGAAGAAAGGAGGAAGGAAATGGAAGAGACTAGAAGAAAGGAGGAAGAACATGGAAGAGACTAGAAGAAAGGGGGAAGAACATGGAAGAGACTCGAAGAAAGGAGGAAGAACATGGAATAGACTACAAGAAAGGAGAAAGAACATGGAAGAAACTAGAAGAAAGGGGGAAGAACATGGAAGAGATTAAAAGAAAGGAGAAAGAACATGGAAGAGACTAGAAAAAAGGGGGAAGAACATGGAAGAGTCTAGAAGAACTCTAGAAGGGAAAAACAGGGTGGATGGGAGACAGGTAGATGTAATCGGAAGACAAAAGACATACTGTATAATTATCTGGCTAGGCTCTCTCTAAATGACCACTCTAGTTCTAAATATTTGTGCTGGAGATTGTTCTCAGACTAGCTAATTAAGCAGGTTCAAATCCTAAAAATATGCTTGACCCTTTAGCAGAATGTAATCAAGATGAACAGGTTCTATCTTAATGCAATGCCGGGGCACTGTAGGTGAAACTTCAGCTAACTGCTGCCATCACCAACCATGCACCAGAACAGACTTTCCAAAACCTCAGGTGCATCAGCGCTGTAGAAGGTCAACAAATGCCTGTTGCATTAAGCTCAACAAAGATGCCTCTGTTCATTTAATCCTTAATTTTTGTGATAGTCCGGCAGGGACGCCCCCAATACCGGAGCCCCTAGGCAGCTGCCTAAGCTAATGGTTTTCCATGCAAACGGCAAACTAAAAAAGTAAATGGTCACTGTTTAATATAAAAAACACTGGTGGGTGGGGCTTAAACTAATGACCCAGGACCAGACATGATGAAGAAGAGGGTGTGGATTATTAAATAGTCAGTGGGGGTAATTTTGGTTGTCTCGCATGGCTGCAAATTCACAGCCTTGCAAGTCCCCTAGACTTCGCTTAACGAATGCCGGGTGCAGAAATGTCACCTGGCGCCGGAGCTCTGCCGCTGTATATTAGTGCACATGGGTTTTTTTCCTGAAAGTTGCTGTTTTATTACAAGTTTATTATGTTATTAAATATACTTTTTAATTGATTCACTTGTTTAGACATAGATTTTTTCCTGCTCTGTTATTTTTGTTCTTTTACCATTGTTGTATAGGAGTGGACTACTTTTTTTTAAAGCAGCTGCTGTGATTCAGCAGCACATGACAAGCGCTTTAATTTAACTTTTTTTTAATTCCCCCTATTCTTTGACCTAGACTTTGTCTGTCAGCCACCCAAATCTTTCTGCATTTGTGGGGGCACTTTGGGCCTGATTTAGTGCTAACCTCTAATAGAAGAGGCTGTTCATGCTGTGTACAAATTTAGTGCTCCCCCACAACACTGAAATACAGATTTAAGCTAGGACGCACCCCATCCTAACAGCACCACCTGCAGTACAACATGCATTTGCCAGGGTGAGATTGCTTTATTAATGTTCTCCCAGCATAGAATTGGCCCTTGTGCCCTTTCTGTCTCAGTGACAACGTCATGGCGCCGCATCACTGCCTTCGTGAGAGCCTCGCCTAGTTTAACTTTCCCCACTGATTGACAGCGGGCATCAACATCATGGCGCTGCATCCCTGGCACCGGAGACCCTATCCAGGGGTCAAGGGGTGAGTGCTGTGGGGTCATATTATTATTATTATACAGGGGAGCAGCCTTATTATTATACAGGGGGAGCAATCTATGGACTCCTGTTATTATTATTATTATTATACAGGGGGAGCAGCCTGTGGTGTCCTTTTATTATACAGGGGGAGCTGTGTCAAAGTCAAATTGCATACACACCATTTTAGAATGGTATGGCCGCCATTTTGGTTCGCCTTATTACAGAACTTGGGTATTATACTTTATTTGCGTAACTCTGCGAACCAAAATGGCGACCATACTATTCTAAAACGGTGTGTATGCAATTCGACTTTGACAGTCCACCATTTGACAGCAAAGTTTTTTTACATTATTATCCTTCGTCACCCCGAATAAATTGTTAGGTAAATGTGGTCCCCATTTATCCATAATCTTGGATTGGACAGAGCGCAGATGGTTTATTCCCTTTTATGTTTAATTCATATATCCCACATAATTTCTGTTAGGTATATGAATTTCTTTTGTGTTTTTAGGAAAATTTTGAGATGTGACTGTTTTATTTTTATCATCATTTATCATTTTATGTAGTGTTCATTCTAGCACCCACTATATTTGAAAACTTATGCAGTTCCTCTTCCCTGCCTGGGGTGTTACTGTCTGCTTTGGTGTTTCTAGCACAGGTCTGGTTTGCATATCAGTGATGATATACAGACCACACTGTGCTAGAAGCACTACACCAGACAGCGACACCCCAGGCAGGGAAGAGGAACTACATGGCTTTTCAAATATGGCGGGTCCTAGAATGAACACTACTATGGCCATTTTGGTTTGCAGAGTTACGCAAATAAAGTATAATACCCAAGTTCTGTAATAAGGCGAACCCAGTGCGCTGCCATACTAATACTCATATATTCATATCCCACACTTACACGTAATAAAAATATAGTTAATTTAGGTTTAATTCGCAGCATATAGTTAAAATTGGTAATACACGATCTTTCTTGTACATATTTCACATCTCTGTGTTCCATCTCTCATGCTCAGTGCTCCGGTCTGAGCTAGAAGTCCATATCTTGGAAGTTATAGAACTATTACATATTTCATGGTTATTTCACCACGAGGACAGTGTAACCTAAGATCAGGATGTAACAGGTTTCACAGCAGGAGCTTTGACCCCTATGATGACATCTGAAGACAAAGGAACCTAGGTGCATTCTCCTGCACCAATCCAAGAGAAGCAACATCCGATCCACTGACCAATGATGACCCTTACTGCCTCCCCCTCTCTGGACACTATAAGAGTGGGAGCACAGCCCAAATTCAGTCTGTTCTTCCCTCAATTTCCCTGGGCTATAATCTGGACAGAATATAGCGAGCTCCGACCGGGTAGCGCCAGCGCTTTAGATGAGACGGTAACTGTTGCATTCCTGTATGTATTTTCTATAGTGTGACTGATTGTATTTTATATCTGATTCTTTTCCCCCTAATAGTGTAAAGCATACTTTGTATTGTTAGACAAACTGTACACTGTGTTATACTGTTTTTCTCTTTCTGTAACCCCCTGCTGTCCGCTAGGGACTAAATACTTTATTTGGAGACTCTATCTCCTTATTGCTTGAGTTATACGTGAGTCTTGGCTTTTATTCGCTTTTAGCGACAAAGGTGTAATACGGACATTGTCCTTTAAAGGTGTTCTCAAGTTGGGTACTAAGTACTGCGAAAGGATACTGTTTTATAAGTATCGGTACAGCGTGTATCATCACGTAGCTAGGAATAAAGGGTTAGTGGTTTACGGACAAAATACGTAAACTGCGCACTTCACTTGTTATCTATCTGGTCATATTTATATCGACATTGACAGCAGCCTGTGGGGTCATGTTGTGATTATACAGGGGGAGCAGCATGTGGGGTCCTGTTATTATTATTAACAAGCAAGGTCATTCCCCCTTTTCGCCGCGCAAGGGGGGGGGGCGTGAAACATGCCCTTGCTCCGGGCACCGTAGAACCAAGCTACACCACTGAAACTGTGCAGCACACTATCTTGGAGTGAGGGCCATGTCCCTCCCTCCCAGGTGATGCCAGCCCCCTGTATGGTCCCAGAGGCGTGTGCATTCATAGCCTTAACTGTCAGCGGCAGCAGCTTCTCCACACAGCCCTGCACATGTTGCTGTATGTTGGTCTGTGGTGGGTTCTGAAAATCTTTTGTCTGAGTAACTAATAAGGAATGTAGTGATCATAAAATTCATGTTATTGTGACTATAGATATATAATCTTTTTGAGGGTACTTATATCCCTTTTTGTGAGAGAGTAACATCAGCAGGTTTTTCTTTCAGCCATTATTATAAGTAATATTCCCAACATTGGTGCATCAAAGGGTCTAAACAACCACTGCAATTTGGCAATTATTACAGGCACAATGTGGAATATATAAGATAGAGTACAACTATCTACACCTTAGATATAATTTACATAGAGCTGATAAAACCTGTAATATCCTATTTGAGCTGTCACTATCACCTTACTACTCTCGCTAAGGGACTCTCATTGCGGCCAGCCAGAGAGTGACCCCCTGCGCTGGTACTCCATCAGGGGTGATCCAGGAGCTGAGCCCCAAAAGCAGATCCCAGTTTCCTTTCTTCTGTTGCCCCCAACTAGTGGCCCCTTAATCTGTGCACTGTTCAGCCCGTTCACTGCCTGACAGGCACACGGGCAAACAGGGGACAGTTGGGACCCTAGGGGTGCACACCTATTTTTCTATTCATTGAAAACTCAGACAAACACGCACACTGCACAACTAAGCGCATGGGCGCCAATTGAATGAGGTTCCTGTCTTAGTGGCCATCACCACCAAATAAGAACATTATCGCCATTTTAACTATCACATGTTATTTTCATAAATTTTCACGAACACATGTTTTTGCTAAATTGGACAATATTCCAGTGAGCATTAAGGGTTATTGCACAGTCACAAAGCATTTAAAAAAAAAAAAAAAAAATTCAGCAAAATAGATCAACTGTCCAGGGAATTCCAAGGAACCCCACGAATGGACAATTTGACTATAATAAGCTGAAACATTCACCACTTTTATACATGTGTGTTGACCTTAACCATCATATCCTTATGGAATATACATACTAAAATAATCCCACTTGCATTAACAAATAACTAGAAAAAAATATATATTTTTTCCCTCTTTCTCTCCTTTACTGCTACAATTTCCTCCCAAATAGCCCATTTACTCCCAAAAATTCTCACTGTATGGTGTTTTGGATTATCCCTCATATATTATGAGATTATATCTAGAATTATAAAATTTCAAGTTAGTGCCCCCAAAAAAAGAGTTATCTTTTTTCTTCTTCTAACGTATTATTATTAACAAGCAAGGTCATTCCCCCTTTTCGCCGCGCAAGGGGGGGGCGTGAAACATGCCCTTGCTCCGGGCACCGTGGAACAAGCTACACCACTGAAACTGTGCAGCACACTATCTTGGAGTGAGGGCCATGCTGCTCAATGCAGCATGGCCCCTGCTTCCCCGCCCAGGGCTGTCCCTCCCTCCCTGACAGCTGATGCCAGAGGCGTGTGCATCCATAGCCTTAACTGTCAGCGGCAGCAGCTTCTCCACACAGCCCTGCACATGTTGCTGTATGTTGGGCTGTGGTGGGTTCTGAGAGGCTGACACCCCCCCCATTTGCAGTAAACACATACTGTGGCACACAATTATGAAACAGCAGATGCTGCACCTTACATATTGGCATCTAATGCTCCTGTAAGGTGAAATAAAGTGCATGGATTGTGCTTGGTACCCTACAATGCCTAATTTATCAACAAACTTGATAATATGGGGAATGTCCATCTGTTAGTACCACAGGCACTTTATTCATTTGCTTTGTTCTTTTGGCTCATAGATGAGGCCTATGCTGATACTGCATATTGCTGCCAGCATGTTGGCCCTAAACGGAATACAATCATGCATTATGAATTATCCACAGAATGGGATGATCATGAACAGTTTCTGCTGTTTCATCCTGGATGTCATCTCGCCACCTCAAACTGAATATTTCTAAAACAGAATTAATTATATTTCCGCCAATAAATAGCAGTTACCAACCTGATATCTCTATTGCTGTTGAGAATATGACAATCACACTTACCATTCAAGCTCACTGGCTAGGTGTCATTCTTGACTCCGAACTTTCCTTTGTTCCCCATATTCAATCTGTCTTGAAATCATGCCACATGCACCTAAAAAACATATTCAAAATTCGCCATTACCTTACACAAGACACCGCTAAAACTCGAATCCATGCTCTCATCATCTCACACATTGATTATTGCAATAGTCTCCTTATTGGCCTTCCCCAATACAGACTCTCACCAATACAGTCCATTATGAATGCAGCTGCGAGGCTAATCTTCCTAGCCAGACGTTTAACGTCTGCAAAGCTACTCTGTCAGTCACTTCATTGGTTACCTGTATTCTACCGTACTCAATACAAAATGATTTTATTCACAAAGCCATAAACCAAACTACACCAACATACATATCTTCTCTTATCTCAAATATCTTCCAACACGACATCTACGCTCCTCCCAAGATCTGCGTCTCTTATCCACACTCATTACTCGCTCACATTCCCGATTGCAGGACTTTCTTCGGGCTGCACCCACTCTGTGGAATGCTCTCCCATGCACAATAAGACTCTCCCCCAGTCTCCAAACCTATAAGCGTTCCCTGAAAACTCATCTCTTCAGGCAAGCATATCAAATTCCAGAACCAGCCACTTAACCTCCATATACCAATTCTATCCAATCACATATCCCCACTGTACAGTCCACACATATCCACTCTTTTTATGTTTCACATTTTCCATCCTCCTGACCTCTGGCCAAACTGCTGGGCAGGGCCGGTTCTAGGGTGTTCGGCGCCTCCCTGCAAACTCTAAATTTGCGCCTTCCCATACCTAATAAAAGAGTACATGCTAGAGGTACATGCCACAAAAAAAGGAGTTGTGTTCTCACAAGGAATGTGTCCTAAAATTACACCACACCGTAGCACAATGTTATTCACATGTAGTGCCACTGATTCACATTCTACCACACATCTGTTTCCCTTATTCCCGTTACAAAATACCGTAGAGTCCATTATTCATGTTACTTCAGGCATGTGTACCGTTTATACACATTATGCCACACAGTAGTGTCCTTTATATAAAATGTTAATAGTAGTAGTGCCTTTTACACATAATGCCCACAGTAATAGGTCTTACACATAATGCCTATACTTAATTTTCCGGAGTAATACAAGTTACACCTAATGCTCATAGTAGTGCTGCCTACACAAAGGGGGTGATTCTCTAACGATTGGAGGGGTCCGAATTCATCCCCATTCCAATGGTTGGGGGTCTGCGTATGGGCATATTTGTGCATGTGCAGATCCTGGCAGCGCGTTACACACTGTCTAGGCCGTTCATTGTGGGGAGGGGTGGAAACGGCTCTGGACCATAGGAACACATGACTTCAGCACCCATCCACCCTTTTAGGCAGACACCGGTGGAAATAAAAGTCAGTTCAGTAATACTATTTACACATAATGCCCACAATAATACCGCTTACACATAATGCCCAGAGTAATAAAGTACACATAATGCCCACAATAATACCGCTTACACATAATGCCCAGAGTAATAAAGTACACATAATGCCCACAATAATACCGCTTACACATAATGCCCAGAGTAATACCGCTTACACATAATGCCCACAATAATACCACTTACACATAATGCCCACAATAATACCGCTTACACATAATGCCCACAATAATACTGCTTATACATAATGCCCACAATAATACCGCTTACACATAATGCCCACAATAATACCGCTTACACATAATGCCCACAATAATACCGCTTACACATAATGCCCACAATAATACTGCTTATACATAATGCCCACAATAATACCGCTTACACATAATGCCCACAATAATACCGCTTACACATAATGCCCAGAGTAATACCGCTTACACATAATGCCCAGAGTAATACTGCTTACACATAATGCCCACAATAATACCGCTTACACATAATGCCCACAATAATACCGCTTACACATAATGCCCACAATAATACCGCTTACACATAATGCCCACAATAATACCGCTTACACATAATGCCCACAATAATACCGCTTACACATAATGCCCACAATAATACCGCTAACACATAATGCCCACAATAATACTGCTTACACATAATGCCCACAATAATACCGCTTACACATAATGCCCACAATAATACCGCTTACACATAATGCCCACAATAATACCGCTTACACATAATGCCCAGAGTAATACTGCTTACACATAATGCCCACAATAATACTGCTTACACATAATGCCCACAATAATACCGCTTACACATAATGCCCAGAGTAATACTGCTTACACATAATGCCCACAATAATACTGCTTACACATAATGCCCACAATAATACCGCTTACACATAATGCCCACAATAATACCGCTTACACATAATGCCCACAATAATACCGCTTACACATAATGCCCAGAGTAATACTGCTTACACATAATGCCCACAATAATACTGCTTACACATAATGCCCACAATAATACCGCTTACACATAATGCCCACAGTAATACCGCTTACACATAATGCCCACAATAATACCGCTTACACATAATGCCCACAATAATACCGCTTACACATAATGCCCACAATAATACCGCTTACACATAATGCCCACAATAATACCGCTTACACATAATGCCCACAATAATACCGCTTACACATAATGCCCACAATAATACCGCTTACACATAATGCCCACAATAATACCGCTTACACATAATGCCCACAATAATACCGCTTACACATAATGCCCACAATAATACCGCTTACACATAATGCCCACAATAATACCGCTTACACATAATGCCCACAATAATACCGCTAACACATAATGCCCACAATAATACCGCTTACACATAATGCCCACAATAATACCGCTTACACATAATGCCCACAATAATACCGCTTACACATAATGCCCACAATAATACCGCTTACACATAATGCCCACAATAATACCGCTTACACATAATGCCCACAATAATACCGCTTACACATAATGCCCACAATAATACCGCTTACACATAATGCCCACAATAATACCGCTTACACATAATGCCCACAGTAATACCGCTTACACATAATGCCCACAATAATACCGCTTACACATAATGCCCACAATAATACCGCTTACACATAATGCCCACAATAATACCGCTTACACATAATGCCCACAATAATACCGCTTACACATAATGCCCACAATAATACCGCTTACACATAATGCCCACAATAATACCGCTTACACATAATGCCCACAATAATACCGCTTACACATAATGCCCACAATAATACCGCTTACACATAATGCCCACAATAATACTGCTTACACATAATGCCCACAATAATACTGCTTACACATAATGCCCACAATAATACCGCTTACACATAATGCCCACAGTAATACCGCTTACACATAATGCCCACAATAATACCGCTTACACATAATGCCCACAATAATACTGCTTACACATAATGCCCAGACTAGAGGAATGCAAATAATGGCCACAATAATGCTGCTTACATATAATGACGCTTACACATAATGACCAGAGTTAGTGCCCCATACCACCCTGACAAATATATGCCCCCGCCCACTGCCATAACCCCTCGCAACCATGCGAGGGGATGTGTTAAGAAAACACATCTCTTTACATGTCCCGCAGCAGGAGAAATCAATGGAGACTGACATATTTGCGTCACACTCCGTCATGGCTGCATTTACATGGGAACGCCCAGCGTTTGCTTGGGGATGCCCATGAAACGCTGGGCATTCCCATGGCCCACCGCCCCTGTGCGAGAATCACGCTGACTGTGCAGGTGGCGAAGGCACCTGCACATGCGCACTGTACTGTACTGTACATGTACTGTATTAACACAGAGGTGGCAGTGGCACTCACAGAATTAAGCATATGATTAAACACTCAGAGACAATTCTCTATCTCACCTAATTCTAATTATTTCTGTGAGTGCCATTGCCATGTCTGTGTTAATACGGATGGTGCCTCTCTCCTCATGTAGGGGGGAGGCCACAGTGCACATTATAGTGGCCCACCGTTCTGGCCCTGAATAATTGCCCCCTTTATTTACAATGACACACACCTTTGTTAGACTGTGAGAGGCTCTCAAAACAACAACCGGCTCTTCCCCTTGCACGCATGTGTGGGCACAGCAACGGGGTCATGACCTCCCCTGCCCAGCTTCACAGAGGGAAGGCAATCACAATCGCAAGGTCCTTCAGGCACCATGACCCGGAGAGGAGTCACCCAGCAGCGCGGGCAGCGAGAGGAGTCAGGCAGCGGCAGTGACAAATGCAGGATTTTAAAAGGGGGGCTTCCAAATGGTACCCCACCCCATAGGCAGACAAGACATGTCACATATTCACACCCCCCTCCAGCACAGCCTTCCCCCCCCCCATAGGCAGACATGTCAGACATATACAGAATCTGCCTATGAGGGTTTGAGCTGGAGGGGGATCTGAGTTGTCACAGGCATTTCACATATTTACAGAATCCCCTCCAGCACAGCCTACAGTAGTACTGGCACATGCAGTTTAATGTATTCCCCACTGTATCTCACAGAGTCTACAGACTCTGTCCTAATGCAGCCAGAGAAACCCCTAACCCCCCCCGAATCATACTGAATCATCCCCACAGTAGTGGCAGACTAGTGCTGGTCACCCCAGAGCCACAGTAGCCCACTCACTTCTAGAAAGCTTCTTCTTGGCCACAGCGCAGCTGCTCCTCGGTGTCTCTCTCCCCTCTCAGGCTGACGTCATCTGTCTGAGAGGTGCTCCCCCTGCCTGCCAGCAGCTGTATCTTCAGCTCACGGCAGCAGCAGCAGCAGGGAGGAGAGAGTCAGAGGGGCAGAGGGGAGCACAGCTCAGCTGATTTGCCGGCACCCGGCGGTGGGAAAAATCATCGGAACCGGGCCATCGATACATCTGGGCGGGCAGCCAAGAGTGCTCACAACGCCCGGCTGCTTGTGAAACGTGCCGCTGCCTGTCATATATTTTGACAGGCGCAGGCATCGGCAGCGACAGTGTGGCAGGAGGGGAGGAAGCGCCTCTAAGGGCCGGCGCCTACCTGCTTTGCAGGCTGCGCTGAGCGGGTAGCGCCGGCCCTGCTGCTGGGTCACCGTATTTTACAGCACACCAGGAACCTCTGCATTCTGGTGGAATTAATGCCTATTTCCCTATAGATTGTAAGCTTGCAAGCAGGGCCCTCTTACCTTTGAATGTCTGCAAATACTCAGTTTGTAGTATCACTGTCTACCATTGTAAAGCGCAACGGAATATACTGCACTATATAAGAAACTGTTAATAAAGAAATAAAATAATAAGTTGATCAGCAGAAAACAGTGGAAAGATTTGTGTTATTAAGTATCCATAACAGTAATAGAGGGGAGACACCACTTTTGTGGACTGAATATCAGGCTATTAATTCATCAGTGACATCCTGTCACGGCCAGCGGGGTTTGAGGACCCACCTCAGATGACGGTTCAGATGTGGGGAGAACTGGGCAACCTTGAAACTTAGCAGGTTGTATGTAAGATCTATGCATAAATCCCAAGCTGTGAGTATTGACGAAGACTCCATGATGAGGGCGTGGAGTCTAACTGCCCAGCGGTCTTCTCCAGGGACCCCCGCAAGGAAGTTTGCATTCCGCTGCGTCTGGACAGCAGGTAGCGGCTCCTTCCCCGAAGAACTCACTGTGCTCAGGAACAGACGTCTACAGGTGGACCGGCTAGGCGTGAGAATAGCAGACCCGTGCAACAGTAACTTAAATGGCTGACTTGGTTTGCAGGGTTCAGGGAGGTAATAACGATAACTGAAATGGCCGACTTGGCTTGCAGGATTCTGGGAGGTAAAACAATAACTGAAATGGCCGACTTGGCTTGCAGGATTCTGGGAGGTAAAACAATAACTAAAATGGCCGACTTGGCTTGCAGGGTTCTGGAAGGTAAAACAATAACTGAAATGGCCGACTTGGCTTGCAGGATTCTGGGAGGTAAAACAATAACTAAAATGGCCGACTTGGCTTGCAGGATTCTGGGAGGTAAAACAATAACTGAAATGGCCGACTTGGCTTGCAGGATTCTGGGAGGTAAAACAATAACTGAGATGGCCGACTTCGCTTGCAGGATTCTGGGAGGTAAACAATAACTGAAATGGCCGACTTGGCTTGCAGGATTCTGAGAGGTAAAACAATAACTGAAATGGCCGACTTGGCTTGCAGGGTTCTGGGAGGTAAAACAATAACTAAAATGGCCGACTTGGCTTGCAGGATTCTGGGAGGTAAAACAATAACTGAAATGGCCGACTTGGCTTGCAGGATTCTGGGAGGTAAAACAATAACTGAGATGGCCGACTTCGCTTGCAGGATTCTGGGAGGTAAAACAATAACTGAAATGGCCGACTTGGCTTGCAGGATTCTGAGAGGTAAAACAATAACTAAAATGGCCGACTTGGCTTGCAGGATTCTGAGAGGTAAAACAATAACTGAAATGGCCGACTTGGCTTGCAGGGTTCTGGAAGGTAAAACAATAACTGAAATGGCCGACTTGGCTTGCAGGGTTCTGGAAGGTAACAACGATAACTGAAAGGAACAGGGAATAGCAGAAGTTGGACTACAGAGATAGAGCTGGAACGTGAGCGTAGTACCACACTAGAACACTGGAGGCTGCTGCAGAGCTATGCTGCTGACAGCTGCTGAGTTGTACCAGCACTGAGGCTTTCAGCCTGCTGGGGTTTATAGCCCAGCCAGATCCGCCCACCCTCCCTCCAGAGAAGGGATAAAGCACCCCTCACCTGCCGGTCATGTGACTCTGCTAAGATGGCGGCACCCAGTCCCGGGAGCCGGCGCCGGAACACAGCACCGGACCCACTGCTGACCTGGGAGCCTCCACGCCAACCTGCCCCCCAGACCCTCTCAGCCCAGCACCACTACGGCGCAATGAGCCCAGCGGGGTGATTTGCCGCAGCAGGGACCCGCGGCGCCGGATGACAAATCACTTGTTGTCTTATGTCTCGGTGATGTCTCTAGTGCCTGGCAAATAGAAAAGCTGTGTTCCCGTAAACTTCAGCGTAGCTCCCCAAATGATTGGATCATGGCCCTTATTCAGATCTGATCGCATTACAAATTTGTTTTGAAAATTGGAAAAACCATGAGCACTGCAGGTGGGGCAGATGTAACATATGCAGAGAGAGTTACATTTGGGTGGGGTGTGTTGAAACTGAAATCTAAATTGGAGTGTAAAAATAATGCAGCCAGTTTTTTCCCTTCACAGAAACAAAATTAAGCTGGGTACACATATGTACAATTTAATTTTTCTTGCGACCGTTCGATCGACCGAATACACGTTCGGCCGTCCGAAACATACGACCGATCTGCGCGTACACATATGTACAATTTTACTTGCGACGTCCGATGTACTCCCGTCCAAACAATCGCAAGAAAAAGATTGTACCACCGTACACACTCTCCCGTTCTGGCTATTCGCACGATAAAAATGTACACAACATTATCATAATGGGCTGGATTTAAAAGAGCATACCAAAACGAGGCGTGATCACGGAACAAAGAATCGTTCGTGTAGTACAGTGAATAGAGCCGTGACTATTCAGATCATTGCTAGCTGTACTGGATATACGTACGTACGTTCGTTCGTCTATCGGTGCATTTGGGCCTTTTTAATCATGAGCTTGAGGAGAAGGAAGGCTCGTGCGTGCATTTTGGCTGCTATGGCCATTAGATTGCGGGCTATTAAAAAAAGAAAAAGGACCAAGAATCGGAGCTGCTGGACCAGAGACTGGCTTCTGAGGAGAGACACCTTCTCCCACATGCCATTGCTACAGGAGATACGGGAGAACAATCCTGATGATTTCAGGAATTATCTCCGTATGGATGACGCTACCTTTATGGAGCTGCTGACACTGGTTACCCCTTTAATAGAGAGAGAGGACACCTATTTCAGGAGGCCCATTTCTGCAGAGCAGAGACTGGTGGCAACGCTGCGTTACCTGGCAACAGGCAGGACCCTTGCCGACCTGAGATTCACCACCGCAATATCATCTCAAGCGCTGGGGTTGATAATACCAGACACCTGTGATGCCATCGTCCAAGTTCTTCAGGAAAAATACATGAAGGTAAATATGGAAATTACATACATGTCCCCCATATGTATAGCTGTGCACATACCTGTACCCTATATGTATATCTGTACAATGCCTGTTGATTTAATCTTTTACACCAGTGGGTGGGGGGTCATTTTGATAAGGCGGGTAATAGCTTTGAGGCTGCAATGGGGGAGGGCTGATGGGTCTAAAATCAACCAAACAGATTATTAATACGCATATACTTTTATATTGCAGTTTCCATCGACCAAGGAGGAGTGGCAAAATATTGCACGTGATTTCCGTGATCTATGGAAGTTCCCTAATTGTGGTGGAGCTATCGATGGCAAACACGTCAGGATCATGCCCCCTGCAAAGAGTGGATCTTTTTATTATAATTATAAGGGGTTCTTCAGCATTGTTCTAATGGCCATCGCTAATGCCCGATACGAGTTTGTATTTGTGGACATTGGGAAAAATGGTAGAGTTTCAGATGGAGGAGCCCTGGAGAATACATTTTTCCACGACCAACTGAAAAAAAATGAACTGAATCTGCCAGAGCGGACTGAAAATGAGCACGGTTTGAACTTTGTTTTTGTGGCGGATGAGGCCTTTGCATTGCACCCTAATGTCCTTAAACCCTACCCACAAAGGGCACTGAACAGGGAACGACGCATTTTTAACTATCGCCTGTCACGTGCCAGGCGAGTGGTTGAAAATGCGTTTGGGATTCTGAGTAATAAATTCAGAATTTTTCACAGTCCCATCAATCTGCGCCTAGATAAGATTGACAAAGTGGTGCTGGCCTGTTGTGTGCTGCACAACTACATGCGCAGAAAAGCGGTGCACACACAACAACTGGGGGCTACAGTGGACGAGAGCCAAGTTGTTGACGAGCCTATTGGTCTGACAGCTTTGGCAACTAATTTAAACACCAGAAATGCATCAACGCAAGCAAAGTTGTCAAGAGACGAGTACTTGAATTATTTCAATGGTGTTGGGGCTGTGGAGTGGCAGAATGACATGATTGCTTAAAAATGTACCTTTTTGTCATTGTAAATATATTGTTTTTTGGTGTGTAATAATCAATATTTTGCCAATAAAATTTGTATACTCACAGTTCCGCACAAGTTGTCCTCTGCGTCTTCTTGCAGCAAGGAGGGGGAGGTGGAGGCCGAATCACGGCAAGTGAGTGGTAGTACTCAGGTGCCAGGCATTCCAGGAGGGCACAATGCCACGGCACCTGGAGTGCAGACTGTACCCAGTACTGGTGTTTATGTACTAGCAAGTAGTTGCTCCACCACACCTATTTCTATGCCAATTTCTCCTGGTACTTTGTACGTATGTATATCTGTGCCCTATAGTCACCCTGCATGGTAAATAATATTTTCACACGGACACCAACTAGATTACAGAATTTTTAATTTTTATATAAATTATTAACTTATAAACTTATAAAAAATATAACATAAATAACAAGTAAATAAATAATAAAGAAATACTTAAACATAAAAATATTTAAAACAATAATGCACTTAAATAAACTATATAAAATATTTACATATGGTGGTAAACTTGTCCCACCCCATAATCCCCTGTATCCATCGGTGGTTGGGAGGGAGATGGACTTTCCAATAAACTCTGGAAGGGGACACCAGGTGGACCTGGTGGGAGCGTATTAGCCAACGTTGCCGGTTGGTGCTGCCTTTGCCCAGTTGGTGGCTGTAAATGTTGATACTGGGGATATTGCACCGGGTGAAATACCGCTTGTTGGGGTATAGGAGCTGGGCTGATGGGTTGAAATTCAACCCTAGGCAGAGGGGTCTCATCGGTGAGACGTGTGTTCCGGGACAGAGTCCCCACACGGGCCCGGTACAGCGTCTCATAAAATATGCGCTCTACCTTCACCCTTGTAGCCGGGTCCAACTTTCGCAAATTGTCAGCTAATACACTCCCCACCCGGTCCGCATCATCCTCATCCATGCTCATCAATCTGTTGGCAGACTCCAGGATCTTGGTGGTTGCCACGTCCGCAGCATCTGGAGTCTGCCTCGGCCTTTTGCGTCCTCTTCTTGATGGCGCTTCTGCTGGAGGTTGAGCGCTTGTTTGCGGTTCAGCGCTGGTCATGGCGGTTGGTGTGGGGGTGGAGCAGAGGGCCGGTGAAGGCAGCTGTGATGCCACCTCCAGCGATGCCGAAGATTCATCCTCGGCAAATAGCGATGGCTGTAACAAAACAAGATGACAATGATGTATCACTATCGATTTTTAAGACTTCCATATATTTTTATATCTACGCAGAAGAACGCAGCCCATACACCACCATGTTGCTGCCATGGATGAAAGTGAGCTAGTTGAAGAGGCGTTATGATTGGCCTCTCTGGAAACTAATTATTTAGATACCAGACATACCAAATACTAATTTAAACACCAGAAATGCATCTATGCGTGCTAAATTAACAGGGATGAATACATGCAGTATTTTATTGGTGTTGGCGCTGTGGATTGGCAGAATGATATTATTCCGTTAATTTTAGACAACAAAAAATATTACAATAATCCGCGCCAGAAAGACTACAACAGTGTAGATACCAGGGATTACCAATGCCAACCAAAAGTTCCAAATACAAAAAATGTGGTAAATGCACTTGCGATGTCTGAATATTGATCACTGTGTTCTCAGGCGGATAACAGTATACCTCCACCACTGAGAAGAACCAGAATTAGGGCCACAGAGAAGGTCAAATTGACGATGTATAACCAAAAGGGGGGGTATCGCCCCCTGCAACTGACCTCTCTGTTGTGCCCAACAGAGAGGTCAGTTGCAGGGGGCGATACCCCCCCTTTTCATTTTACATGTTCACAATTTTTATACTGTACTTGCTGTTATATTTATCTGGTTTAAAAAAAAAAATTTAAAATAAAATACGTCTACTTACTGTGCCGCAAATGGTGTCATCAGAAAGCTCTTGGTTGCACGCGGAGGTGGAGGGGGCAGGCTGGTTCCTTGTAGTGTTGCTGACCGAATCCCTGGGCAGCTCCTGGTCCACCGTGAAGGCCAGCAGGTCGTAGTACCACAGCCTGGGCACATAGACTTGGTCTGCCCCTGCCCCAGACCGCTTTGAGGACTCCACCTTATTTAGTTCCTTTTTAAATACGGTCCTCATATTAGCGATCCGAGTCCGGACCCACTCTACATTTGCTGTGGGGTAGTAGGTCTGGCTCACCCTCACCAGCTCCTCCAGAGCAGATAGCCTCTTCTGCCGATTCGAATGGTCTTTGGATTTGGTATTCCAGAGACAATTCTGATCCCTGTAGGCCTCAATGAAGTCCTTCATAAATTCGACATTTTTTTCTGCCATGGTTGAATTTCTGTTCCAAAAAATAAAATAAAAAGGCATATTATTTTCTTGATACACAAAGCACACCATAAACCATTTAATGTACAGGTGTTCAGTCTGTGGGCCACTAGATATACTGTAGCTATAGTACAGGAGTTGAAACTCTGTGGGACATAGGATACACGGTCACTACAAGCCCCAGCATACCCATGGCCCACAGATTGAAGTCCCTGTCATAGAAAACTACACATTTTGTTTTAATACTCACCGAAATAATTGTCGATACAGTCCGGAAAATTCGCTGCGCTGCTCCGATCAATCCAACAGCAACGACGGAATATTCTTTCGTGCTGAACGTGGCTTGAAACACAGTGATTGGATGAGCACACGAATCTCCGCCCCACTCACGTGCTTCGCGTCACACAGACACGGGACATCGAGGAGCCATGTCGGAGGGTCTGGCGCCACCGCATATGGGGGAGGCCAGTACAGAACCTACAGAACCTTTGTTTTCCAATTCAGCACTGATAACAACAGATAAAGAAATCGCTGACAACAAGGAGAAAAAAGTGACGCGCGCATCCGCCATGTCATCTGCAGAGGTGGAACTGATGGTCAAAATGCTGGATAGAAGGGACTACGATTGTTCGAGAAAAACATACCCCAAGACAAATTATAGAAAAGAAATTATTATGCAGCGTGTATGCAAGGAGATAAAGGAGAAGTTTGGGAAAAGAAGGTCCAAATACCAGCTCCAAAAACGGTGGTCGGACCTGAAGCACAAGGAGCAGGCCAAGCTCAAGAAAATTCGTGGAATTATTAAAAGAAGTGAGTCCAATGCCCTAGGTAGCTTTATTAATATACTGTCATGATCCATTACATTTTGTGTGTTTTGCTGACATGTTGCTTGTTTTTACTCAGAGGAAATCCATCCCAGGAGAAGACATGAGGAAGGCAGAGACAGGGCCTCCAACCTAAAAATAAAGAAGGAGAGTACAACAGGTAAGGTTTTGTACCAGCACACCAACAGAACAACACATGTTTTATACACACAACAAGGGGTAGTAATATGTCACTTTACCTTGTCACTATAGATGATATCCAGGCTGCGCAGCCGATGGAAGGGACCGCAGAGGGCCACCAAGTGATTGCGATCACCAGCAGTGTAGATGGTGAGTGTATACTGCAAATCATCTTTATGGGATAGTGACGTATCATTTGTGGAAAGGTAAACCTTTCTTTATCTGTACTTATTATAGATATCATCGAGATTTCAGATGTCAGTGCAGAGGGGGAGAAGAACACACCATCACCTGACACGTCCAGCGACGAAAGCACAATGCAAGAAAACATGACACAAGTCCATAAATGTCTACAAGAACTAAGCGGAAAAGTCCATACCGTAGCCCAAAAAATTTCAAAAATCCAAAAAGGCGTAGCAGTAGTACACTCTTTATATGAGAAAATTTACAACGGTTTGCATTGTAAAGTCAAAAAATAGTTTGTGTACTTTATTTAACTTTTTTTCTCCTTCTTGTTTATTTGGAGGCCAGAAGCATGGTGCATGTCGTGGCAAGCAGTCTCACGGCAGCAACGCATCCCATGTGAGCAGGCCGGGATGTTCCCATGTGATGCGTTGCTGCCGTGGGACCGCTTTCCACTACATACACCACCATGTTCAAATGTGTTTTTATGTTTTTTGGGTGGGTGGGCTTTCCTGCTAAACCTTCACACGTGGCACTTATGTCATGGCAAGCAGTCCCACGGCAGCAACGCATCACATGTGAGCAGGCCGGGATGTTCCCATGTGATGCGTTGCTGCCGTGGGACCGCTTTCCACTACATACACCACCATGTTCAAATGTGTTTTTATGTTTTTTGGGTGGGTGGGCGTTCCTGCTACACCTTAACGCAAGCACCTGTATAGAGAAAATATGTCCATTTGCACATTTAGATTTTGGCAGGTACCACAGCTGATATACTGCATGTTTTTTGGATGGGTGGGCTTTCCTGCTAAACCTTCACACGTGGCACTTATGTCATGGCAAGCAGTCCCACGGCAGCAACGCATCACATGTGAGCAGGCCGGGATGTTCCCATGTGATGCGTTGCTGCCGTGGGACCGCTTTCCACTACATACACCACCATGTTCAAATGTGTTTTTATGTTTTTTGGATGGGTGGGCTTTCCTGCTAAACCTTCACACGTGGCACTTATGTCATGGCAAGCAGTCCCACGGCAGCAACGCATCACATGTGAGCAGGCCGGGATGTTCCCATGTGATGCGTTGCTGCCGTGGGACCGCTTTCCACTACATACACCACCATGTTCAAATGTGTTTTTATGTTTTTTGGATGGGTGGGCTTTCCTGCTAAACCTTCACACGTGGCACTTATGTCATGGCAAGCAGTCCCACGGCAGCAACGCATCACATGTGAGCAGGCCGGGATGTTCCCATGTGATGCGTTGCTGCCGTGGGACCGCTTTCCACTACATACACCACCATGTTCAAATGTGTTTTTATGTTTTTTTGGGTGGGTGGGCGTTCCTGCTACACCTTAACGCAAGCACCTGTATGTGATACTCTGTTCAGGTCCGACCACCCAAATAAACAAAGTGTTCACAGTATTTTTTGTCAGTATTTCTTAATAAATGTTAAGTGTTTATGCAGAACAATGAACATCACATATCTATCTATCTATCTATCTATCTATCTATCTATCTATCTATCTTCTATAACTATATCTGTCAGGAATGCACACACAACGATTATTTATTTCAAAAGGAATGCACACACAACGAATATTCTTTAACAGCATGGCGCGGAAAGTACGGGGGAGAAGACTTCCTGTTGTTTACATGCTGCGCTGATGGAGGGATGACGCAGCTAGTCAACACCCACATGGGCGTGCTGCTTTTGGGAGGAATGATCGCAGGAACGGGCTGCATATCGATCGAACGTGCGTACACATGTCACTTTTCTTTCGATATGGAGCCGTCCTGTCGGAAGAATATTAAGCAGCAAAGAACCTGCGACCGACCGACCGTGGACGGCCAAGAGCGTTTTTGGCCGTTTATCGATCGCAACGAAGGGATCGGGACAGCGTACACATATATACAATCGAACGGCCGTTCGTCCGCAGATCGGAAGAACGGCCCGACGATTGTACATATGTGTACCCAGCTTTACTCACACAAATCTAACTCTCTCTATACATGTTACATCTGCCCCACCTGCAGTGCCCATTTTCCAAACAAATTTGTACTGCGATCAGATCTGAAAAAGGGCCCGTGTGTGTGTGAGTTACGGGTACATTTCATACTTGCCTATTTTTGAAAACTAGTTTCAGGGAGATTATAGTTGGTAGTAGAATTTTGCACAATGCCCCATTGAGGGGCGTGTCGTGCTCCACCCAAAGGGTGTGTCTAGTTCCATATATGGAGAAATTGTGAAAAGAGATTGTAAACGTGGCACCTAGAAGCGTGGGGGTGTACTGCTACATCTGGGAGGAATCTTTTAGAATGACTTATATCCAAATGTAGATGAGCCCCAAAGCAGTTAGTAAGAGATACTATACTTGGTAAAGTGCTGGGAAATGGCGCTGATGATTCAAGGTAAATGTATCTGTCTCTCAATCGTATTTCCCCCAAAAATGTAACTGTGTAATGTGGGATAGGTGACATGCGGGAGATTGCTGGACTAATGAGGGAGAGAGGGAGATTGCTGTTATTTCAGG
Organism: Crinia signifera; assembly: GCF_055691185.1. Lineage (NCBI taxonomy): Eukaryota > Metazoa > Chordata > Amphibia > Anura > Myobatrachidae > Crinia > Crinia signifera. The sequence continues at coordinate 158,476,692 of NC_139224.1, forward strand.
GAGTCTCCTGCGGAATGCAGGAGGGGAGGTAACTATGATGTAACAGTGTAATGTGGGCTAGGTGACATGAGGGAGATTGCTAGACTAATGAGGGAGAGAGGGAGATTGCTTTTATTTCAGGGAGTCTCCTGCGGAATGCAGGAGGGTAGGCAGCTATGGTACCTTTTTTTTTTTTTTTTTTTTAAAGCATCAATGGAGTTTGATCAGAGATAGAAGTATTTTCCTTTCCTAATTGTAGTGACAGGTTCGAACAACAGAAAAAGCAATTGACCTTCAGCAAAATCTACTATGTCTACCTCTCTCCAAATCTTGGAAAGTCATCAAAGTAATTACATGCTTGAGAGGAGTCCGTGATTGTTCCTGGGCTAGATGTAGATAAGGTTACCGCGGTGACAGGATGTGAAGGTAGCATAATTAGGAGTAAAGCGCCGCAACATCTCTTTCAAACGTTACATTGATATTTTGACGAGTTGACGTTAACTAAAGACAAATTAACGGCAGCATGGCAGTGTTGTAATAAGAAACGCTACTTTCTTGTAAACTTTTATATTTTACAAGCATTTATTTAATGGTAACAAAGAAATATGGCAAACAAATGTCATAATAAAGAATTATAGGGTCATGGCTTTCATTAATATGTTTAACCCCATTGCCTACACATAATGGCAACGAGGATCCTAAAAATTGGAAGTGCTCCAGACAACCCGATAGAGTGGGCAAGACTCCCGCCACCTGCTTCTACCTGCCTGTCCACCAACCGAGTGAAGTGGGCAGACTGGGTGGCCAATGAGGCGTTTCTCGCTGAAATGTGTCATCGTAGCCATGCCCCCTGCTGTGTCTCGGCACTGTATAGCTGAGGCATGACCACGTTGATGCAATCACATTGCTAGGCCCCCACACAGTCGCCTATACCCAGGTCCGGAGTAAGGGACACATAGGCCTAAGATTGAAAATGTGGTACTTGTGTATTATCACGGCGCCCAATTTCATCCAAATCGCATCCGATATCGCATCCGATTTATTGGCCGATCTGCGGCCGATTTTCTGCCGTTTTTTTGCCGATTTGATCTGCAATGCGATTTTGCGTCCGATTTTCGGCCGATTTTTTGCTGATTTTCGGCCATTTCCTGATGATTTGCATGTTATTCCATCCTTGCACACCCCCAGGTACTATGCGATGGTATGCGATGTGATTTTCGGGAAAATGCCCCTGATTGTACAATTAAATATCGCCTAGCAACGCATGCCAGCAAGTGGCATGCGATGCGATGTGATTTGCAATGTTAAATGCACCCCCATTGTTAATGCCACCCCCACTATCAACGCCAACCCGAAGCGTGGCGAGCGCAGCGAGCCCGCGAGGGACGGCGGTACGCGTCCTCCGACCTTTTCATACCCCCACTATCCACGTCGGCGTGGAGTTGACTTTAGATAGTGTGGCGAGCGCAGCGAGCCACCGTGCCCGAAGCGTGGCGAGCACTACGACGGAAATCGGGGGTGTGCAAGGTGTGCAATAATGGAACAGCATGCAAATTGGCATGAAAAATCGGTCGAAAATCTGCCGGAAATCGGCCAAAAATCTGCCGCAAAATCGCATCCGATTTTTCCATGCGATTTGCGGCCGATTTCGTGGGCGCCGTGATAATACACAAGTACCAAAATGTTCAAGGGCCTGTAATGAGAAGGGGAGGAGCTGTGACCAGTTTTGTGTGGGTGTGGCTAGTGCCATGTGGGAGTGTACACAACCGACACTATCAGCCCCAGTGTCTCCCTATACACAACAAAATAGAAATATTGCATCATTTATTTATTTATTTTTTAAATCTTGAAATACAATTAAATATTTATGATTTTGGTTGTGTGACTATGGATAGAGCAGTGGTGTAACTATAAATTTTGCTCCCCCCTGCCAAAAAATCGGTTCATAGTCCAATATACCTGCCATTGGTATGCAGCGTGATATACCTGCCATCGCTACACAGACCTATATATCTGCCATCGTTCCGATGTAGCCCGGTATTCCTGGCATCGGTACACAGCACGATATTCCTGCCATTGGGACCCAGTCCGCTAACCTGAACATCGGTAACCAGTCTGATTACCTCTCTTTTGGTACACAGCCCGATATCCTTGCCATCGATACTCAACCAGTTGCTCATACAGAGGTAAGTGCATCAGGTTCAAATAGGGAAACCCTGGCAGAGGGCCGCGACTTGCCCATCAGGAGCAGCAAAGTCCATAGTCCAGTGAAGGTCTTCTTGGTGAGCACCACCAATGGGTTTGGACTCTGCTCCTCTATCAGGGTATTCGCCAACTTCCCATTCGCCTGTGCCCTCCGTGCCTTAGTTGGCTTTTCATTATACAGTATGCACCACTATATTAAACCACCTCAGTTCAAGTACCCATCTCAGTCCACTGCATCACATTGGTCACAGTCAGGAACACAGCGCCCCCAGAACCTGACACATACTAACCTACATTTAATTACTCCTCTCTGGGAAAAGCCATCAAGCCCTGACCAATTCCTGCAGAACACTGCAATGTGTGGGTCTAGTGCAGGCATTCCCAACCACGGTCCTCAAGGCACACCAACAGTGCAGGTTTTAGTGATATCCTGGCTTCAGCACAGACGGTTTAATCAGAATCCCTCAGATACTAATTGAGGGCCTTATTTTGGTTCATTCTTTCTGACAAAATCCTTCTTAGATGGACAAAACCATGTGCACTGCAGGGGGGCAGATGTAACATGTGCAGAGAGAATTAGATTTGGGTGAGTAATTTTGTTTCTGTGCAGGGAAAATACTGACTGCTTTATTTTTACACTGCAATATAGATCTCACTTTGAAGTCAAACCCCACCCAAATCTAATTCTCTCTGCACAAGTAACACCTGCCCCACCTGCAGTGCACATGGTTTTGCCCATCTAAGAAGGATTTTGTCAGAAAGAATGAACCAAAATAAGGCCCTAAGTCATCTGTGCTCAAGCCTGGATATCTACAAAACCTGCACTGCACTGGTGTGCCTTGAGGACCGTGGTTTGGAATGCCTGGTCTATGGGAAGGGGACAGAGCGAAAATGACGCGATTCACATTATTTTAGCCCCGCCCCTCCTTTGCCTGTCTGGGATTGCAAGCAGTGTTCCCGCTAAGCTGTGTGCGCGCACAGACATTGTAACAGACAGAGCGCACAAAGCAGCAGTGGTCATCTTTTTGCAGTTGTGGATTCAATAAATGTGTTTCACCCAATAACTACATCATGTACGGTGTTTTCAATGTTTTAATGTTTTGAATGTTTAATATTTTGATGTAAAGTTAACACAAATCTGAACGTCATTTTCCAGATATATATATATATATATATATATATATATATATATATATATACATATATATAAGTGATGCACAAAAAATTTCAATTTCCTTCTAAAGTTACACAGACAATATCTTTGCCAACTTTTGCCTTTGTAAAATTAGAGGGAACATTGATTGCAAGCACCTTGAGGAAGACTTCAGTGTTGAAACGCGTTGGTGTTTTTTATTTGGATCTCTGTGGAAGGTACTCTTCACTTGTGTTGTGACTGTGTCTGTGGTGAGCCACAAGTGGCGCCCTCGTTGCTCCCCGGGCCCCCTTTTTTTTTTTTTTTTTTTTTTTGTCACTCACTTACTGTTTTCCATCTGTAAGAAGAGCCTTCCATTTTTTATTGTTACTTCAATAAAACCCCTATTTGAATTATTCAATCTGCTTGGGTGCTATTTCCTTGATGTGGAGAAAAGAAACCATTATGGGTGGATATATCGTTTAGAAGAAGTAAGATCACGTGAGCATCAATTTTGAAAGATACCTTTATATGCTTTATGAAATACTGTGAATGTAAGCTTGCTGTAAGCACCTTATAGTTGATTCAGCACAAAGGGTGACCCCATAAGAATTTACTACCACAAAGACCCATACTGGACGGATTTCATCCTATTTGGAGTTCCTGATATAAGACTTTAGAATATTTTAAATAGTATTACACTATGTATATTTTTTCTTCTTTCTTTGTATGAGAAATATTGGAGGAGTTGGGATTGTATTACATCTCAGTTTTCATCTCGAGTTACCATACAAGAATACGTAACTATATTTCCCATCTCTTTTGTATGTGCGCAATTATTATTTCACCTATTGCTTGTTTAGAATTGTCATTTTCTGGGGGTTGGAACTTCCTCCTTTGGGTGTTATTACTATTGCTGCACTAGGGCGCAGTAGGGACTGTGAAAATTGTCTTTTTTGATTGCAAGCATTTGTCTGTCTATCCTGCCTGCAATCACTAGAATGAAGGCAGGATGCGGGGGACCTGCCTGTTCTTCCAAAGGTGTGGGGGATGTGGTATAACATACAGTCGGGATTCTGACAGTCATTAGCCCGACCCCGGTATCTCAACTGTGGGGACTCAGACAGTTGCTTGCGAAACCCCTTGCTGGCTTGCTATGCTTGCCATGCCGCTGGCACAGTGGCTCGCTACACTCGCCACCTATTCTATTCGGGTGTGATATATGGTCCCGACAGTCGGGATCCCAACAGCTGTTATCCCGACGTCGGGATCCTGACTGGCCGGACTCAGACAGCGGGGCGAGCGCAACAAAGCCCCTATGCTCGCCACCTATTCAATTCTCTGTCTATGGAGGTCATGGACCCCCATAAGGGAGAATAGCCGGTGGCCATCTTGACCCCGAGTGTCGGGGTTTCAACTGTCGGGATCCCAACTGTCGGGAAACTGTCCGGCACCCATTCTATTCTCCCTTTATGGGGGTCGTGGACCCCCACAAGGGAGAATAGCCGCTGCTGTCGGGCTTTTAGCAATTGGGATTCCGACGTCAGTGTAATGACTGACGGAATCCCGACTGCCGGTCAGTCATCTAGCACCCGGTGTGGGGGACTCCCTTAAAATCGTGAGTCTCCTGCAACATCCTGTACAGTATTCTGAGAATGCCATTCCAATTTTTGGAGGTGAGGCTACAAGATACTGTATCTCAGGACACCTTCAGAGGACTTCAGCGGAGGAAGGAAGCATGTGACTTCACCTCCACTCCTATTGGCTAAGGAGTGATCAGGTGACACCCCCTAACATGGCAGCGCCCAGGAGCCAGCAAACCAAATACTCTGTTATGCCATGGAACCTGCCCGCAGCATGTCACCTACCCGAGCGATAGATAGAGCGTCTGGACAGGAAAGTGACGCCATTGTCTGACACCACATGGTTATTAATGATAATAAGCCCCGTTGTGGAACGCCGCCGTGGCGTCCAGGCCAAAGGGTTGTTTTAGTATTGATGAGAAATAAGTTTAACTCTAACTAAATGCAGGAAAACGGCTTAAATGATCCTTGCAGAGAGCAGAGATCCATATTTCCAGATACTATGCATTATGTATGAAGAAGTGGAGTGCAAAGGATTTTGAAACAAATAGTGTTATGCGCCTCATGAATAATTAATGTGTCTGGTGTTGAGAGCGTTCCACAAGTTTTGCCTTGAATTGCAGATATGTTATGTATTGTTCAGATGAAACAATTGCTTTCTATTTATGATGGAGAAGACATGTAACAGTAGCCTGGTGCTTATACAGTGAGGAATGTGAGGAGTTGTGGTGCATACATATAATCTGCGCCAGAGAGATCTCGGAGGAAGGATAAAGGTTTATCAGTCTCAATGTAGAGAAAGTGAAAATATAAATACTTCAAGATCTCTTGTATTTTGGGCCTGATTCTGGTTCACTTGCAAAAGCAAACTCTCTCTCTAACGGACAAAAGCAAGTACACTACAGGTGGGGCAGATGTAACATGTGCAGAGAGAGTTAGATTTGGCTGAGTTATTTTGTTTCTGTGCAGAGTAAATACTGGCTGATTTATTTTTACACTGCAATATAGATATCAGTTTGAAGTACAAACCCCACCCAAATCTAACTCTCTGCACGTGTTGAATCTGTCCATCCTGCAGTGCACATGGTTTTGTCCATTAGAGAGTGAATTTGCTTTTGCAAGTGAACCAGAATCAGGCCTCTATTGTATATGTGTATATGTGTGTTTGTGTAGAGATCAAAGCAGTGGAATTGTGTTTGAGGGCAGGTATATGTTCAAGGTGGAATACATATGAAATCCCGGCGGTCGGAATCCCGGCGTTCAAAATCCCGACGCCGGAATCCCGTCCGCCGAAATCCCGACAAGGAGGGGGGGGACGTGGATCTCCCCCCCCCCCCCCCCCCTTGTCGGGCCCACTGCATCGACGTGCAGCTGTCCCGGTGCCTCGCTACACTCAGCACACTAATTTATTCTCCCTCTGTGGGTGTCGTGGACATGGTTTTGTCCATTTTAAGAACAATTTTGTGATCAGGTCTGAATTAGACCCTACAGATAGAGCAGCTCCCGTCCGTGCTCCTGGTGATCGAATAGCCAACCGCCAGCTTCCACCAGCAGTCAGAAGGGGAATCGTGTGCCCCGTTCTGACAGAGCCCTCCTCCGCCCGCCGCTACCTTCAGCCAACCCCAATCTCTGCCCAGTCCCTGCCCATCTCCCTGAAGTGGAGAGGGCAGGGAAAGCGCTCCCCGCCGCCGTGGTAATGGGGACGTGTGTGCGACAGGTGCCAGACGGGGTCCCGACAGTGAGTATCCCAACAGTTTACCCGTCGTCGGGATCCCAAATGTTAAAACACCAACAGGCGGGATCCCGACGGCCCCCGGCTATTCTCAATCGGGGGGTCCATGGCCCCATAGAGGGAGAATACAATAGGTGGCGAGCGTAGCGAGCCACCGTGCCCGCAGCGTGGCTTTGTTGCGCTCGCCATGCAGTCTTTCATGGTGTGGGTGTAGAATTATCTGCTGCTTGCTTATTTAAACCTTTGAGTGCTAACGTTGCTGTGAGAGAGCCTCAAAACATCCGCTAAAAACGCCGGCGCCGCCCACAGCGACTGTTCTTTTCGTAAAAATAAATACAAATGCAGCCGAGTCAATTCATTGCAGTTTAGCTAAATATTGCACCCACAACAAGAACAATCGCTGTGGCATTTTTGTTTAGCTGATATTTTGACGCTCTCTCACAGCAACGTTGGCACTGAAAGGGTTAAGAGAATAAACAAAAAGTGGGTGTGCTGGGACGGGAAGACCTTCTCTCGGGGTGAAATGAGGACAGGCGCATCTATGAGGTCATCCCGCGGTCTGAGTGTTCTGTTCCTGTGCAGTGCTCAGGCCCAGCTTATTTTCGTGTAACGGTGTCAGGATAAAGCTATTTCCTCTGCCCACACGCACACATGCTGGGTCTGAATTTTTCAATATCGTGCCCTGGTGTTTGTCAAATGACATAATATATGTGTCGGCAGCCTGGCCTATATGAAGCGCCGCAAGCAAATATTTATACTCGGTTGGAGCTTCACATAAAAAGTTTCCATCTTGAAGTGACACGTCGCTTAGTGATACAGGACGAGATGTTCCACACAGAGGTGCTTGACGGTTCCTGAACCCTCCAGAAATCTCCTTTGTTCATGGCATGAGAGCTGGAGGCAAGTCGGCCACCATTGTACTCCCATCGCTTGCATAAAACTGGACACATAACTATAGCGCCGCAGCTCCCGCGACGGCGGGGAGGCACCGGGGGGTCTGCTGGGGCGCTATTGTTACTCCCCCAGTTCCCCCCTCCTTGTCTGTGCAGCGGGGAGCGAGCAGGGGGGTCCGTGCGGCGTGGGGGTACCTGTGGTAAGGGAGAGCCTGGAGGTCCATGCGGCACTGAGTATGATGTTGCCGGGGTCCCTGCAGTGACCTGGAAACAATGCGCTATGCGGCGGTGCGGATAGCGCTTCTGACTTTGAAAACACTGGGCGCACGCTGATTGGCTGAATCTCAGCCAATCAGCGTGCGGGCATGCGCTGCGCTAATTGGGGGTCTGTGTGCTTAGGTGTCGACATTGACACCATTTGACAAAATCCCTCTGCACATGTTACTTCTGGCCACCTGCAGCACAGCATGTTTTTTCCAGGTGTATAGGGCCTGATTCAGACCTGATAGCTGGGCTACGAATGTTCCAAGTCAAGCAGTCAGGTTTACGCCACCCCACCCTTTGCACATAAGGCATACTTCCCGACTTTGTGGAGGGAAGCTGGTGCTCGCCGAAGGCGCGTCCAAATTTTCGGGGGCATGGCCTATCAGGAAGGGGGCATGGCCAGTACTCATGACGCTCCATGCCCCTGGTTTCCCGCTGTGAGGGCATGAATTCATGGGTGACAGGGGGGACTCCCAACTGAAACCCCCCCCCTCCCCCGCTGCGGGACACTGCCGGCCCCGGGCGGGGCGCAGGAACGTCCCCCAAAAAACGGGACGTTCCTGGGGAAAGCAGGACAGTTGGGAGGTATGCGTAAGGGGTAAACTATCTGCAATAACTCAGCATTAAATTTTTTAGTATGTCTGGACTTACTCGCGATGGCTGTGGTGAGGAGGCAGCTTCTGATGTCAGCCACCCTCCCTCCCAATGGCCGAGTGCCCTCTGCATTTTCCAGGGCACTCCCAGAAAACGCTGGTGTGCCACCCAAAAACGGCCGCCGGCTGTCAATCACCTTGCAAATGGAGGCTTCATTCAGTGGGGGACCCTGTCCATGTGCACTGCACACCGTGCGCATGCGCGTCGTTAGATAAATGCTCCTTTTTTTGTTTGTTTTGCTCCCAACTTAGAATCAGCCCCAAACGAACCAGCTTTCCTGATGTATTATATACAGCAGCTGATTAACCAGTGGAGGCTGCAGAGGTGGGGCTGCAGCACATTTCAAAATTTTAAAATAAGGAAGCCACACCCCTTGCCACCCACTGCCATTCCAAACGGACTCACTGCCTGTCTCTTTTGCCTCCCCTGTGATTAACTGACACCGGGCACGCGACATAACATTTACACAAGTTTGTAATTATTTATATTCCTAACAAATTTTGCAATTGCAATTCGGCTTCAAAAAAACATCAAACCTCTTATCTGGCAGAAAGTATAACTAAAAGCACAATATTATTGGGAGACAAACCCACAATGGGGTCAGTACACAGATTGCTTCCCTTTGTACACTGACGCCTGTCAGCCTTAGTGGTTTGCAGCAGTTCCTGATGGAAGCTAAGCTGTAAACCACAGGTGTCCTGACCTGGCCACATCAGTGTAATGCACCTGTCAGGTAGAAGGATTCCAGGGCCGCAGTAATGGACCTACAGTATGTGTCAGGCAGGCTCTGATGCTGTATACACTGATCTCTGTGCAGGGAGTGATCTGGGCATACGCTGTAGTGATGGAGAAACAACATGAATCAGAGGTTTCTAGCGCAAAAATGACACAAAAGCTGTTTATATGTAAGCCTGGCACTACCACTGAGCAGCTGGGCAATGCCACGGTGCCTGGCACTACCATAAATAGCTGATATGTGCACAGCTGGACAATGCCTGGCACTACCATAAATGGCTGATATGTGCGCAGTTGGGCAATGCCGCGATACCTGGCACTACCATAAATGGCTGATATGTGCACAGCTGGACAATGCCTGGCACTACTGTAACGGCTGATATGTGCACAATTGGGCAATGCCGCGATGCCTGGCACTACCATAAATGGCTGATATGTGCGCAGCTGGGCAATACCTCAATACCTGGCATTACTGTAAATGGCTGATATGTGCACAGCTGGGCAATACCGCGATGCCTGGCACTATTACTGGCTGATGTGTGCGCAGTTGGGCAACGTCTGGCACTACTGTAAATGGCTGATATGTGTGCAGCTGGGCAATACCTCAATACCTGGCATTACTGTAAATGACTGATATGTGCACAGCTGGGCAATACCGCGATGCCTGGCACTACTGTAAATGGCTGATATGTGCACAGCTGGGCAATGCCGCGATGCCTGGCACTACTGTAAATTACTGATATGTGCGCAGCTGGGCAATGCCGCGATGCCTGGCACTACTGTAAATGGCTTTGTGCGCAGTTGGGCAATACCGCGATGCCTGGCACTACTGTAAATGACTGATATGTGCGCAGCTGGGCAATGCCGCGATACCTGGCACTACTGTAAATGACTGATATGTGCGCAGCTGGGCAATGCCACGATGCCTGGCACTACTGTAAATGGCTGATATGTGTGCAGCTGGGCAATACCTCGATGCCTGGCACTACTGTAAATGACTGATATGTGCACAGCTGGGCAATACTGCGATGCCTGGCACTACTGTAAATGACTGATATGTGCACAGCTGGGCAATACCGCGATGCCTGGCACTACTGTAAATGGCTAATATGTGCGCAGCTGGGCAATACCGCGATGCCTGGGACTACTGTAAATGACTGATATGTGCACAGCTGGGCAATACCGCGATGCCTGGCACTCCTGTAAATGGCTGATATGTGCACAGCTGGGCAATACCGCGATGCCTGGCACTACTGTAAATGGCTGATATGTGCACAGCTGAGCAATACCGCGATGCCTGGCACTACTGTAAATGGCTGATATGTGCACAGCTGGGCAATACCGCGATGCCTGGCACTCCTGTAAATTACTGATATATGTGCAGTTGGGCAATACCGCGATACCTGGCACTACTGTAAATGACTGATATGTGCGCAGCTGGGAAATGCCGCAATACCTGGCACTACTGTAAATGACTGATATGTGCACAGCTGGGCAATACCGCGATACCTGGCACTACTGTAAATGACTGATATGTGCACAGCTGGGCAATACCGCGATGCCTGGCACTCCTGTAAATTACTGATATATGTGCAGTTGGGCAATACCGCGATACCTGGCACTACTGTAAATGACTGATATGTGCGCAGCTGGGAAATGCCGCAATACCTGGCACTACTGTAAATGTCTGATATGTGCACAGCTGGGCAATACCGCGATGCCTGGCACTCCTGTAAATGACTGATACAGTATGTGCGCAGCTGGGAAATGCCGCAATACCTGGCTTTTAATATTACAAACACTGACACGTAAAAGGTGCCATCTTTTTAATATAAATCTGGAAGGCATGACAAATACATTGTATAATGTAGATCTGGATTTATTATAACACAAGTTTACATTGTATAGAAAGTCACACATGACACATTTTATGTTAACATTGAGGTTGCAGGTTTCAGCCCTAATGACATTATACTCAGGATGACATTATTCCTTTGTAGTAATGGTCGGGTTAAGGATGGCAACTAGAGATAATTTCCTACACAAGGAGGCCATCAAGATTCATACAAAAGCCTCAATCCTGCTGAGAGCAATCACCTCAGGGTCCTCCTGCAGAGCTGGGTCTATATATAATTTGTAGCAAGACATCTAAAGCTGACTTCTCCCCGCAGGAGACCACATGGACTGGCACGTACTGATACAATGCCTCACCTCAGGGTCCTCCTGCAGAGCTGGGTCTATATATAATTTGTAGCAAGACATCTAAAGCTGACTTCTCCCCGCAGGAGACCACATGGACTGGCACGTACTGATACAATGCCTCACCTCAGGGTCCTCCTGCAGAGCTGGGTCTATATATAATTTGTAGCAAGACATCTAAAGCTGACTTCTCCCCGCAGGTGACCACATGGACTGGCACGTACTGATACAATGTCTCACCTCAGGCAGGGCTGGATTAAGCCTTTGGGGGGCACGGGTCACTTTAGACAAGGGGGCCCCCTCCCACTTGTCATTACTGGCCACAAACTGCAAGGGAAAATATTACACTGTCAAAACACAGAGTAATGGCAGTATAATCTTGTTCAATGAGTAACTGCAGGGTGGGGGGATACTCTGTAGGACTGTAGGATACCTCACAGGCTCAGCGCTGCCTCTAATTAAAAACCCTCCCATGACTAGGCTGCTTCTGTTCTTCATGGGCCTGAGAAGCATGTGATGAGCTCCACCAATCAGCGCTCAGCACAAGCCTCTCAGCCTCTGACCTTTTGTGCAAAGTCTCATGAGACATAAGTCCAACTCCACTCCCATGAACCAAACCTTTAGCTAAAGACTCTTCACTAGCCTCCAACCTTTCAAGTGTTCCCTGAAAACTCACCTCTTCAGGCAAGCCTATCATATTTACGTTCCACATGCATAACCCTCTGAGGCACTTATGTATTATATAGCTTGGTGGGAATACTATGCTATTACTGGAGCCTGTCCTTGTGTTTCCCTCCTATGCCCCTATAGATTGTAAGCTTGCAGCAGGGCCCTCCTACCACCATGTCTGTCTGTTGTTACCCAGTTTGTTTTATCACTGTCTACAATTGTAAAGCGCAATGGAATCTGCAGCGCTATATAAGACACTGTAACGGAATCTGCTGCACTATATAAGAAACTGTAACGGAATCTGCTGCACTATATAAGAAACTGTAACGGAATCTGCTGCTCTATATAAGAAACTATCTGTTGTTACCCAGTTTGTTTTATCACTGTCTACTATTGTAAAGCGCAATGGAATCTGCTGCGCTATATAAGACACTGTAATGGAATCTGCTGCGCTATATAAGAAACTGTAACGGAATCTGCTGCGCTATATAAGAAACTGTAACGGAATCTGCTGCGCTATATAAGAAACTGTTAATAAATAAATAATAAATAGCTCAAAAATTATATATTTTTAAAAAAAAATACATGTTGACCACAGGATGCTCCTAGCTAGAGAGGGGCACAGGGGTACTGACCCCCTGAGCCCCCCTTAATATGGCCCTGACCTCAGGGTTCTCCTGCAGAGCCGGGTTTATATATAATTTGTAGCAAGACATCTGAAGCTGACTTCTCCCTGCAGGAGAACACACAGACTGGCGCGTACTGATGCCTCACCTCACTCCAAAGAAGCCTAAAAATGAAAGTGAAAAATCTTAGGGCTGCATTCGGCATACCGACTTTCAGGATGCTGACTGAATACTTTTGCTTGAATCCTGACACTATTCAAGAGACCAGCACCAGATCTCATACACCATTTACTGTATAATACCGATGCCAGAATCCCGACTGTCGGATTCTTGAATGTAGGTATGCCGGTACTTATTAGGGTGAGGCCACGAAAGAGCGGGTTTGGGTCATGGTTAGAATACTTACCAAGCAGGTGTCAGGATTGTGTGCATCGAGGTTTACTGTGGGTCTTCTAACCACTGCCATTCCAAGTGCCGGGATCCGGTACCCAACCCAAATCTTACAGTATTAATAATCGCTATCATTAAAGGGCACTCGACATGCCCAAATAGATTGGGTTTAGCTGTATAAACGTACAGGTAGAGGGTCCATCTGTCCCTGAGATCAGTAACACTAGCCGTGTTACCCCTCCAGAGCCAGCTGACTGTGCGTGTGTGTGTGTCTTGAGGTGACACAGGTGCACCACTGTCAGTATCACAGTGAGAAGATGGTACATGGATCCACTCGGATCTCTCTTTGCAACCCCGGGATCTGAATGAAGATGGCATTGATTCCCACAAGTAGACTACGCAAACTTTCAGTTTATTAAGAGTTTCCTGAATATAAGCAGATCCTAATATAAGGTGCCCCATATCTAACGGGCATAGGGCCTAATTTAGCATGGATTGCTAATACAACCACTTCAATTCAAGTGTTTTATATTTTATCCTATGTGCATTTTTTTTTATGTGAATTGTAACCATCAAACTAAACTAATTCATATATAATTGCCGGCACCATGATCTTGTCCAATAAAATTCAGATTCTACCCCCATCTCATTCATAGTGAACCGATCTCCCAAACCTACATTTAATAAGCAAATGTAATTTTGTTTCCATTTAAATGGTTCTCTTCCCGCTTATCTGCTGAGAGCAGAGGCTGTAATTGCCGGGAGTAGTACGGTATGATAATGTTAATAGGAGTGCTGGGACCTGTTTATTTATCAGCATTCCGCTACAATTTCTGCCATTTATCTTCAATTAGAGAGCGGTAATGACGATAATTGCAATTTCTGTTCCCTCTCTCACTTGAACAGCTCTGCGAGCCTGAAATAATAACATTGACGGAATCATAACAACGCACATAAAAAGCCATGCTGCATGGAAATACAACCCGACAGTCGCGGTTTTTACCTATGGGCTGCAGGGCTGCAGACTGTTATAACTACGGACAGGGGGCCTCGTTTGTATCTACCTAACACAATTGTAGGATACATGGTCTTGTGCGATTGTACCCAAACCCAGGGCCGGTGTGGGGTGGGGTGGTACCTGTGTAAAAATCTTGCGTCCCCGGCGTCCCTGCTGAGTGCTGGTGCGTGCAGGGGTGTCCGTGCCGCCGGGGGAACCTGCAGCGCTGTTATTGTGTATAAGCTGGCCGCGGCCGGCGGGGTCCCTACAGTGAATAGAAAATAACTAGCGCTTCCCGCGCCACCGCGCGCATAGTGCTAGTTATTTTCTATTCACTGTAGGGACCCCGCCGGCCGTGGCCAGCTTATACACAATAACAGTGCGGACATCCCTGCACGCACCAGCACTGCAGGGACGCCAGGGACGCAAGTTTTTTACACAGGTACCACAGTTCGCTAACCCTCCATGCTGGGGGTGAGGGGCGAACTGCCACCCTCCAGGTGCCGGCGCCCTAGGCAAATGCCTAGAGCTGCCTAGTGGTGGCACCGGCCCTGCCCAAACCCCCCTTTCTCCCTGTCACCCCACTGCTGTGTTGCATATAGTGAACTTGGGTCAGCGTGGAGGAGGAGGGCCCGTTTTTACCTATGGGCTGCAGGACAGCAGCCCCCCCAGGTAAAATCCGCCACTGTGTGAAGCCGGATGCAGTCTGTGTTCCCTCCCTCCGGGATGCCTCTATGGGCTGCTACAGCTGCAGCCCATAGAATCCAGGGTCTGCGGATGCCATGGTCCCGTAACTGTGGCGGGAGTCGGGACTGGCGGCAGGGACCAGCATCGTGCTAGCGGCAGCCCCCCTCCTCCAACACGGTAGGAACCACCACTGCCCAAATTATATTTTTGCACCTAGGCCCACAACCCACCCAAGTCCCGCCACTAGTACTAAAGCGGCATGGACTAAATACGGGCGGAATGGAATCTGCAAAAACGTCTGCTGCCTTCTAGTAGACAGATGCTAGAGGTCCTACAAGACCAGTGGCATTCTTATATAATGGGTGCAATGTGCGTGGTGCCAGGAGGGCCCACACCGTAGACACTGCACCCATTTTTTAATACTTACCCCTCTGTAGTCCTGCGATAAAGATGCTGAAAAAAAATCACACATAAAATGGCAGCTGCACCATTTTCGGTGCAGTTCGGCTCTGCAGCGGCCGGGAGAGAGGAAGCAGAATGAGCAAAGGAGGCTGCACCCACTCTCTTAAAACACCTCTGGCACTAACCCCCTGGCAATGAGCATGTACCTCCCCTGGCAACGAGCTTGTAACCCCTGCCAATGAGCATGTCATCCCAGGCAATGAGCACATGACCCCTGGCAACAAGCATGTAACCTTTGGCAACGAGCATGAAACCCCTGGGAACATGCAGTAGGTAAATAAAAAAAAATTAATGTGTGTGTGTGTGTGTGTGGAGGGGGTCAGTTCTGTATGAGCCTAGGGCGGCTGGAACCCTTAATCAGGCCCTGTTAGTCCCTGGGACCGTAGTACATTATATAAACCTCTACTGCAGATCAGATCTATTGTCGCACTGACAACACTGTTTCACAGCCGCCCTCCGCAGTTCATGGCTGGTTCTCTCCTGAGAGCTGGAAAGGTCACGCTGACCGGGGTGTCAATGGTTTCTTGCGGTGAATGCGCCGCTTCTACATCAACAATAGCTGAATGGAAATGATTCAATCCAACGTTTTCCATAAATGATGGAAATGTAACGAGGACATGCAGCTGCCTGCAGAAGGGACAGGGATCTTGTTAATCACATTTAAATACTAAATTGGGACGTATTGTACCGGCCTCGCCAGCTGCATCTTCATAGGGCTCGAGTGTGCACCAGCTCATAGCTGCTATGTAAAAACATCATTATTTATAATGTATCATCATAACCGTAGACCCGGCCTGCATATGAGCTGGAGGATTAACACTGCGCAGTATGACATCAGGCCCAATTCGGACCTGCTCGCTAAGCAGCAGATATTTGCTGCCTAGCTAGCAGGTAAATGCTGTCCCACCGAACCCCTCCCCCCCCACCCCCCTGCCGAGCGAATCCCCGCACTAGCACGGGAGGGCGTGTGTCGGCTAACACATCTACTCGCGTCCGGCCGAACAAACAGAGGAGGGATCATTCGATGATCGCTCACCATCGGATGATTTTTCCAGCCTTTGCTCTGAAAAGTAAAGTCTATACTTCCCCATTATACAGAAGGTGCAGCCCTGCGATCTGTACTAGAGTGTGAGCTCTATGTCATTCGCTGGGATATTATACTCGTTCCGTTGTAAATGGTAGATTCAGATGCATTTAGGGAACCTATTGTCTTATTTTGGGGGAATTTTCATTGTTTACTTCATTTTAGCCTGAATAA
The DNA here is from genome assembly GCF_055691185.1 of Crinia signifera. Lineage (NCBI taxonomy): Eukaryota > Metazoa > Chordata > Amphibia > Anura > Myobatrachidae > Crinia > Crinia signifera. The sequence goes on from NC_139224.1 coordinate 158,493,157, forward strand.
TATAGAGACCTAACTATAAAATGCTGTGATCATTTTCAGTGGTGTCAAGAGCGGGGGTACTTTTTACCCAGGTCCTGGTCTGATGGAGGGGCCTGGGGGCCGCTCCTCCCTCCCCCATTGCAGGGAGCCGGCAGCGGGGAGAGAGATTACAGGCTGCCGCCACAGCACAGCCTCTCTCCCCATCTCAGCACAGCCTCTCTCCCCATCTCAGCACATGTTCTCTCTCCCCAGCTCAGCACAGCCTCTTCCCCAGCTCAGCACAGCCTCTCTCCCAATCTCAGCACATGTTCTCTCTCCCCAGCTCAGCACAGCCTCTTCCCCAGCTCAGCACAGCCTCTCTCCCCAGCTTAGGACACGTTTTCTCTCCCCAGCTCAGCACACGTTCTCTCTCTCTCCCCAGCTCAGCACATGCTCTCTCTCTCCAGCTCAGCACATGTTCTCTCTCCCCAGCTCAGCACAGCCTCTCTCCCCAGCTTAGGACACGTTTTCTCTCCCCAGCTCAGCACACGTTCTCTCTCTCTCCCCAGCTCAGCACATGCTCTCTCTCTCCAGCTCAGCACATGTTCTCTCTCCCCAGCTCAGCACAGCCTCTCTCCCCAGCTTAGGACACGTTTTCTCTCCCCAGCTCAGCACACGTTCTCTCTCTCTCCCCAGCTCAGCACATGCTCTCTCTCTCCAGCTCAGCACATGTTCTCTCTCCCCAGCTCAGCACAGCCTCTCTCCCCAGCTTAGGACACGTTTTCTCTCCCCAGCTCAGCACACGTTCTCTCTCTCTCCCCATCTCAGCACATGCTCTCTCTCTCCAGCTCAGCACATGTTCTCTCTCCCCAGCTCAGCACAGCCTCTCTCCCCAGCTTAGGACACGTTTTCTCTCCCCAGCTCAGCACATGTTCTCTCTCTCTCCCCAGCTCAGCACACGCTCTCTCTCTCCAGCTCAGCACATGTTCTCTCTCCCCAGCTCAGCACAGCCGCTCTCCCCAGCTTAGCACAGCCTCTCTCCATAGGCGAATCTAAGGGGTGGTCCGGGGGTGCACCGGACCACCCATTAGACTGCCCGGTGCCTGTAGCCTTAAATATTAAATGTGCCCGCCGCTGCCCGGATTTAACATTACAAATATGCTCACAGGACCTGGGAGGGCTGTGCGCATTCCCGACTGCACGCAGCTCCTCCCATGTTCCTTTGCGGAGCGTGCACCGCTACGTGACCTTGGACTGCACAGTCTTCCTCCTCCACCCCCCTCCCTCCTGCAGCGGCAGGGGCTAGCGCGCACCTGTGTTTGTGTGGCGCAGCAGCCCGGCCAGCACAGCAGGATACGCTCGGCGGGAATTGGCAGACAGACTCCCATCGGTAATTGCAGCAGTGAGAGTGACTCACTGCTGCCTGTGATTTCTGTTATGCAATGTGAAACATCTTGCCCAGTGCCAGCCCAGCAATGGGTTTTATTTAAAAAAAAAAAGGCTGTAATCTTTCCCAGTGCCCTGCCCAGTGCCCAGCAATGGCTTTTATTTAAAAAAAACCCCGCTGTAATCTTTCTCAGTGCCCTGCCTAGTGCCCTACAGGACCTCCCCAGTGCCCTACAGTGCCCCGGATTCTGCATCCCCCTCCCCGCATCTCCGGTGCAGCTGTCAGTCGCCTCGTTCAATTACCGCGATTCGCGGCTTTTGCGAGGAGGGGGCGGGGCTAAATAGGCAAATAGCACCATTTAGCCTTGCCCCTCCTTGAGGCCCTACATAGGGGGGATTTCCAGTGTTGGGGCGGGGCTTGGTGACATCTTAATCAGGCCCCACCCCTAGAAGTCACGCTGCCAGTCTCCTCTCCAGGCTTCTCCCGGAGAGGAGAGTATAAAAGTAGGCAAGTATGGGGTGGGGTTCTGGGCAACAATAAACCCCTCCCGATACATTTGCTTATGTGAGATCTTGCATTACTGACCTGCACATACATAGACCTCTCACAATCAGCTTTGGGGCCAGATGTATCAAGCTTTAAAAAGTGATAAAATGGAGAGTGATAAACAACCAGCCAATCAGCTCCTAACTTCCATGTTACATGCTGGGTTTGAAAAATGACAGGTAGAAGCTAATTGGCCGGCTCTCACTTTTTGAAGCTTAATACACTTGGCCCTGATTCTGGTAATTCGTACTCTTACATAAAAGCAGAGATTAAATTGATAACGCAGCAAGTACTTTATGGCAACAACATTTCTAGGAATAAAGGAAACCGCTAGAATTGGCTGAAAATTCATTATGAAAATAGCAGGAATGTAGCAAAACAGGAAATCAGGTTAGCAAAGACTTAAATTGGAAAATGGATCCATAAATCAAGTACATGCACAGAGGAAATAAAGGCTATTATTTGGGGCTTCTAAAGTAAATTAGGAGAAAAATTGTAGATAATGAAGATCTAGCAGGATAATTGCATGTGTTGCTTTGGTCTTCATTTACAAAGAAGGAAAAAAGATCAGGTCATGGGTTGTGTAACAACAGCCTATGCTACAAGCTTAAGACAGGGGGAGAGGTGCAGAACCTCCCAGAATGTCCAGGAGACTCCTGGATTTATGTGGGTGTCCTCTGAAATAGTAGGTAGTGCCATAGTTGCCTACCCTCCTGCTCCTGCAGGTGGCTCCCATTTCAGTCATAAACCTCCTGCTAAATTGAACTCCTTGGGTGACATTCTATGGGATGCGGGGTTTTTTTTGCGATTTTTTCGCAAAAACGGCCGAAATCGCATGTTTTTCCATTTTCGCATATTTAATGAGCTGCGAAAATGTGAAAAAAGTACGATTTTGGCCAACAAATTTGACATTCTGGAAATGCGATGGCTGTTTTTCGCAGCACATCGCATCCAGATGTTTTCACATTGAAAAGTATACAAATCGCATATTTAATGGTATGCGATTTGTATAAATGTGTCTAAAATTCGCCCAAAAATCCGACCAGGTTCTGATGGGCGAATTAGCCAGAACCCTGCACAAATCATTGAGATCTGCGCATGGTTCTGTTTGAAAAAAAGGGTTAAACAGCTAAAAAAAAAAAAAAAAACAGCGCGGGGTCCCCCGCCAGAGCATAACCAGCCCCGGGCTCATTGAGCCGGAGCTGGTGACATAAAATCACGGTCCCCGACAAATAGGGGTCCCCTTGATTTAATGAAACCAGCACCAGGCTCAAGGTCCGGCGCTGGTTCCCAAAATACGGGGGACAAAATGACTAGGGGTCCCCCGCATTTCAAGAACCAGCACCAGACCCAACCAGCCAGCAGGGTAATGCCACAGCCGGGGGATACTTATTATATAAGGTCCCGCAGCCAAAGCATTATCCCCCTGGCTGGTCAGCATGGGCAGGGGTCCTGGGGAAGTGGGGACCCCCCCAAAGAAGGGGTCCCCCCCTCCAGGACTTACCAGCCCATGCTGAAAGTCCGGGGCTGTCCCCGATGCCCCTGGGCGGTGGGCATCGGGCTGATGAAAAGTGTAAAAAAAGAATAAAAACTATTGTCTTATACTGTAGAACTATGAGTCCCAGCAAGCCTATCCCGCATGCTGGGACTTGGAGAACCACAAGTCCCAGCATGCGGGGCATTATAGGGCCCGCTGGCACTTGTAGTTCCACAGTACAAGAAATAGTTAAATAAAACACACACTGACACCCAGAAAAATAAACGTTTAATACATCCACAGCCCACACATACTGATACTTACCTACTTTGAGCCCGTGGGTCGGTCCCTGGATCTGGGGTCCGGAGCTCCAGGGCTGAAGAGTCCGGTTCCGGGGCCTTGGTCATGGTTCCGGGGCTGGTCCGGGGTCCGGGGCTCCAGGGCTGAAGAGTCCGGTACCGGGGCCTTGGTCCTGGTTCCGGGGCTGGTCCGGGGTCCGGGGCTCCAGGGCTGAAGAGTCCGGATCCGGGGCCTTGGTCCTGGTTCCGGGGCTGGTCCGGGGTCCGGGGCTCCTGGGCTGAAGATTCCGGGGTCCTGGATCCGTAGTAATCCTAAGGGGTACCTGAGGAAGGAAATCCTACTCACCTGGTCCCCGGCGACGACCCCGGCATCTTCAGCTCCAGACGCGCTGCTCCCGGCTGGTACCCACTCACGGACTGGAGAGGCGCAGAGATGTTCATCTTCCGCGCCTCTCCTCAGACTGATTCTATTGGCCGCCTAGCGGCCAATCAGGAGCCGAGAAAGTCCGTGAGGACCAGGTGAGTCGCCGGGGACCAGGTGAGTAGGATTTCCTTCCTCAGGTACCCCTTAGGATTACTACGGATCCAGGACCCCGGAATCTTCAGCCCAGGAGCCCCGGACCAGCCCCGGAACCAGGACCAAGGCCCCGGAACCGGACTCTTCAGCCCTGGAGCTCCGGACCCCGGACCCCAGATCCAGGGACCGACCCACGGGCTCAAGGTAGGTAAGTATCAGTATGTGTGGGCTGTGGATGTATTAAACGTTTATTTTTCTGGGTGTCAGTGTGTGTTTTATTTAACTATTTCTTGTACTGTGGAACTACAAGTGCCAGCGGGCCCTTTAATGCCCCGCATGCTGGGACTTGTGGTTCTCCAAGTCCCAGCATGCGGGGTAGGCTTGCTGGGACTCATAGTTCTACAGTATAAGACAATAGTTTTTATTCTTTTTTTACACTTTTCATCAGCCCGATGCCCACCGCCCAGGGGCATCGGGGACAGCCCCGGACTTTCAGCATGGGCTGGTAAGTCCTGGAGGGGGGGACCCCTTCTTTGGGGGGGTCCCCACTTCCCCAGGACCCCTGCCCATGCTGACCAGCCAGGGGGATAATGTTTTTGCCGCGGTACCTTATATAATAAGTGTCCCCCGGCTGTGGCATTACCCTGCTGGCTGGTTTGGTCCGGCTGGTTCTTGAAATGCGGGGGACCCCTAGTCATTTTGTCCCCCGTATTTTGGGAACCAGCGCCGGACCTTGAGCCTGGTGCTGGTTTCATTAAATCAAGGGGACCCCTATTTGTCGGGGACCGTGATTTTATGTCACCAGCACCGGCTCAATGAGCCCGGGGCTGGTTATGCTCCGGCGGGGGAACCCGCGCAGCTTTTTTTTTTATTTCAAATTGCGATTTCCTGCAAATGTGCGATTTTCAGACCTGAAAATCGCACATTTTCAGGACTAAAGAAATCGCATCAAATCGCACCTTTTCGCACTATTTGGCCCCTTTTTCGCATCTCATTAAATATGCAAAAAACGGCTTAATCTTGCAATTTTCAAAAGTGCGATTAGGTGTGATAAAAAACATGCGGATTTTACCGCATCCCATAGAATGTCACCCCTTATCTCCTGGATTCTTCAGATTCTGCATGGGGTGTCACTAAGGAGTTTCTTTGCAAGGACAGTGATTGCTGTAATCACTATGATTTGCTGCAGGTGTTCAGGGGTCCCTGCTGGCGAGTGTCATTATCCCCCTTGTAGGAACCCCTGAGAGGAGAGATAGAAGCACATGATCACACAGGGTCTTCTTATCTGTGCTGATGTGCACTCCTTCATAGCTTGCTGCTGCTGCTGCTGCTGCTAGTGAGTGACTTAGGGTAAGAAATGTTGTTAATAATCTTTCTTTGGTTACACACCTTTGTTTAATTGGAGTATCTGGTGTACATACTGATTTGGCGAATGCTATAACAGCACTTACAATAAATATAGGTAGTGCCTACAAGTAGCAGACAGTGCAGTATTCACGAAAACATATTTAATATACGGAAAACATACTTACATGTTTAGGGATGAATTCACACAAGGTCAAACTGCATTTGAATTTATTGCATAGGCGTCACATTAATCCTGTATATTGTGCTGAGCAAGAAGACATATCACAGGAAATATATAGTTGCAAACACGAAAACCCATATTGCAGACAGCAATGTAGTATACTTGCAAAACTTCCTAAAATGTATTGTAACCAGTGGCAGCTCCAGACGTGGGGCTGTAGCACAGTGCAAAATTTAAATAGGGTATGGATTCCCAACTGCCAGTGAGCCCTGACCTTTGATGCTTGGCAGTATTTGAAGTGGCAGTTGGTGTGGATCCCATATGTGAATTGTGGACTGTGCTGCAGAGCCTCTTCCTGCCACTGATTGTAACTAATGTTATATAGAAATATCTGATAGACACACCCATATGTGAAGCTAGACACGCCCTTTGAGCGGAGTGTAACATGCCCCCTCGGTGGTGTATTGCGCTTAGTGCGGGGCATTCTAGTGAATCTCCCTGATTTCTAGTTTTCCAAAGTAGACACGTATTGGTAGTACCCTGCATTCCACCCACCCTTGATTGAAGTAGGCAGGACAAGGAGCAGGATGTGAATCGTGGGTCCATGTGAAGGGGATGAGACAATTTAACACATTTTGAGAATCGTTCAGCCCCGCACCCATCAGCAGTCAACCCATAGTTGCCTCCCCTCCTGCATTCTGCAGGAGACTCCCTGACATAGCAGCAATCTCCCTATCTCCCGCATTAGTCTAGCAATCTCCCTCATGTCACCTAGCCCACATTACACTGTTACATCATAGTAACCTCCCCTCCTGCATTCTGCAGGAGACTCCCTGATATAGCAGCTATCTCCCTATCTCCCGCATTAGTGTAGCAATCTCCCTTATGTCACCTAGCCCACATTACATTGTTATATTTATGGTGAAAAAAGGAATGAGAGATAGATACATTTACACTGAATCATCAGCGCCATTTCTTAGCACTTTACCAAGTATAGTATCTCTTACTAACTGCTTTGTGGCTCATCTACATTTGTATTTAAGTTATTTTAAAAGATTTCCCTTAGATGTAGAAGTACACACCCACGCTTCTAGGTGCCACGTTCACAATCTCTTTTCACAATGTCTCCATATATGGAACTAGACACGCCCTTTGGGTGGAGCTTGACACGCCCCCTCAATGGGGCGCTGTGCAAAATTCTACTGCCAACTATAATCTCCCTGAAACTAGTTTTCAAAAGTAGGCAAGTATGAGTTAACCACCATATCCCATGCAGGCTTCTCCAAGAGTGTAGAGATTAAAGAGAGTATAGAGATTAAGAGATTAAATAGGTAAGTATGAGTTACTAGTCTATACTATACTAGTAGCAGGACAGGCAACAGAAATCTTGAGCATGGAACACAGATGTTTGGAGGCACTCCTTATTCGACCCCCTACCACAGTGATTTTCTACCTTTTTTAATTCGGGGCACACCAAACAAGATTTTAAAATTGCCAAGGCCCCCACAGGGAAAAACACATTGGCCCCCATAAGGAAAAGAAAATAAAAAAACATCGAAAAAAACCACATTGGTCCCCACAGTTAACAAAAATAAAATATATTGGCCCTCAAAATAAAAACAACAGACCAGTAAATAACAGTTGAACTGGTGGTGGTGCATGCTGTGGACATCTCTAGATATGGTGGCACGCTTGAGAACAGGAGCAGGCTTGACGGGAATGCTGTGGAAGCTGTCTGCATGATATGTGGGAGGAAGCGAATACACTGATTTCCCCATCACCAACCTAAGATCAGCCCTTGGCTAAGGGTGCCCTTTGCCCCCTTGTGCAGCACACTGGGCTGTGCATAATGCAGGTGTTTTTTTTCTAAGGGGGTGTGGCCAAGCCTGCCTTATTACTCCAGGCCCCCTACTGTACCTGGCCCCAGTCCAAAAGTTCCTTCTCGTCTTCTGCAAGGCACACAAAGCTTATATCTTGGGCAGCAAGATTCCTGCCTGTTCTTGGAAAATAGTAACTCGGGTTATGCAATACAGGGACCAGATGATCTCACACTAATCTTAGGTGGCAGAGCAGAAAGTAAAACATAATTACATCCCCCATTACAGGCCCAGGAGAAAGAGCCTTAATGTTGGCTGCTCACAAAGGGAAATGTAATAAGCGCAGCTGATGTTACACAACTGCTCTCTGCCTTTCAACACTTGTTGATCTCTGCCTTCATTATCCCGGTAGCAGTCGGCTGAGATGTGAATTATTTTTCCTGTCCTCCTCACCCTCCCCGGCACAGCCAAGCAGTCCTGCTGCCAGATCTAATCCCACAGCAGAGGCAGATGAGGGCTGCACGTGCCTCGTTACCCATCAACGCACAAGCAAGACACCAATATTGCAATAAGCCGCAGATTAAAGACAGTAATGATGCTATTAAGGAATTTACACAACCTAAATGATAGGGATTCAGTTCTTATCCCAGGTGGGATTTTAGTAAGACCCTGATTTCTTCTCCAGAGCTCTCCTACACATCATAATACATCACTGATAGCCTCCGGCGGTGCAATGCTTGTGCATTCTGCCATTCTCATCCGAATTCAGAAACCAGACACTTTGGGGGGGAATTCAGACCTGCTGGCTAGGCTGTGTATGTTCGCTGTCTAGCGAGCAGGTAAAACGCTGGCTGTTCCCCTGCTCCCGCCTTCCCCTCCTCGAGTGAAGCGCTCTGCGGTTTGCTCATGCACATATTCTTTTGTCGGAGGGACACAGCCCTTGACATAATCTGGAGTGGTGGCTCCTGATTGGCTGCCGGACCGTGAGTGAGCTCTGATTGGCTCGCGGACCCAGCAGACGGCTGCGTCAGTGCGAGATTTTAAATATCCGGGACCTAGGCTGCTGCAGTGCAGTTCTCTGACTCTGAATACAGCCGGGCAGCTCGCCGCTCTATGCCCGACTGACGATGCTTTCTTCCCAGCGGCAGCTCAAGAGGCAAAAAAAAAAAACGGTTTCAGAAATGACAGGGTTGGGGAGGAAACGTGCCCAGGGTGCCCCCCCTTGAATCCGCCACTGTGTCCAGGGACCCTATAAATTAGCCAAACTTTGCTTTCCATCATTAACTGTGTCCCTGTGTTACCTAGGAAAGGTGACCAAACTAAACTTTTGCAGGAGTTGGGTAGCCACTGGAGACAACTTTTAGATGCAGTAACCAAAGGTGGTTTAATGTATCGGTAGGACTGTGATGCCATGTTTAGACTTGAGACTATTGTGATCCTCTTAAGGCCCATCCACACTGAGCGACTTTGAGCTTAAAGCCGCCCAGTGTGTATGCCCCAGCGATGAGCGGTGAGCGCAGCTGCGTGCTCCCGCAACATCTCCGGGAAAGCCGCTCTATTTTTATATATTTTTTTCTTTTTGTTTCACGCTGTTGTTTTGATTATTCATTTTTCTTTGTATTTACATTTACTGCCTCCGTAGGACTTGTTCCTACCCACCTAACTATGTGCATAAGATTGCCTTATTTATGTGTCTCTGTTTGTACTGCCATTCACTCGATATATGCATATCAGCTCCAGATGTTATAGCAGATTTTATGCAGCGCCAGATCTGATCTTTATTTATTAGAATACCCCCTGTTTCTATTTTTATTGATTGTGCATAATGTGTATTACAGTTAGTTTACAGGCTGGTCAATCTGTTTTAAGCCTCACACACCCAGATGCATCCACACTTCATTCACACCAACTTATCTAAAATAACAACACGGACAATTGAATTGGCGTGAAAGGGGTCAGATTTTTATTTTAGGATGGCGGCTTATTAAATAGTAGCTATTATAAAATTTGCCCTCCTCTAAATATGGTGGCGAGGAAAAAAACACTATAAAAAAAATAGTTTGTAAAAACAAAAATAGAATAAGAATGACTCAAAAATCAAAAAGTTAAAAAAAAAATTAAATCAGCAAAGGGCCATCTGCCCTGATGGCCAAGGATGGGCCTGCTGCCACTTATCCTTGACCAAACTCGACTCACAACGGATTCAAAAGGGACCAACTGCCCTACTCATCCCACTTTGAGACAACAGCCTCAAATAAAGTGGCGTGGGGGCCCACCTGTAACAGTGTTGCCAGGCCTCTCCACTTTCTCCATAGGAGCTGCCGCTCAGGGAAAATAACTACTTATCATACCGACAACATAAAACCCGTTCTGAAACTGGCCAACTGCCAGGTTTTGAGGCTCCCACCACACAGCGATATCTGCGTCAGCAGTGTAGTAAGGGGGTGCCTGCAGCACGCCTAGGCCTAGAAGCAATTGTACCAAAGGTAGGTAAAATAAAAAGTGGGGAAAGGAAGAAAGAGGGACAGTTAGAGACAATGAAAGAACAAGAAACAGAGAGTATATAATGCACAAGTGAAAAGCCCAGAGGGACGTACTTATCTCTACCAGGAAGACAGGCTGAAAAGAGACAAGATAACCTTGGATCTCTCCTTAAGCCTGCTAACGACACGCCCCTTTTCTAACCTGCACCAATGACAATCAGAGGGCGTTCCTTCTAACCAAAAAAGCTTAAAGCCTTGTTGCCCTGTGGAATTATGTGTGTAGCACGAGGCAGGTGAGCGAATGCTATTTTCGGGCACACTTGATGTCCTACATGGCCTTCTATGGCTCTGTTTTACTTGTTTTTGACATCATGAGGGTAAATATACTAAGATGGGAGTTCTATTGAAGATGGGATGTTTTGTTTGCAATTTGAAAATCCTTGAGTGCCGCCTGATCAATCTATGATATATATATATATATATATATATATATATACTGTAGTAGTTCCGTGAACCAGCACTCCCTCCAACTTATACCCCTTTTACACCAAAAACCCTGGTCCGACCCTGGTCTTTGAACGCTGGAGTTTCCAGGGTCTGACCCTGCTTTATACTGCATTTACACAGCACTTCGACCTGGGTCGGACCAGGGTCTGCACCATTTACACTGGACCTGGGTCAGCCCTGCCTTGTCATTACAAATGGCCTGCAGCAGCAGCACCACATCACCCCCTGCACATCATCACCCCCCCCCCCCCCCCTGCAGCATCACATCAATCCCCCCCTGCACATCATCACCCCCCCTAGCAGCAGCAGCACCCCCCCACCTGTACATTATCACCCCCCTGCAACATCAAATCACACCCCCCCCCCTGCACATCATCACCCCCCTGAAGCAGCATCACCCCCTGCACCTTATGACCCCCCTGCAGCATCAAATCACAGGCTGCTGAGGGGGGAGACGGAGGGGATGCTCCCCGCTGCTGTAACTCCCCCCTGCAGCCGCGGGGCCGGGAGTGGAGGCAGCGGGAATCAGCAGTGCAGGTGGGCAGGGGACATCATCACCTGTAGAATCATATCATCACCCCCCCAGCGCGGGGTCCAGCCTCCAGGCAGCGGGGTCCGGCAGTGCAGGCGGGGGATCCATTCAGCGTATACGAAGTTGCCGGCGGGGTCCCTCCAGCGTATGGGAACTAGCATAGGCGTGCGCACGGGGGGTGCCGGGGGTGCACAGGCACCTCCTAATGCCCGCCTGCACCCCCCACGCGATTGCACGCAAAATGCAGGAGCCCCGTTAGCCGGCGACGGTCAGGTCAGCCTTACTTGCCTGCCGCCGCCGATCTCCAGCCCGCAGTGCAAACAACACTGCGGCCGGGTGACTAGGAAGCGCTGGCTGGGCTGTGTGTGGGCTGCTTCATTCAAGTTAGCCCCCGGCCCGCCTCTATAGCGATCACAAGCAAGCGTGACGTGGTGACGTCACAGCGCACACCCGTCCTCCTGGCCGCACGCCTGTTCTCCTGGCCGCGCTTCTGCCCTCCTGCCCAAGCTCTGCTCTCCTCCTCCTGCTGCCTCAGACAACCAGCCCAGCAGCACGCGCCCTGGCAGAGGCAGTGAATGGTATCCACGCTGAGCAGGAGCCAGCGTGAGTTGTGACCTGGCTGCCTGCAGTGTTCCTCCTAGGAGGAAGCAAACTAGATTAGGTATTTATTCATAGGAAAAAAATTAGCAATTAACCCCTTGAGTGGTGGGTTTCGCTGGGGCAGGACAAACCTACTAGGGCAGGTTTGTCCTGCCCCAGCAAAACCCACCACAGATATTTGGAACCCGAGCCCCCCGCCTCTCATCTCCGCTCTACTCCTCCACACCTTCCCTTTGGGGTTAGTACGCCGGAGCTAGCTCCCCAGCCGCCACTTCCCCCTGCCGCCTGTCAGTTATCACACAGGTGGCAGGCTCGGGGATGTTTTGCGGCGGCTCGGGAGGACTCAGGTGCCTGAACTCTCCTGAGTCCCCCCGAGCCGCGCGGACCATGCCCAAGCCTGCCGCCTACGTCACAGTGAATGGCGGCTGGCGGCAGGGGAGCTCCGGGTATGATCGACGGAGGGGGTGGGGGGGAGGCGACAGGAGGGGGGGCCCTAAAGGTAGTGGAGGCACCACTGGCGCACACCTAATGTAAAGTGGTATACCAGTGGGGCTAGAGCAGTGGTAGCCAACCCTAGCCCTCGAGAGCTACCAACAGTTCACATTTTCCAGACAACCTAGCTGCTGCACAGCTGCACTCATTAATCACTGACACATTTTAAAAGATACACAGATGGAGCTAATTAGCTCACTTGTGATTCTGTGAGGAGACCTGCAAAACATGCACTGTTGGTAGCTCTCGAGGACTAGGGTTGGCTACCCCAGGGCTAGAGGCACCACTGGCGTGCACCTAATGTAAAGTGGTATGCCCCACTGACATGCACATAGAGTTTACTGCTGTGGTGTGTAGGAGCTGCTGCAGCAGTCACTGAGAGAGGGCCAAGGGTAAAAATATATATAACGTAGGGTGACCAACTCATCCCTTTAATCCGGGACACATATTAATTACACAGGTTCTGTGGCAGTTTAAAACCAGGTGAAATGGAGTCTTGAGGTATGGCAATTTAAAACCAGGTGAAAGCCAGCCACAGAACCTGTGTAATTAATATGTGTCCCGGATTAAAGGGATGAGTTGGTCACCCTAATATAACGGAATCTTCTGCACTATACAAGACACTGTAAAAAAAAATAAAAAAAAATTGAATTGTGATGATTAAAGTTATATGCACATTTCTAGCTATAACATTCCCTTGGAACACTGAGCGATATCCTCTGTGCGTTTTGAACTAGAATGAATCTAGTTCAAAACGCATGTGATACACTACAACAGCATGCGTTTTGTACTAGGTGTGAAGCGATCTAGTACAAAAAGTATGTGCTGCACATTCTTATTGTGGTTTGCGATGCACGGGAGCAAAAGCAGCATCACACCATGTATGGGCATCATTAATCACTACACTGCTGTGCAAACAAGTATCATTGGTGATCTTAGAAATTGTCAGTTTTCATTTTAAATTTCGGTTAATGGGAAAGTGTATTTTTTCCCCTGCTACTGCTGCACTATCGTTAGAGGCCATTAAATTTATTACTGTCTGTACAACCCATTTCCCATATGCTTCAGCACAACAAGGAGGGTACTCTGGGTGTGGGTTAGGATTACTGTTACACACTTAGAAATTATGTGTATTTCTTTTCTATTCCAAGCATGGTTCAAACTGTGTGAAGTTTGTATATTCTCGCCGTGCTTGTATGTATGTATGTATGTGTGTATATATATAAAATTGCAATAAATGAGGCCACTCACGCCAACACTGTATTTAATATAATTTAGTTTGCATTGATGCCCAGTAGGCGGTGATAGACACGCCCAGTAGGCGGTGATAGACACGCCCAGTAGGCGGTGATAGACACGCCCAGTAGGCGGTGATAGACACGCCCAGTAGGCGGTGATAGAAATGCCCCTCCAATTGTGCACCCACTAATAAAATGGGCTGCGCACGCCTATGGGAACTAGTAGCGGCAGTTCCCAGCCGCCGCAGGGACGCTCGCTGGTTACTTCCCATACGCTGGAGGGACCCCGCCGGCAACTTCGTATACGCTGAATGGATCCCCCGCCTGCACTGCCGGACCCCGCTGCCTGGAGGCTGGACCCCGCGCTGGGGGGGTGATGATATGATTCTACAGGTGATGATGTCCCCTGCCCACCTGCACTGCTGATTCCCGCTGCCTCCACTCCCGGCCCCGCGGCTGCAGGGGGGAGTTACAGCAGCGGGGAGCATCCCCTCCATCTCCCCCCCTCAGCAGCCTGACAGTTCACCCCAGGCCCTTAGCAGCCGCAGACACCCCTCTCCTCTTGCAGCAGCTGGGGACAGCTTCCCCAGCGCTGCATGCCGTGCACGGACCCGCTGCGGGTGCCTGGACCCGCAGCGGAAACATTTACACCGGCCTCTACACGGGTCCTAACCGTGTTCTACCCAGGTCAGGACCTGGGTAGAGGACCCGTGTAAATGGACACGGCTTGACCCCATTTACACCGCCGAAGGTCCGGGTCTGACACGCCACTGACCCGGATTTTTCAGCGGTGTAAAAGGGGTATTACTATGATGATTCGGTGCCCTCACAGCGTTATTTGGACACAACTATATCTTAGCAGAGTTGCAGTACTTGGATGTAGACAAAGAAGAGACAATACAGTGTCTTTAGGTGAATCAACGTTTCAGTGCTTTTATTTCCGCACTATCCTGATGAAAGTGCGGAAATAAAAGCACTGAAACGTTGATTCACCTAAAGACACTGTATTGTCTCTTCTTTATCTACATCCAAGTGCCGCACCTCTGCTAAGATATATATATATATATATATATATATATATATATACACATACATAAAGAGGGGGTGTCCAGAGTGTGCTCTTGTGGTACCACCTAGCCGCAAACTCGTTGTATCGAATATGTGTGATCCAACAACCACTTGTATTCACTCCGAAGAGGTTTCATAAGCTTGAAAATAACACCGAAGTCCTCGATCATAAAAGCAATTCTTTATTAGAAGTCCATACATATATACACACACATATATATATATATACAACTCTAAATGAACCCAATAGTTAACAGTAATTCAGTGTCACTATAATGAAAATAAAATGTACGACAGCATTAGCAAAGGCCGCGTTACCTTCGTGAGGGGCACAGAGGACGTGAAGAGAATGTAGATATTAGCTGCAAACTGATTTATCTTCATTTGTAAACAAAATAAATGATCTGCGTTTCGGTGAATGCGTCTCTGCTGAGGAAGATGCTGCATCGTTAAGCAGATAATTACATGTGACATCACCCACAGAGGGCGGGGTTGCTGGCATCACAAAACTTGGGTCGCTGTAGGAGCACTGCAGCTGTGCTACTGGCTGCAGGGGGCTTTCCCATGCACCCTGCAAACAGAAGCGCAGAAAATGCACTTGTTGTGATGCATTAATCGCCCACACCTAGTTACAGCACTGTATGTGAATACCTTGTTGTCAGGGCCGGATTAAGCCTTCTGGGGCCCGGGGCACTTTAGACAGGGGAGCCCCCTCTCACTTGTCATGAACTGTTCGCAAACTGAATGGGAGAATATTACACTATCAAAAGACATAGTAATGGCAGTATAAACTTGGTCAATGGGAGGTGTGGGTCAACTGCAGGTGTGGGGGGCGATTAATATAAACATAAATAAATATTATATATATATAAAATACCACATGAAAAGCCTGTGTTTGTCCCTCTGTACCTTACTCTGTAGGAGCCCTGAGAGGTTTAGCGCTGCCTCTGATTAAAAACCCTCCCATGACTAGGCCGCTGCTGCTGCTGTCCTTCATGGGCCTGAGAAGCATATGATGAGCTACACCAAGCAGAGCTCAGCACAAGCCTCTCAGCCTCTGACCTCTTGTGCAAAGTCTCACGGGACTTAGTCAACTCCCAGTAATGCACTGCACACTTGTGCAGTCAGTGTGCCTTGGCTCCCGATGCTCAGCACCATTAATCATTGGCAGATAATTGAAGCTGCAGCACTATTACCAATTGGGAAAATACTGTGCAAGACAATGAATTGTCCCTTTAATGTCACATATTTTATTATTGCTGTGCTGTGGTGAGTACGGGTCATAGAGTCGACAGTAAAAAGGTCAACAGACCACTCTTGGTCATCAGGCAAAAAGGTCGACACATCCAAAAGGTCAATATTCATTAGGTCAACATAGTCAAAGGTCGACACAGTCAAAAGTTCGACATGAAAAAAGGTCAACATGGGAAAAGGTCAACAAGAGTTTTTGAAGATTTTTCAGGTGTCTATGTTGACATATGACGACACGGACACCGCATAAGTACACCACGTCCCCTCGCATGGCTCGCTGCGCTCGTAATTAAGATCTCCCTCAATCCCACTGGGATGGTAAAGTATGAAATGTCGGTTAAAAAAAAAATCATGAAAAACTCATGCCGACCTTTTTATGTCAACATTTTGAAAATGTCGACCTTTTGAACATGTCAACTGAACCCAGTGACCGTATACCTGCCGTGACATGTACCCCTGCTTCAAACGGACTCGTACGGATATTTGAATTTCTAACGATGCAACAAATGTGTAAATGACGCCTCGCATTACTGGCGCCGCAGCGCCAGCTCACAGGAGACTCGCTCTTCCTTAGTTGTTTAACCAAAGCTCTAAGATCACAGCGAGCAAACATCTCTCCAAGTGAATGTTAAGAGCTCGACGGCCCGGGAGATGGACCTGAAAGTTAAAGCGCATGAATAATAGAACAGATAAGCTCAGCTCATCTCTGCTGATATTTATTTAAGGAGTTCACAAATCACAAAAGCAATAACAAGAGGATGCAGGGAGGGAATGTGATGGAGTCAGATGCCATTTCTCATAGATGTGGACTGGGGAGAAAAACTATTATACGAGAAGTCATCTCTCTAAGTACTCGGAGATGTTGGCGCGGTGGATGCACTGAATCCAACGCTAGTGGCTACGTCTGTACTCAGTGGCTGGTAATCCGGAACACTTCGGGGCACATGTACTAAAGCCGGGTACACACTGGGGCGATGTGGAGTTGGAATGGGCACAAGGGCGTAACTACCATAGGTGCAAGGGGTGCAGCTGCTATGGGGCCCAGAGCCATACTTTCCTACTTTTGAAAACTAGTTTCAGGGAGATTATAGTTGGTATTAGAATATTGCACAGCGCTCCATTGAGGAGGCGTGTCATGCTCCACCCAAAGGGCGTGTCTAGTTCCATATATGGAGAGATTGTGAAAACAGATTGTAAACGTGGCACCTAGAAGCGTGGGTGTGTACCGCTACATCTGAGAGGAATCTTTTATAATGACTTATATAAAAATGTAGATGAGGCCCAAAGCCGTTAGTAAGAGATACTGTACTTGGTAAAGTGCTGGGAAATGGTGCTGATGATTCAATGTAAATGTATCTGTCTCTCATTCCTCCCCCCCCCCCCCAATGTAACAGTGTAATGCGGGCTAGGTGACATGAGGGAGATTGGTAGACTAATGAGGGAGAGAGGGAGATTGCTGCTATTTCAGGGAATCTCCTGCAGAATGCAGAAGGGTAGGACACTATGCCCAGAGCTGAAGGGGGCCCATATTTACTGTGTAAGTTATATATGCTATATAAATTTGGCCCCATTAGTTGGTACATAGGGGCCCTTACAAACTTTTGCTGTGGGGCCTACGAATATCTAGTTACGCCCATGAATGGGCATAAAGTGGAGAGAGATAAACTACCAGCCAATATGCTCCAGTTTAACATATCCTGGAATAATGAGGCTGATTCAGACCTGTTCTCCCAGGTCCGGATTCGTCCCCCGTCTCCGACGGTAGGGGTCTGCGCATAGTCGCTCATGTGCTCGCGCAAACCCCCTGGAGCGAACGTGGATTATACACTTGCCGGGGCGTTCGCTAGATGATGGGCAGACAGGGGGGCGGTCGAAGGGGAGGACGTCAGCACCCGCCCCCAATTTGGCAGAAAGTGGCCATGTGAAAAGTAAGCAGTCCCCATAGCTTGTCCAAACTAGAGATATGCAGGCTCTGATTTACTCTGATTTCAAAGCAGGATCTTATTGGCTATCAACTGTCAACAACTGTCATGTGATAAGGGATAGCCAATAAGATCCTTCTTTGAAATCAGAGTAAATCGGAACCTGCACATCTCTAGCTCCAAACTGCAACATAAATAGGATACGAACAGAACTTTTCAGGTAACACAGGTAAAGATTTGCCTCTGTGTCGTGGTTTTGGATCTGTATTAACTTTCAGTGACAGATAACCCCCTCAGTTGCGTCACCATTGATATAGCAATGGCTTCTGAATCAGGTCCAATATACAAACAAAACACAATTCTATATCACCCGAACCCAATAAAAAAATATTCGCTCACGTTGCCGCGTGACGGAAACGCCTCTGTTTACACGAAGATTGTTCACGTTATGTTATCAGGCGATGAAAGTAAAAGCCGCTTGCTGACATTCTGAGCATTATTACCTCCTACGTTGTCAGAGATAAGAGGGATATAGGAGGTAGGATATGAGGAGCGCCATGTATAGAATAGGCCCGATTTACATAATAAATGTCTCCGTTATTTGCAGCAGCGATTCCCTGCTCCAGTGCTGGTGATGATGGAAAGTTCATTTTCAAAGAGCAAACTGCAATGTTTCTGTATTTCCTGAATGGATAAATCCTTCATTCAATCTCAGACTTATCTCTGCAGGAAACAAGCCAGTTTCAGAAGCCCAGGATCTCCTGATAACACCACTGCATAGGGAATGCAGAAAATATCAGAAACTCATATTCTCACTGGCAGGGGCGTATTACTGGAGGAGGGGGCCTGTGTGCAAGACTCCGGGTGGGCCCATCTCCTCTTCACGGCACAATAGATTCTGCCATTGTGCCAGAGCCTACTGCGTCTGTGCAGGTCTCCGGAAACATGGTGTTCTCCGTGTTCTGGAGGCTAATTTACCTACTGCGCATGTGCGGTGGCCATTTTGGCAGTGATTTTTGCTGTGGATGCAGCGTCAATGACTAGTGGTGTTGTTACAAGGATGCGGGGGGTTCAGGCAACTCCTAAGTGTTACCCGACGTGAAGTGGCACCCAAGGGCCGACGCTTGCTCAGCTATAGGAGCCAGTTGCTGCACTGTGACATTATGTGCAGCCCACATCTCCCCTATAGTGGGCAGTTGGTAGCATGGTGCAAGTGAAATGGGGGAGACTTGGCCACTTTCCCAGGGGGCCAGAGCGCCACCCGATCTTCAGGGCAACATTTTTTGGAAATCGGGCAACATTTTTTGGAAATCCAAGTTGGCCACAGCGAGACAATTGTGGTGCACCATGTCATTCCTCCGCACTCCGATATGGGCTTATATTACCCAGTGCAGGTAGTGGGAGACAGTCCAATGGCGGCATAGGAGCCAAGAACAGCTGAAGATAGAAGTCTAGAATACGCATCAGCCATGCAAGAGAGCTTGAAGCTCCTGCCCGAGCTGGAGAATGAATGCCACCCGATGCCAAACTCTGCAAGGACCCTGGCAGGCGGCAGCCCCCTCTGCCAGTCCTTACCATTCAGTATAGTACTCATTGTTTGCATTCCCTTCCCCAGAATCCTTTGGTGGAAACTAGGTGATGGCAAAATGATCACATGGAACCAGCCTGACTTGTGGCAGTGTCGTGGGCATGAATCAAAATCTCTGTGTAATGCAAAGAATATATTTCTAACTTATATGCAATGCTATGACAGAACCATGCCTTGACATGGGACAGACGGCACTGTGGGAGTTACTTCCAGTCATTCTCCCAGGATACACTGGATACTCAGCACAGCTCCCTCTCTGGGCTGGTACCTTGGGGATCATTACTGCTATATACAGTATGTTGGGTGTATTCAATGCTGCGGCCAGCGAGGGGGTTAAACAGCGAGGATTGCAGAAAACCAGCGATCCTCGCTGTTTAACCCCCGCGCCGGCCGCTCGCTCTATTCAATGTTCTGGGGAAATCCTCACCGTCACAGAACGGCGAGAATTCCCCAAAACAGCGAGACCCGCGGCTAGTGCAGAAAACTCGCTGTATTTAGCCGCGAGTCTCGCTGGTTCAGGAGCCGCATACGCCAATTCCCCCTCGCTCAAAAAATGGAGCGAGGGGGAATTGGCGTATGAGGGGGCTGCATTGAATACTGTCAGGGTGAGTGGTGACAGCGAGCAGGAAGCTCTGCTCGCTGTCACCAGGGCCGGCGCCACCACTAGGCAAATCTAGGCATTTGCCTAGGGCGCCAGCCACTGGAGGGCGGCACTTCGCCCCTCACCTCTCGCATGGAGGCTGCAGAGGTGTCCGTGCCGGGTACCTGCGGTGCTGTGTGATCTGGCGGCGGGGTCCCTGCAGTGATGCGCGCTATCCAGCAGCCAGGCGTCGGTGCGGGAAGCGCTGCTGGGTTTGAAAACATTCCGCATGCTGATTGGCTGAGATTCAGCCAATCAGCGTGTGGCGAGTTTTCAAACCCATCAGCGCTTCCCGCGCCGCCGCCTGGCTGCCGGATAGCGCGCATCACTGCAGGGACCCCGCCGCCAGATCACACAGAGCCGCAGGTACCCCCCCCCCCCCGTAGGCACCGGAGCGCCCCACCCCCCCTCGCCTGGGGCGCTCCGGTGCCTTGCACCGGCCCTAGCTGTCACCACTCGCCCACAGCACTGAATACATGCCTGTGTGTGTAAATCTGGCTCTGATACCAGCCAGTGCCTCCCCAGCCACTTACATACAATCTGCTCCCCATAATAACATCAGACAATCGCAGGGATGACGTTCTTCTGCCATGGGAGCGAAGAGAACCCGTCCTTCTTTCTTACCAAATACAATGAATTCAAAAACAATTGGAGCAGGGAAAACTTAACTTCTTGCTCCCAACTCTACTGACTATAGGAAATGAATGACAAATACACAGACACGAATGGGGCTTTATTGTTGCAAAATGCTCATCAAGACACAATGAGCAGAGTGAGCGATGACAGAACATGATCCGCAAATCACAGGAGAATGTTATGCCTTCAGGACCACGGAGAAGTATAGAGTAACAGACAATGGATGTAGCCAGGTGGAAGCGACTTGAATAAATTCTCTTATCTTCATTCCCCAGCCAGAACACATTGTCATTTATATTATAAGAAAACCTGATTCCGGGGAAAGAAAATCTAGATTTATGATGAGGGAATGCGGAGGTGTGTACGGCTGCTGTGTCTAACTGTTCCGTATACTGAATCATACAATACAGAGATCATTTGGGAGCATCATAAAGTGCATACCTCCCAACCGTCCCGATTTCGTGGGACTGTCCTATTTTTGGGGGTCGTTCCCATGTGGGGGGACGGGGACGGTTGGGAGTCCCCCTGCAGTGTGGAATAGATGCTGTGTGCATGCACTACAAAAAGGGGATGAGGGCATGACCCCAACCGCACTGAAATTGGGGCGTGGTCTCACAGGAGCATCATGAGCATAGGCCACACCCCCTAATTTCGGGATGCAGGCGCCTGTGTCCCTCCTCCACTGCCTCCAATGTTGGAAGGCATGAAGTGGTTGTAAGTAGAATTTCACCTGTGTCCCAGTCTTGGCACTGCCACTGTGAAAACCGAATTCTCGCTGATGACAAACTTAGCGTCCATGTCATGTACACAACCCCTGTCATTCATAAACTTCTTATTGGCAGATGTGAGACTGCGTGTCTTCCGTAAATATTGGGACAGATGTAACAAGCTTCAAAAAGTGATAACATAGAGAGTGATAAACAGTCAACCAATCATGTTACTACCAGTCATGTTACAGTCTGGGTTTGAAAAATGACAGGTAGAAGCTGATTGGCTGGCTGTTTATCACTGTCCACTTTATCCACTGTTTGATGGATCTGATCCATTAAACCTTATTTATTAATAATTAAATTCTAACTTATCTAAAAAATTATGACACAGACAACATAAATGACATTAAGCTCGGTCAACCATTAGGAACTATGGGCCTTATTCTGGTTGGAGCGGCCGGGCCGTACGCGTACGTCCCGGGATTTTTTATGATCTGCGCATGCGTACATTCGCTAATGCGCAGGCGCGAACACTCCACAACGCTTACGGACGGGTCTCTACGTGCGAAAAAACCTATACGCGAGTGTACGGGCATTGGGGGCGGCATAGGGGCGTGAAGAGGGGAGCGGCCGAAATAATGAGGGACACAAAACAGGCGGCCGCCAACCGCCATCTCAAACCACCCCTACAGATACCGCATGCCAGCGTGCGCCTGGGTTTGCTAATTTACGCTGATTACTACTCAAACACATACACCTGAATGTAATAAGCAATGCTGCAGTCTATTAAGTCCAAACCATGATTTCACTACCTGCAAGCCACACACAGCACTCAAACACATTGGAAGCTTATCTTTCTATACTTCTCGACATTTAAAGGTTTGTTTAATTTAAGGTAAGAATCTTTTTAAGACCTGCTTTTATATGCTAAGGTAGCTATTTGCTAAACAGTTAGACACATTAACTACGTGCTTTCATAGACTTTACACAGTAGCACACTCAATCTACACATGTCGACATGTGTCAACGTGTTCACTCTAATACAAACATAGGTTTTGTATTTATGATACAATAACATAAACCACATCTAACACCTACAAAGGATGTTTCAGCAATGTTTGAAGCCCATGCCCACTATTTTGCACACAATCTTTGTATAGTACCCAAAATACAGAACTGTACCACTATCTGATCTGCTATGAATTGGATTTGACTACACTCTGGATGTAAGATGCCACCAATCACATTATTGCACTCACATCTCTCTAACAAAGGATTCCTACATCTGCTTATGACACTGTAAAATCATATATATTTAAAAAGTTATACATGTTTGTTCACAAGCAATTTTCTCATGTTTGGCCGATTCCCACATCTTTTTTTAGGGAGGACATATATGCATTCCTACACAAATGTACCTTTTGACCCTTGTTTGTCTGCCTCACCCACTCCATGAGGAAAGCATTGTTCTGGACCTGCTTTTACCTACTACTGTAGGAGCTACCTCACCTGCACACAGACTGCTTTCTCACCTATTAAGTTGCTCTGCACATGTGCTGACACAAACTAATTAGCAGGGAAAAGTTGGATAGGAACATGGGAATGACCATGGAGAGGGTTACACATGGGAAACTTCGACCACACTTCAACAAATGTTCAAAAATACCCTGGTCAGTAAGTACACATAAATCTAGTATTTGTTTCACACAAGAAATTACACATACAACAATTTTGTTTTAATTGGTAAAATAAATTTATTTGCTGTTCAGCATCACAGCTTAGTAGACACTTTCATGTCATAAATCAAATAAACAAATAAAATAGACACAAAAATAAAAAAAAACAGCCAGAACAAGAGGTTGCATATCTCCAAACATGTGTTACCCTGCAAATGCAATGGTGAAAGAAATGGGGACACCAGAATACGTACTGCAACAACCAGGGTGAATACTAAGCAAGATACACACCACCAAAAATTTATCCTGCATTTGTAGAGGTCAAAATAAGAACTTTAATGCCCATGGCACGAAAATGGATAGATGGCCAACTCAGGAAGTGGATGTCCAGTGCAATTTAAACATTTGGGGTCCAACCACAGAGGAAGTGAACCAGGTCTCATTATTTGGGCCCTTTTCTCCCCCTTTTAGATGGGGCCTTGGGGACAGGGGCCTTTGGGTCAGATGGCTTGCGGCGTCTTCCCCTAGTGGACACAGGAGGGTCAGCAGAGGTGGAAGGTTGGGGAGCAGCTTGGGGTGGGCCAGCAGATGGGGGATTGTCCTTTAGGGACCTGGCGGTGGGCAGCAGCTCCGCAAGAATGTCATTCAGGCGGCTGAGGTGTTGGCCAATGCTTTGCATGCCAGCCGCCAGAGTGTCATTCATGCGGTTGAAGGCCTCACACTGCTGCCTGTTTGTGGCCTTCCAATCCTCCAAAAATTCCCCAATCTGCTGCTGACGGAGCGCAGCATCCACCCCTTGCTGCTCGATCCTCTCCAGCATCACCATCATGCTCTCATCCCATGTCTCCTGTGGCTGGGGCTGGGGGTGTCTTCTTGGTGGAGGCTGGACCACTTGCTCCACCTGTGGCTCTGCAGAGGAAGATGCTGCCGGTACATCCTGGGTTTCTGCTTCTGCTAGGATAATAATTGAAAACAATGTCACCATCACATACGCACTAAAAAATCTCTTTCAAAATACAATGCATTACTGTGACTTACCATCAAAAGCAGCATCAAAGACCTCCGCCGGGAGCTCACTGTCCATATTGGAGATCCCCCTGACCTCGGCCACATCAATGACGTCCAAGGCGTCCTGCTCCAGGGGGGTATACTCCAAAGTATCGGGCATAGGACCTCTCCCGGTGGACATGCTGTGGTTGTACCGGTCAGTCATCTTCCTCTTCAGTGTACTTTTGAAGTCGGTCCACCTACAAGTTTAAAAATACAAATATCACCATGAAATTTGTGCACCACTGTGCTAGTGAACATCATGACTACGTGACATTTCCTAGTGTGGGTGATCTTATGTTTTAAAGCCATATGTGTCCCACACACACATTAATGTCTCCATTAGGAGGCATTTCAGTGTCTCATCTCATTCATTAGGCCACTAAATGCACATACATAGATCACTATGCAGAAATGACATCATCCATGGCCAAATTAGGCACCTCCACCTGTTGTGAAACTACACATTCCACCATAGCTTGACAGTGTGGTTATTATGGAGTCATTTAACTATGGGATGGCATACTGGGATGTGTATTTTCTCACCAGCTACATGTGCACAGTTT
This sequence comes from Crinia signifera, assembly GCF_055691185.1. Lineage (NCBI taxonomy): Eukaryota > Metazoa > Chordata > Amphibia > Anura > Myobatrachidae > Crinia > Crinia signifera. The sequence goes on from NC_139224.1 coordinate 158,517,642, forward strand.
GCTCATTCTTGTTTCAGTTGCATCATATGGAACATGTAAAGGTGGCCATACACGTTACAATTATTGTATACAATATTGCATCTCATAGCATATCGGTTTTGCGATGAGATCAGATTAGATGAGATCTAGTACAAAAAGTATGTGCTGCACATACTTTTTGTACTCATCGCTAAACCGATATGCTATGAGATGCGATATTGTATACAATATTGTATACAATAATTGTAACGTGTATGGGCACCTTTACAACAACTCTTTCCAAAACACACTTTCTCTTGTCCCATCACATACTTCACATGAGCAGAACTGTGCCCATAACCTCACATCACACCAATGGTGCATGTTTCATATATCAATGTGGGTTATTAGACATGGTTGTGTTCACATGTGACATTGAAGTGTAGCACTATCTACAAACACACCTTTCTATTATTCTCAAAACATACATGTAACATATGTACACACATATGACATTATCAGGGGGACAAACACACTTGCCTTTTCTTCACCGATAGCCAATCTCTGACCACTGGTGACACCTGGTTCACTTCCTCTGTTATCTTGTCCCAAAGGTTTCTCCTTGCACTGGCACCCGGCTTCCTGATTGGCAATTCTATCCATTCACGTGCTCTGGGCACTAAAATTCTTAATTCTGCCTCTACAAATGCAGGGTTTCTCTTTTTGGAGGTGGTATCCTGCTCAGTCCTCACCCTAGATGTTGCAGCTCGTTTTCTGGTGGCCCCAGTTCTCTCACCATGCACCTGCTGGGTCACACCTGTTTGGAGAGATGCAACCTCTTGTTCTGGCTGGTTGCTTGGCCCTTGTGGAGCTGGTGGAGGTTGAACAGGGCCTGTTAGTGAGGGGCCCGCATGGTCTTGCAGGCTACCTCTCTCTTGAGCCCTCCTTCTCCGCTCCTGTTCCCTCTTCTGTAATGCTTCAAGCAGGGATTCTGCTTGTGCTCTCTGCAGAGCGTCCTCAGCTGCGGAATCGTCTGAGTTAGACATGTTTGCAGCAATTCTGGCCTGCATCTGACTGAATAATTATATGTTAATCTCCCGCCATGAACAAGGGGGCGTATATTTTTCCCCGCAATGTACTTGCTAATTTACGCCGATATTTCCCGCCGATAATTGCCGCTTAAATTACGCAGGTCTCCACGCACCTGATCAATCACCTGTATATGCACATACACAGGTTGTGGAGCATTGTGTGCTACATCGTGAAATGTGTGCACCTGTCATTCCAATGATGAGTGTTGTCAGCTGGTATCTGTTGGAGTTCGTGTATGCTTTGTGAGTTACATTTCAAAACATCACGTTATAATGCTTTCCTTACATATGTAATGAGTCTGAAATTGTCATACACCAACATGTTGCATTGGGCCCCTTTTAGCAGCGTATTTATTAGTAGACGCTTGTGTGTATTCTTTTCCGCACACTGTATATACAGTACGTCTCTCCATGGAAATGGGTGTATTGTGCCCCTTTTAGCAGCGTATTTATTAGTAGACGCTTGCGTGTATTCTTTTACGCACACTGTATATACAGTTCCTCTCTATACATTGAATGCATGCTGTTGGTTATGGTGTGTGTATATCGGAACGGTCCGCGTAAGTTTCTATTCGCATCCAGTTTGTTCATGTAAGAAGGATTAATAAAGTTAATACTAAACAAACAATTTTTTACACCAATCAGCAAGCACCAAAAGTGATATATGTACCTGCAATTAATAACTGCGCCATTGCCACTATGACTTCAACCAGGGCTAGGGCGTTTTCTACCCAGGAGCTATTGGCCTTGGTTGAGGTCATGGACCAGCGCCTGGGGCCCAGGGGCCCTTATGTGTCGAATCTTGACAAGCGGCGGGCATATAATGCTGCCCGCCGGCTAATTTTCGCCCGGACCGGCGTCGACAGAAACCTGGGCCAACTTGAGCGGCGCTGGTCTGACCTGCGCCGGCGGCAGCCAGTGTTGCTATCCTCACTTCGCCGCCATATTGCCCGATGTAAGTTTTTATTTACTAGTATGACTGCGTTTTTTTGCAATGTTTTCTGTACTTTTTTATAAATATGTTCCTGAGTATGGGGGTGTATATGGGGGTGTATATGGGGTGTATAGGGGGTGTATAGGGGGTGTATAGGGGGTGTATATGGGTGTATAGGGGGTGTATAGGGGGTGTATATGGGGTGTATATGGGGTGTATAGGGGGTGTATATGGGGTGTATAGGGGATGTATAGGGGGTGTATAGGGGGTGTATATGGGTGTATAGGGGGTGTATAGGGTGTGTATATGGGTGTATAGGGGGTGTATAGGGGGTGTATATGGGGTGTATAGGGGGTGTATAGGGGGTGTATATGGGTGTATAGGGGGTGTATATGGGGTGTATAGGGGGTATATGGGGTGTATATGGGGTGTATAGGGGGTGTATAGGGGGTGTATAGGGGGTGTATAGGGGGGTTTAAGTAGTTGCTCAGTTTTTGGGTGTAGCATATCAATTAGTTTGCATGATAAATGTCTGAAATATAACAGCAATGATAATTTGGAAGGTTATGAGCATGACTAATGTGAATTTTTCTTTCCCCCTTTTTTATGAAACCCAATCTTCGATTTCTATGCCATCAACATGAACATTTCAGCACGTGCAAGAGCCCGCATAGAAGCCCGGGAGCAGGCAGCCCGGGACCAGGCAGCCCAGGAGCAGCCGGAAGAGGAGGAGGAAGAGGAGGAGGAAGAGGAGGAGGAAGAGGAGGAGGAGGAGGAAGAGGAGAAGGAAGACGAGGAGACAATGGGTCAAGCTGGGGCCCACCAAATTTCCCCATCCCCTTCCCCCACCCCCACCCCCTCCCCAACCCCCACCCCCAACCCCTCCCCAACCCCCTCCTCAACCCCCACCCCCTCCTCAACCCCCACCCCCTCCCCACCCCATTTCAAACCCCCCCTACACCTCTCCACCACCCACCCCCAAACCTCTCCAATCCCCACTCACACCCACTACCACTATCCAAAGTCCCATCCCCCTTGCTCCTGACCCCCCCAACCACCGCACACCCAACCAGCGGCGAGCAGGATGGCTCAAGTTGCCGTAAGTAAATAATGTGTCTAATGTTTACCTACACATTTCTACACATAAAAAATCACAACAACCACATATGTGTATCCAACATCAACATTAGTTGCAACATATCACTGCAGGGCGACCATGAGGTGTGGCCTGTCCTTCTCCAGGAACAAGGGTCCCCTTGGTGGTTTTTTGGAGTGTGGCCATGCCTCACCCCTTGAATAATTGACATAACAGTACATCCAATGAGATATCCGACATTAGTGGTGTTGTAGTTATGTGGCTCCAGGTGTTGGGTAACTCCACTTCCCAGCATGATGTGCAACATAAATTTATAGATTGTTTTGTTAATAGTGTGTGAGGCCATGCGGATGCATGCTTTACAAACATAGCTTTAGGCCTATAATTTGTACAGCAATGTCCTAAATTTAAAATAGTAAGGAGTGCTTAAGCCGCAACAATGTCATAACCCTTAAATAGCACAGCCTAATTGTGAGGTTAGAGGAGAGTCCCCCAAAACCAAAGTACCAATTGGGATACAGCATACATTCATCCAAGAAGGAGTAATTTAATTAACGTTATTTACTATGTACAGTATGTGTGTGTTAACATATTATTTTTTAGTACTGTGTTTACAGCAGACCCATCTTCAATGTAGTTTAAAAATGTATGTGGCCTTCACACATAACTCACAACTTTTTATTATGTACAAATACAACAAACATTTGTGTATGTTATATATTAATTTTTTTTTTTTATCCCTTCACTACAGACACTGAACAGCACCAGGAGGAGGTGGCCCGAATCATGAGGGAAATGTTCCTGACCCTCCTATATTTATTTATTCTTTTTGGGCAACTGGAGGCCCTCATTTAATTTATTTTTATCCCCCCCCCCCCTTATTATGTTTGTTAAAAATAAAAGTTTCTATTCTGTTATAAATTGCCTGTGTTTTTAATAATAAATATGTTAGAGGGCTTGTAAGGGTAGGTACATACAGATGTGTAATGTAAGTTATATTTGTAATTTGAGGTGAGGGGTAATGATTGATGTGTGAATGTGTGTGTCTTTGAGTAAAATAACACATAGTGAAAATGCATGAATGTTTAATGTTGTTAGATTAAAACATCACACATAACATCAGGGTAGGTATACATGTTACACATTTTGGACAAACTAATTATGGACATAATTTAGTACATATACAGAAACACCAACATAACTTGATTTAAAAGTAACAGCAATATGGGGACACATAGATAGTGATTAAAATGCCACATTAGAACATAACAAATATACATGTAATGAGGGTTAAAATGTTGTTTTATTAGGGTCTTTATTAAGGTAGACAATTGAGTTAATAGAAAACAATAATTGAATAACAAATAGAATAATTAATTAATTGTCAAATTTGTAGTTGAAAGGCAAGATTTGCAGGTCCATATATGTGAAGAGTATGGCAGCGTACACGGACGTACGCTCACTCTCACGAGCGGTGACATAAGCTGAGTTTTCCATTGAAAACAATAGGGACCCGTCCGTGCAAGCTGGCGTACGCTCAGATTTCCGCAAGAAGTCGGCGGGAAGACGGACGAGAGACGTCCGTAAACGGTGGCGTACGCTCAGTTGTACGCCAGTTGTCGGAGTGTAAGGGCTGGCCCGTCCGCGTACGTTGGCGTACGCTCAATTGTACGCCACTCCCCTTTGACGTTGTTTCTGCCCGTACGTATGCGGCTGACTTGTGGGTGGACTTAACTCCAACGGCCGCGTACGGATAGCGTACGTTAATAGCGAACGTACGCACGTTTGGCCGCACCAACCAGAATAACCCCCTATGAGTGCTACTGATGTGTTTTGTGGTATGCCAGACAACTTCATCAAAGGAGCATTGATGAAGCTGTCTGGCATACAACGAAACGCGTCAGGAGCACTCAGTTGACGCACAGGAGGACCATTGTGCAGCTACCAGATTTGAACCGGTTCAGACTCTTATTTTGCAATCCAAAACCTACTCTCATGCCCATAGCCTTTTGGGACCTTCATCCATTGAGTCCAAACTGGATCCACACCAGCATTATTGTGTGGTTTCATGCTGCTACATCCATTTCTCCTCCAACGGTGACCCACAAACCAACCAGGTTATGGATTCCAGTGGTGGGACAAACATTCTGAGTGGCATATTGTGAAAAATTGTATTCATCACATAAACTGCGAACTGAGCATTCTATGGACAAACATAATTCTTACTGTCATTTCCTCTGAGTGTGTCTATTATCTGAATTATTTTGTCATAAATACATACATGTCTTAGCATTATATCAGCGGTTCTTAAACTGTGGGTCCTGACCTTCTCAGCATGGGGTCGCGACTCCATGTTGCTGACCATCATTGCTGATGACTTTTCTAATCCATACTTGCCTACTTTTGAAAACTAGTTTCAGGGAGATTATAGTTGGTAATGCACAGCGCACAGCGCCCCATTGAGGGGGCGTGTCCTACTCCACCCAAAGGGCATGTTTATTTCCATATATGGAGAGATTGTGAAAAGAGATTGTGAACGTGGCCCTAGAAGCGTGGGTGTGTACTGCTACATCTGATAGGAATCATGTTAAATGACTTATATCCAAATGTAGATGAGCCCCAGAGCAGTTGGTAAGAGCTACTATACTTGGTAAAGTGCTGGGAAATGACGCTGATGATTCAGTGTAAATGTATCTATCTCTCATTCCTTTCCCCCAAAATGTAACAGTGTAATGTGGGGGGATGCGGTCATCTATTAGAATGAACTTAGGTCTACAGTCATTAGGTCGACCCCACTAGGTCGACTGGCAGGAAGGTCGACCTGACTTAAGGTCGACATGGGCCAAGGTCGACATGACTTAAGGTCGAATTTGCATAAAGGTCGACATGAGGAAGGTCGACTGGTCATAAGGTCGACATGGGTTTTTCACTGTTTTTTGAGCCGACATGTGCCGACAGGCGGTATTTCATGCCCTACCATCCACTAGGGCGTGGTGGGAGAATAAAATAGTGTGCCGAGCGCAGCGAGGCACCGTGCCCGAAGCATTGCGAGCGAAGCGAGCGATGCGAGGGTCCGATTCTCATTGCCAACTGTGTCCATGTCGACTGTGTCGACATTTGGATCAAAAAACAGTGAAAAACCCATGTCGACCTTATGACCAGTCGACCTTCCTCATGTCGACCTTTATGCAAATTCGACCTTAAGTCATGTCGACCTTAGCCCATGTCGACCTTAAGTCAGGTCGACCTTCCTGCCAGTCGACCTAGTGGGGTCGACCTAATGACTGTAGACCTAAATGCAGTCTGACGAATGATCCCATTCCAATGTGGGCTAGGTGACATGAGGGAGATTGCTAGACTAATGAGGGAGAGAGGGAGATTGCTGCTATTTCAGGGAGTCTCTTGCAGAATGCAGGAGGGGAGGTAACTATGCTCTTATCTGTGATTCAAGGAGTCTGAAAGTCTGTTGAATTGTCTGTTACTTCAGACTCCTCCCATCATTTTGTGCCTCCACAATGCTGCCATGCATGTGTGCCCTACTGACTACACATGTGATGTGATGACCTTCTGCAGTAACTTACTGGGGTCCTGTAATTATTGCTGATGGGGTCCAAGAGAAAAATACTTTAAGGACCCCTGCATTATATAAATAAATCTATTTTATATGTGCAACTATTCTAGCGCTCTCTCTTTTTTCTTTCGCTAAATAAATAAGAAGTAGAATCTGATTGGTTGGTCCCATCTTCAATAGAATGCCCATCTTCGTAAATTGACCACAATGACTGTATTGACATTATGTCCATGCCGGCACTCTTACTATGTCGATATTCAGACCATGTTAATATTTTGGTGCCAACATACTACATACTGGCAAAATGCCAACAAGACCCTTTCTTTAGAGCCATGTGGCATGTATGCGCCCATATAGGCACACGTGAGGATCCGTGTATGGAAAAGGACATTTCCTGGTGTAATGTTAAATCCTCCCAGTTATAGTTATTAGTTATAATGTCATGATTCCTCAGTGCTTCTTATTGCGCAGTGAGTATATGTAGAACGCGGTATAAGGAGAGCGGATGACAGCTGATTGATAGATACAATGATGGAAGGATCTCTGGGGCGTCTGTTGCTGCTGAATGTGTATTATATTTGCTATGCATTGATTGCCAGAGTTGAATGATTATCATTATCCTGGACATCTCCCCAGCGTCCTGTGTCTGATATTGTCAGTACAGAGACAAAGCATCAGCTGCTCTCTGGGCCCGGACAATGGAGCAGGACAGCATATTAGACAACAGAGACAGCAGATTACAGGTTACGCATTGTGTAATCCATTCATTGTATGCAGCCAAAGTATTCAGCGCCAGCATGGATGGTGAGCTCTCTGGGCCAGTAACCTGGCTTCACATCTCTTCCCAATGCTACAACTCTGGATATGGAATTACATACACAAAGGTACTGATACATCTATCAGGTAACACACATATACACACAGGTACTGACACATCTATCAGGTAACACACATACACACAGGTACTGACACATCTATCAGGTAACACACATACACACAGGTACTGGCACATCTATCAGGTAACACACATACACACAGGTACTGGCACATCTATCAGGTAACACACATACACACAGGTACTGACACATCTATCAGGCAACACACATACACACAGGTACTGACATACACCTATCAGTTACCTGAAGGGTATCACACAGGCACTGGCACACACCTGTCAGGTAAAACACACAGGTACTGGCACACAACTATCAGGTATCACACAGGCACTGGCACACACCTATCAGGTATCACTCAGGCACTGGCACACACCTATCAGGTATCACACAGGCACTGGCACACACCTATCAGGTATCACACAGGCACTGGCACGCACCTATCAGGTATCACACAGGCACTGGCACACACCTATCAGGTATCACACAGACACTGACACACACCTGTCAGGTATCACACAGGCACTGGCAGACACCTATCTGGTATAACATAGGCAATGCCGCTCGCCTATCAGATATCACACAGGCACTGGCACACACCTGCCAGATATCACACAGGCACTGGCACACACCTGTCAGGTACAGTATCACACAGGTAGTAGAGTCTGATGAATACATATCATATAATGTACATGTACCCTACAGACCTTTTTAAGCTGCCAGAAAAAAAAAGAAATGTTCTTGTGTGATATGAAGCTCTTCAGAACAATTATGCAGAGTGCCGCTAATGAATGTTGGTGAAATTAAGATGAACTGTGTTCTGCAGTTGCATTAATGAGGATCTTTGTCATACTCACCTCTCTGTCAGAGCCGATTACCGCATTACTGGCTTTGTGCACTGATTACTTACGTGATAGAATTCTCTTCCTAGACATGAACGGTGAAAATAATCGTTACATCCCGGACTCTCCAGCAGTGAGCAATATATAAGTGGCAGATAGAACCTTACTGCCCAATCCAGATGTGACCAGATACAGGGCTAGATTCTCTAAGCTTCAAAAGTGATAAAATGGAGAGTGATAAAAAGCCAGCCAATCAGCTCCTACCTGCCATGTCACAGACTGTGTTTGAAAAATGTCAGACAGGAGCTGATTGGCTGGCTGTTTATCACTCTCCATGTTATCACTTTTGAAGCTTAGAGAATCTGGCCCACATTCACTTTAGGCTGAGGGGCACGGCTGATTAATGATCGAGTGCGCATTCGTACAGATCACAGTACACATGCGCAAGGTAATCTAGCGATAAAATCTAGCATCTTTTTTAATTGCTGCCCGTTCGCAAGTTGACAGACAGGAGTCCAGCATTTGTGGGTGTCACCCGGCAGTTTCCTGGGATTGTATCCCAGCGGTGTATGGCCATCCCCCTGAGCCACCCGGGACCTTCCACGGGGATGGGGATTGGTGCGGCATGGGGGGGAGGGGCGTGCGTATTCTGCCACAGTTATTTCTGTAGAGCCCCAGCCAGAGAGGCGAGGAGACAGTAAGTTTAGGTGGCATCTTAGCTTTTGTCATAGTGGTTTTCTGTACTTGAAGCCATTTGTTAGAACATTGCTTTGTTCCAAGTTTCCTACTCAACTAAGGACTAAGGAGAGAACATGTCATGTAATACGGAATGTCCAACTTTCACGCGCAGAATAATACCCATAATCCCTACACTGCCAGGAATGGCGCCAATTCCTCGGGCTGGATAGTTCAGCATCAAACAACAATACCACCAATGTTTATGAATAATAAATAGGAGTCCCTCGCCGTGCCAATTATTTTATGCAAATATGTCCCATTTTTTGTTTTCTTCTCCGTAATCAGGTCACCACAAACTTTCTATTTCTGTGGCTGTTACAGGACAGGAAACCGCCATACATAATAGTATCGGAACTAAAGTTACGGATATCAAATCACAGATACAAATATCAACATGTTAGAACGTCGGCATATATCAGCACTGGTGGCCTAGCTGTCGCTTAGCTGCTCCTGGAGGCTGCAATGGCTCCAGCACAGCTTCCTAATCCTGGCGGTCATGTGACCATCAGGTCAGACCTCTGCTGCTCTAGCATAATGCTGACTATTTCTTCCCAATCCCTAAATCTAGCGCCATCTGGCCACTTTTTCACCACATTCTGATTGGGATGAGAAATCAGGGGAAAAGTGGCCAAATCGCATGTGTTTGACCCATGCACATTGGAGTCGGAGATCGGACATGCTTGCACGTCCGGCCTCTGACTCGTACAGCCTCCCGGCAGTGGGGAATGTGATAACAAGCGATATACTCTATCACATGCAAAAGGCCCGCATGTGATCCTGCTGCAGGGAAAGTCCCAGGTGACTCAAAGGGGTCGGCTTTGACTTCTTCCCTTCTCCCATGAAATGCCCATAAGACGGATCATCTCTGTTCACGTATTAGCCACTTCCATACCTCTCAACCCAACTGTCCCGATTGCAGGGGGGGGGGGGGGGGGGATGGACGGACTGTGATCGCTGTTGCTCTGCAAAGCAGCAGGTGATCACTGCCCATAGCATCTAATGCTGCGTTCTCATTGCCGCCCCTGCAAAATCCCGGGTTTTTGGCAGGGCATAGAGCATCTCAGCTCTACAGACCCCATTCATACTGCACCTTAGACCCGGAAAATTCCTGTGTCTGCCCCGTTCACACTGCTTCCCTGGTATGCCTGCCATCAAGTGTGTGGCATCTAAGAGCTGCTTTGATTGGATGTTTAAAAAGTATCTTTGATTGGCTGTTTAAAAAGCAGCTTTGAGCAATGCAATGAACTTGCTTTTTTGTATTTTGTGAGAAAAACCCGGGTCTAGCCTGTTCACACTGCCATACACCCATGTATTACCCAGGAAAAACCCTGCAAAAAACCTGTGTGTAATTCCCAGGGCATAACACCCGGGAATTTCACAAAGACCCTTTCACACTGAGACAGGACACAGGAAATTACTGCTTGCCCTGGCAAAAACCCGGGTTTTTGCGGCAGTGAGAACGGGGTATAACAATAAGTGCATCTGCTCAGGGAGACATAATTGTGGGAGACCCCCACAATTATGACCTGGGGGGGTGGGGGGTGGGGGGTGGTAGCCTCTTTTCTTCAGAACATGACTTTCAACTTCATGCTTTCAGCTCCGTGAACATCGGCGCTGAGTGCGGCTGGGAATCAGCCCCCTTATCACTGTTCTGATGATATATACAGTATGTGCAGCGTTTCATCACCTCAGCAAAGCAATTAACATAACAGGATAAACTCAATCTTCAGTGCAAACGTGTGGCGAGTTCCCCGTGTAGGAAATGACACGAGTAACGGACACCGCACAGACTGGAACAGCTGGAGACGTTATTTATTCATAAACAAGATGACACAAATGTCACTATGATTTGTAGGCACTTCATAAGATTCTACCACAAAGACAACTAACAATGCAGATACAGACATACTAGGTGATTCATCCCGCCCTACGGGCGCTCGTCACACCGTCGTAAGGGGCTGCGCCCCCTTAATTTGTGAACATTTGTATATGAGAAAGATGGTTAGAATTGTATGTAAGATGCCTGTATTGCAACTTGAGTTATAGGTGAAATGTGTTAAATAGAGAGCATATGATGTGGAAGGGGGTGTGTATTGTTTTGTTTAATTAAAAAGCGGTTACAGAGTAAGATGTACATTGATAGTGTGGATGGTACAGTGACATTTGTGGGTGTGGGGGGGGCTGTGTGTGCATGTTGTTTAGGTGTGTGTGTGTGCAATAGTATAGTAGGGTGTTTCTGAGTCAGCGGCTCCCCACTGGCGGAGGTCACAACACAGGAAAACAGGAGGCTGGGTAGTGATAGGGGTGTGTGGGCATAAGGGGGACTAAAGAGGAGGGTGGGAGATACTGTGCAGCTTCTGCCAGTGGGTGAGGGTCCAGCGTGGCAGTACAGGACGGTGGCCCTTATTCAGTGTCTCCTCCTACTGGGTGGGAGTTAGGGTGCATGAGAGCAGGAGGCTGGGCTATGAGGCATGATAGGGGCATGTGGGCAACACAGCGTCAGCGACTCCCCAGCCAGAGAAACAAGGATACAGTAAGTTTAGGTGGCATCTTAGCTTTTGTCATAGTGGTTTTCTGTACTTGAAGCCATTTGTTAGAACATTGCTTTGTTCCAAGTTTCCTACTCAACTAAGGACTAAGGAGAGAACATATCATGTAATGCGGAATGTCCAACTTCCACACACAGATTAATACCCATAATCCCTACACTGCCAGGACTGGCGCCAATTCCTCGGGCTGGATAGTTCAGCATCAAACAACAATACCACCAATGTTTATGAATAATAAATAGGAGTCCCTCGTCGTGCCAATTATTTTATGCAAATATGTCCCATTTTTTGTTTTCTTCTCCGTAATCAGGTCACCACAAACTTTCTATTTCTGTGGCTGTTACAGGACAGGAAACCGCCATACATAACAGTAGCGGAACTAAAGTTACGGATATCAAATCACAGATACAAATATCAACATGTTAGAACGTCGGCATATATCAGCACTGGTGGCCTAGCTGTCGCTTAGCTGCTCCTGGAGGCTACAATGGCTCCAGCGCAGCTTCCTAATCCTGGCGGTCATGTGACCATCAGGTCAGACCTCTGCTGCTCTAGCATAATGCTGACTATTTCTTCCCAATCCCTAAATCTAGCGCCATCTGGCCACTTTTTCACCACATTCTGATTGGGATGAGAAATCAGGGGAAAAGTGGCCAAATCGCATGTGTTTGACCCATGCACATTGGAGTCGGAGATCGGACATGCTTGCACGTCCGGCCTCTGACTCGTACAGCCTCCCGGCAGTGGGGAATGTGATAACAAGCGATATACTCTATCACATGCAAAAGGCCCGCATGTGATCCTGCTGCAGGGAAAGTCCCAGGTGACTCAAAGGGGTCGGCTTTGACTTCTTCCCTTCTCCCATGAAATGCCCATAAGACGGATCATCTCTGTTCACGTATTAGCCACTTCCATACCTCTCAACCCAACTGTCCCGATTGCAGGGTGGGGGGGGGGGGGGGGGGGGTGGACGGACTGTGATCACTGTTGCTCTGCAAAGCAGCAGGTGATCACTGCCCATAGCATCTAATGCTGCGTTCTCATTGCCGCCCCTGCAAAATCCCGGGTTTTTGGCAGGGCATAGAGCATCTCAGCTCTACAGACCCCATTCATACTGCACCTTAGACCCGGGAAATTCCTGTGTCTGCCCCGTTCACACTGCTTCCCTGGTATGCCTGCCATCAAGTGTGTGGCATCTAAGAGCTGCTTTGATTGGATGTTTAAAAAGTATCTTTGATTGGCTGTTTAAAAAGCAGCTTTGAGCAATGCAATGAACTTGCTTTTTTGTATTTTGTGAGAAAAACCCGGGTCTAGCCTGTTCACACTGCCATACACCCATGTATTACCCAGGAAAAACCCTGCAAAAAACCTGTGTGTAATTCCCAGGGCATAACACCCGGGAATTTCACAAAGACCCTTTCACACTGAGACAGGACACAGGAAATTACTGCTTGCCCTGGCAAAAACCCGGGTTTTTGCGGCAGTGAGAACGGGGTAATAAGTGCATCTGCTCAGGGAGACATAATTGTGGGAGACCCCCACAATTATGACCTGGGGGGGTGGGGGGTGGGGGGTGGTAGCCTCTTTTCTTCAGAACATGACTTTCAACTTCATGCTTTCAGCTCCGTGAACATCGGCGCTGAGTGCGGCTGGGAATCAGCCCCCTTATCACTGTTCTGATGATATATACAGTATGTGCAGCGTTTCATCACCTCAGCAAAGCAATTAACATAACAGGATAAACTCAATCTTCAGTGCAAACGTGTGGCGAGTTCCCCGTGTAGGAAATGACACGAGTAACGGACACCGCACAGACTGGAACAGCTGGAGACGTTATTTATTCATAAACAAGATGACACAAATGTCACTATGATTTGTAGGCACTTCATAAGATTCTACCACAAAGACAACTAACAATGCAGATACAGACATACTAGGTGATTCATCCCGCCCTACGGGCGCTCGTCACACCGTCGTAAGGGGCTGCGCCCCCTTAATTTGTGAACATTTGTATATGAGAAAGATGGTTAGAATTGTATGTAAGATGCCTGTATTGCAACTTGAGTTATAGGTGAAATGTGTTAAATAGAGAGCATATGATGTGGAAGGGGGTGTGTATTGTTTTGTTTAATTAAAAAGCGGTTACAGAGTAAGATGTACATTGATAGTGTGGATGGTACAGTGACATTTGTGGGTGTGGGGGGGGCTGTGTGTGCATGTTGTTTAGGTGTGTGTGTGTGCAATAGTATAGTAGGGTGTTTCTGAGTCAGCGGCTCCCCACTGGCGGAGGTCACAACACAGGAAAACAGGAGGCTGGGTAGTGATAGGGGTGTGTGGGCATAAGGGGGACTAAAGAGGAGGGTGGGAGATACTGTGCAGCTTCTGCCAGTGGGTGAGGGTCCAGCGTGGCAGTACAGGACGGTGGCCCTTATTCATTGTCTCCTCCTACTGGGTGGGAGTTAGGGTGCATGAGAGCAGGAGGCTGGGCTATGAGGCATGATAGGGGCATGTGGGCAACACAGCGTCAGCGACTCCCCAGTGGTGGAAGTTACGGATCAGGAGAGCAGGAAGCTGGGTAGTGATAGGGGTGTGTGGGCATACGGGGGATGAAAGAGGAGGGTGGGAGATACTGTGCAGCTTCTGCCAGTGGGTGAGGGTCCAGTGTGGCAGCACAGAAGTACAGGACAGTGCCCCTGAGTCAGTGTCTCCTCCTACTGGGTGGGAGTTAGGGTGCCTGAGAGCAGGAGGCTGGGTGGTAAAGCATGATAGGGGAATGTGGGCAACACAGGGTGAGCGGGTCCCCATTGGCGGAAGTTACGGGGCAGGAGAACAGGAGGCAGGGCAGTGATAGAGGTATGTCGGGTGTGGGTGGGCGGAGCTATGCTCCATGTCCCGGCACCATAAAAAAAAATTGAAACTTGATCGGTTCTCCTTTGCCATCGATGTATGGAAACCATCTGGTCCTCCCACATCGATGGCAAAAGTATTCAACATCGGCCATAAACCATCGATGATTTGAAATCATTGATGGTCGATGGGCATCCCTAGAACTGGAGGAGGGTGGGGGAAAGTATGCAGCTCCCCAGGGCCGGCAACAGAAATTTTGGGGCCCGGTACATAGACATCTCTGGGGCCCCTCCCAAAAAATAAACCCTCTAGACATCCTTCCACTACATTATTTCTTCACACATTATATATACATGTGCCAGGGACTCACCACAACTAGGGTTACAGGGGCGGATTGGGACGCCGGGTTATTTCCCGGTGAGCTGGGTCCCGCTCCCCTCTCAGTTGTAGATCTGCTCCTTCTTAAGCCAGGCGGCAGAGTGCCACTAACCACCTGGCTGGTACATTATTGCTGTTAAAAGAGCCGCAGGCTGTCAGTACAGCAGCTGCTGCAAGCTGCGGCCGCTCTCAGTGTCGTGGCCGGGACCTGGTAGCTCTGTCTCCTTGAGCTCTTCAGCTGCTCAAGGAGGCGGAGCTGATGAGCTGTGACAGTGAGAGCGGCCGCAGCTTGCAGAGTTCCAATCCTGCTGAACTGCCACTGCTGAGGGGATGCTGTGTGGGTTTGACCGGGGTGGGCAAGGGAGCAGCTTGCCTCCCCCCCAAAGTATGAGAGAGGCGCCAACACCAGAGCACTGGGGAGTGGCAAATCAGCAACCCACTGCCCCGTGCACTGACCTTTTCTTTTCACTGTCCATTTCGGCAGGGCTGCCGAGGGGCCATGGACTTACGGCTGCAGGAGGAGAGGAGGTACAGGGGCTGCTAGGCAGGGAAGAGGTCAGCACAAAATCGCTGGCTTCTGGGTGAGTGAAGAGAAGGTGCACATCTCTAGCATTTGGGGGATGGGAGAAGGTGGCGCTGGGGGTGAGGGGGTGCCGCTGCCCTTTTCTACTGTGCAGTATGCAAAGTCTCATAGAGGCAGTGATCATGGGGCCCCTACGACCCTTGGGGCCCGGGTCAGATGTCCCCTTTGACCCCCCTGTCGACGGGCCTGCAGCTCCCGGCAGTGGGTGAGCGTCTCCTCCCACTGGGAGGGGGTGCATGAGAGCAGGAGGCTGTATAATAGTGGTATGTGGGCAAGACATTGAAAAAAGTTGTTGTGCTGGTGCAGAGTACCGTGGGGACATTTCTGGCAGTGGGGGAACCTGCAGCATGGCAGCTAGGGCCGGATTTCCCACCTAGGGGCGGCACCTGCTTGTGGCGGTACAGGATCCCGAATCGGGAAGGAGGGCGCCAATTGCGGGAGGGGGGGCGCGGGGGTGCCGTGAATCGCGGGAGGGGGTCACAGGGGATGTGCCGCGAATCCCGGGAGGGGGGGCGTGGGGGGCCTGCGAATTGTGGGAGTCGCGGGGGGTGCCGTAAATCGCAGGAAGGGGTCGCGGGAGGGGGCGGGGGTCCACAGATCCCGGGAGGGGTCTGTGGGGGGGCGTGAATCGCAGGAGGAGGCTCGGGGGTGGCGTGAATCGCAGGGGGGGGTCGTGAATCGCGGGGGGCGCGCAAATCATGGGATGGGGGGCCACAGGGGGTTGCCGTGAATCGTGGTAGGGGGTCGCAGGGGGGTGGCGCAAATCGTGGGATGGGTCGGCCCAGAAATCGCGGGAGGGGGGCGTGGGGGCCCCGCGAATCGCGGGAGGGCGCGAATCACAGGAGGGGGGGTCGCGGGGTGCCGTGAATCGCGGGAGGGGGTCACGGGTGTGTGTGTGGGGGGGGGGGGATGCAGCATGGGGAGGCAGCGGGTGTCTGGCACTGTGGACTGGTTCTCTGTCACTATGTGAGTGTGTGTGGGCGGTCAGAGGCTCTGATAGGCTATTAGCCTATGACTCCACCCAGCGTTATAAACACACTCACACATTGAGTGACAGATGTAGCCAAATATATAAGAGATACTGTATACAGTTTCCATCGCTCAGAACATTGCAGCTCTCCTGGAAAACGTACTGTTACATGTGCATCTCTAACGGGGCATACACGCGGGGAGATTCGCTGAGCATTGCTAGATTGCTCAGCACACAGCGATGTGACAGCGCTGTGTGCTGAGCGATCTGTCAGGGCCAGTGTTCTCCAGTAAGAACAGCGGCCCTGCCCAGCGATTAACTACATTTATGCAGCATGCTGAATATTAATCACTGGCCAATAGCAAGGCGCGGGGACACTATGACCCCTACACATGGAGCTGGAGCGATGTAGGGGCCAGGGCCGGTGCAAGGTTTCTTGGCACTCTAGGCAAAACTTCTGCCAGCCCCCCCCCTCGCAATTTCCCACTTAGGAGAAAGTGCATAGGTTGTGGGATGTGTCTTATGTGCTATACATAATGTACAAGAAGAAATCCCAACTTTCAAGGCTGGCATGTACCTTGAAAAAGGGGCAAGTGGATAGGAAAATGCAGAACAGTAGGGATAGGAGAGATGCAGAAAGGTAGGGAGGGAATAGAGAGATGCAGTTTGGTAGGGAAAGGATAGAGAGATGCAGTGCAGTAGTGAGGGGATAGAGAGATGCAGTGCAGTAGTGAGGGGATAGAGAGGAGCAGGGCGGTAGTGAGGGGATAGAGAAGGGTGGTAGGGTGGGGATACAGAGAAGTGGGTGGTAGGGATGGGATAGAGAGGGGCAGGCTGGTAGGTATGGGTAAGAGAGGAGCAGGGCAGTACTGAGGGGATAGAGAGGAGCAGGATGGTACTAAGGGGATAGAGAGGAGCTGGGCGTTAGGGAAGGGATAGAGAGAAGCAGGGTGGTATTGGGAGGATATAGAGAGATGGGGCCGTAGGGATGGCATAGTGAGGAAATAAGACACCGGGTGGCAGGGCTTTGACAGAGAAGCAGGGTTGCTGGGAGGGATTAAGGAGATGTGGGCGGTACGGAGTAGAGACAATCACCACAGGTACAGTATCACAGCCATTTCAATTAAAGCAGTAACAGTGAAAAAAAGGCAGATTTAGTAAATAACAGCAGCTGGATAATAAGTCCACACTTGACACCCTGCTACTGTCTAAACAGCAATTGGCAATGACATCCAGGAACTTTTAAATAACCCTCCAATAAGATGTCCGCTGACAGGCAGGTACAGCAGCGCCAATGTAATGTTCAGCCCCTGCAGGTGGCTGTGCCTGGGCACCACAGGCATCCTCACTTGCTGGTCACACTGCAAATAGGATATACATACAGTACATAAATAAGAGAAAGCGAGGGCTGCCTAGGCATGAGGGAATATAAGAGTCTGTGCAGTTTGGGATGGTATGACAAAACCTAGAAATCAGAGTTCACTTACCCATAGAGGTGCAGTGTAGTTGGGGTAACCAATCAGGTGTGGAAGGGGTGGTAGCTTAGGTGGAGGTATATAAAGGGTAGTCAGGTGATCCATCTTCCTCTTCTGCCTCCCTCATACATACACTGCCACATCCACACTCTCCCTCCCTCATACATACACTACCTCCATACATACACACATATTTACAGTACATACATCAATACATACATGGCCCACATACTTTTAATGCCTCTCTCATACTGTTTGAGTGTATGTATTAGTCATGCATAAATAATACATACAATGCATCACTCCATTTATACATATATCTCCCCACCCCACACAACAAGGGCACATCGTGATACCTACAACTTAGGTAGCCTTACTGCTGGCATAACATTCAAGGGAGGGGGGGTTACTGCACCCCGCTGCTGACATCTTCTCCCGATGCCATCTGCCAGGTTGCCGCTGCTTCTGCTGGTGGGGAAGCGGCAGCGCTGCTTCCCGATTCTGATGCTAGCAGGGAAGCGCTGCTGCTGCTGCCGGCGGATCCATAGCGCCGTCTGGTGAGGGACAGATGCCGGATGACTGCTGGGGCGCTTGTCCCCAATCCTCACCCCTGGAAACCACAAGGGACCTGCTGCCACAAGTAAATGTAAAGCATTTAAATGTTGGGCTGAAAAAGGGCGCCCTCCAGCGGCCAGCGCCCTAGGCAGCTGCCTAAAAGCTGCCTAGTGATAGCACCGGCCCTGGTAGGGGCATACTTCTAGGGGATCTGGTCATATAGCTTACAAAATGCCCTGAAATCCTCCCACGTGTAGGCCATACTTGCCCTACTTTTAACTTTGTCTCTTTGGGAGAAGCCCGGAGAGGAAACACGTTGAGGGAGTGGGGATGACGGAGACATCATTAAGCTCCGCCCCCTTGTAGTACAAATGCTGTGATTTGAGGGGTGGGACTTAAATTATGCAAATTACATCATATTAGTCCCGTCCCTCCCGCAGACCCATGAATTTCGGGACTTTTAGTAGGCGGGAAAGGGGGAGTGTGGGGGCTCTTGTAAGCAAGCGGAAGTCTTGCCTACCTTCCCCGGATAGGCACAGTTCAAAATTCAAACAGAGGAGTCACACCCACTGCCAGTGAGTCAGGTTGGAATGGCAGTTGATGGCAATTGCTGTTGCTTCCCTATTTGGATTTGAACTGTGCTGAAGCCCCGCCTCTGGCTCCTCCCCTGTTTACATCTAAGCAATATTATTGGTTAAATCATTTTTTTTTAAGCAAAACCTTTTTTTTACTGTTTCCCAAATCATTTATGATCAATTAGTGCATGAACCGTAAATATGGGTAAATAGAAGAAAATAAAGGTAAAACAATAGCGGCAGTGAAGAACTGATTAGCTTTTTTGTGGCATATTCTGGGCATTGCTTTGCATGTTTGTCTGGCTTTGGCTTCATATCGCACATCTGTCTCATAATGACTACTGAGCAGGGGAGATGATGCCCTCGGCTGTGGGTTGGCAGAGGGAATATAGGCAGCTGTGCCCAGTGCTGACGAGGCCTGAACTGAATATTATTTACATGGAACCAGTCAAAACTCCAATTACTTACTGACTAGACATGTTCTAGGCGAACATATCCATCATAGTCTAACATGTTGTGAGTAATGCCCCCTGTACCCACAATATGCCATATCTGACAGAGGGTTTTAGGCATCCAATCTGTAGTAGCCTTGACAACTCATTCCGATATTAGTCAGCCCAAAGCAAAAATCCCATTAGTGGCTCCCTATAGCCTATGGGACTAGGGGGAACACACCGGAACCTGTCACGCTGGCCCTTATTCTGGTTCACTCGCAAAGGCAAATTCCTTCTCAAATGGACAATGTGCACTGCAGAGGGGGGCAGAAGTAACATGTGCAGACAGAGTTAGGTTTGGGTGTTTTATTGTTTCTGTGCAGGGTAAATACTGGCTGCTTTATTTTTACACTGCAATAAAGATCTAATTTGAAGTAAAACCCCACCCAAATCTAACTCTATCTGCACAAGTTACATCTACCCCACCTGCAATGCACATGGTTTTGCCCATTTGAGAAGGATTTTGCCTTTGCGAGTGAACCAGAATAAGGGCCAGTGTACAGACGTCTCTCATTGGGGCCGATTCAGACCCATTCGTAACAGACCTAATTCCGACCCATCCACGATGGACGGAGTTTGCACGTGAATGTACGCATGCACAAACCCCCACCGCGACCGGCTTCGGTGAGTTTCACACTCACCAGACCGTTCTCTCCAAGAGGGGTGGGAAGGAAGCAGGCAGGTGGCGGAAGCCCAGCGCTCTTATGGGCACGACCATAAAAATGCTCGGTGTACCCCAGCAGCCGCAGGTGTGTCTATGATGTCACATGATGCAGGTGTCAGATGACATCAAATTTCGACGATCTGCGGCCATAATATGCGAACGGGTGAAAAAATGATTTGATGGTGAGCGATTTTTCACCTGTGGGGCCGCATGTGAGAGGATGCATGTTAGCGAGGGTATTCAATCGGTGGGGCGGGCGTTCAGCCGGGTGGTGGGGGGCGTTTACCTGTTCGCTACATATGCAGCCTAGCGAACAGGTCTGAATCATTCCGAATGTTAAATAGCAAAATACCAGCTGGAGGTTGACTATCTGTAAGACATACGCCTTACATACGGCAGGATAGTGGCTTATATTAGAGTTTGGGCTAAGCGGAGTGCTACTATGTGCTGGGGTTCAGATTAGGGTTGTATTCATTAAGCATGATTATGTTTACGCATACAATTTAAAAGGGCAATGATTTTCCTAGCCATGCTTTAATCATTGCCCTTTTAAATTTTGGCCCTCAACCCAACCAGAAGACCCATGTTTGACAACCCAAAGTTTAGTAAATAAACCCCTAACTGTATGAGTGTCACAACTGAAGGGCTGGATGAAGTCGTGTGGTGTGTAGCAACCGGAGACGGACCAGAGGAGGAAGGATTAAATCGTGCAGGTTTAATAATAGAATTCATAAATAGAACAATACACGCTTGAATACTTTGTCAAGTGGCAGTTTAGCAGTAATAAGAATTGAGCCGGCACGGCACTTTGTAAAGAAGAAAAAGTTCATTTAAACAATGACAGTTCAAGCACTGCGGACTGCAGGCTGGGGTCTTGGGAAATGAAGAAATCCGGAAAGAGAATGTACTTGATGGTAATGAGGGATCCTTGAAGACTGAAAGAAGATGGATGATGACAGAAGAATGGGAAGTTGCTTGGAAGCAGACGATTTGAAGAACTTAGGCCAGGAAGCTCAGGGATGCAGGCAGAGACCAGACTGTGGAGAGATCTGGCAGCGATGGGGTTAAGCTGAATCGAGACCAACACAGAGCACTGAAGCAAGGCACCAAGTCAGGAGAGGTGAGTCAGAGAGCCGGAGTCAGCTGGGAGCTGTGAACGCCTCTGGAGACTCTTTGTACTGACACTGAACAGGCCTAGGCAGATCCCCTATATCCCTAGAGGGCGGCTGCCATTGGCTGTCAGGTCAGTATGGGCGGAAACCTCAGACAAGGACCAATCTGCTATTTGCCCTTAATCAAGATGGCGGCGCCGGCCTCCCGGCGCCCCTACAGCACATACCACTACACTTGCTGGCGTCCCACGCTGCCTGCTGCCCACCAGACTGCCGCTGCCTGCTGCCGCTGACCTGGAGACCACTACACGCTAGCCGACGGCGGGCGCGAACGGGTGAGTAGTAAGCCCGCCGCGCACCGCCGCGGCTGCGTGTGACAGTACCCCTCCCTTTCTGGGTGACCCCAGGGCACCTACGCACCTTGTGTGGATTTCTTTGAAAGAACTGTCTCACCAGACGAGGAGCATGAAGATCTGCAGCATCAACCCAGGAATTCTCTTCAGGACCGAATCCAAGCCACTCTACCAGATACTGAAGATGGGTATTGCGGCAACGTGAGTCGATAATGCGCCTCACCTCGAACTCTGTTTCTCTTTCCGAGCCAATTTTGGGCGGTTTAGGCACCTTCTTCTGATATAAGTTCAAACGCAAAGGTTTCAGAAGAGACACATGGAACGAATTTGATATTCTTAAGGAAGGAGGGAGCTGTAGTCTGTAGGCCACCGGATTAATCACCTGAGTGATCGGGTACGGCCCGATGAACCGAGGAGCCAGCTTCATGGACGGTAACCGAAGGCGTATATGGCGGGTAGACAGCCATACTCGATCTCCAACCTTTAACTTAGGAGCTGCTCTTCTTTTCCTGTCCGCCATCCTTTTATATCGAGCGGATGCTTTGAGGAGAGCTGTATGGACGTCTGACCAGATCTTTGCAAACCGTTGTAGGGAAGAAGCAGCTGCAGGGACTTCGGACAATGATAGATCTGAGAACTCCGGAGATCGGGGATGCTTGCCAAAGACAGTGAAAAAGGGAGTGGTGCCGGAGGAAGAATGATAAGAATTGTTGTGCGCAAATTCCGCCCAAGGCAGAAGGTCTACCCAGTCGTCTTGAGAGGAAGAGACGAACAAACGAATGAAGGCCTCCAAGTCTTGGTTGACTCGTTCTGTCTGCCCGTTGGTTTGTGGGTGGAAAGCAGTGGAGAACTTGAGCTTGACTTGTACAGCAGAACAGAGGGCCCTCCAAAACTTTGCGACGAACTGCACGCCACGGTCCGAAATAATCTCTTTGGGCAACCCATGGAGTTTGAAGATGGTGGAAATGAAGAGCTGAGCCAACACTGGAGCAGATGGAAGACCTTTCAATGGGAAGAAGTGCACCATCTTTGAAAAGCGGTCGACCACCACCCAAATTACTGTATGCCCTTTGGAGGGAGGAAGTTCGCAGATAAAGTCCATAGACAGGTGGGACCATGGTTCTGTTGGTATGGCTAGAGGTAGAAGAGGACCGACAGGAGACGTTCTGGAGGACTTATGCTGAGTGCACTTTACACAGGAAGCGACAAAGGAGTTTACATCACGACGGATGGTAGGCCACCAGTATGACCGCAATAGGAACATTAAGGTCTTCTGTGCCCCGGTATGCCCTGCGAAACGGGAAGCGTGTGCCCAGGACAGCACTCTCTTCCGGAGATTGAGAGGAACGAAGGTCTTGCCTGGTGGAGGTGAAGGCTGGACTGTTACTTGAGCAAAGACCAGAGGATCGAGAATGGGTCGAGGAGGAGTCTCAAGATCAGCGGAAGTTTCAAAAGAGCGTGAAAGGGCATCGGCTTTGGCATTCATCGTCCCGGGTCTGAATTTGATTTGAAAATCAAAGCGTTCGAAGAACATGGCCCAGCGGGCTTGACGAGCTGTAAGACATTGGGCCTGCTTGAGGAATGAGAGGTTCTTATGGTCGGAGTACACCGTAATTTTATGTCGTGCCCCCTCCAGGAGGTACCGCCACTCCTCTAACGCTGATTTGACTGCCAGTAACTCCTGCTCTCCAATGGGGTAATTCTTCTCCGCTGGAAGAAACTTCTTGGAAAAGAAGACACAGGGATGAAGCACCTGGTCCTCCCCTCTCTGTGACAAGATTGCCCCTACCCCCTCTGAGGATGCGTCCACCTCAAGAATAAAGGGTTTGTCGAGGTTTGGCTGGAGAAGGATTGGGGCGGAGACAAAAGCATCCTTTAGTTGTTGGAAGGCTTGAGAGGCTTCAGGTGACCACTGACTTGGATCAGAGCCCTTACGGGTTAGAGCAGTAAGAGGTGCAGCAAGGGTGGAGAAGTTCCGGATGAAACGACGATAGTAATTTGAAAAGCCCAGGAACCTCTGGATGCCTTTGAGCGTGGTGGGCGCTGTCCAGTCTAAGATGGCTCTTACTTTCTCTGGATCCATCTCTATCCCAGTGCTGGAGAGGATGTGGCCAAGGAATGGAATGGAGGTAACCTCAAAGACGCACTTGTCTAGCTTGCAGAATAATTTATTTTGGCGAAGGCGCCGCAAGACCTCAGCTACTGTTTGCCGATGGAGATGGAGGTTTGATGAGAAGATGAGAATGTCATCGCGATACACCACAATGGAATGATACAACAAATCTCGAAATATGTCATTTACAAATTGTTGGAAGACGGCTGGAGCGTTGCAAAGACCAAAGGGCATCACCAGGTATTCATAGTGGCCGTCTCGGGTGTTGAACGCCGTCTTCCACTCATCTCCAGATCGTATACGGATCAAGTTGTACGCCCCTCTTAAATCCAGTTTAGTAAAGATGGAAGCCCCTCGGATTTTATCGAATAATTCGGTGATCAGAGGCAAAGGATAGCGGTTCTTGATCGTGATATCGTTCAGGCCCCTGTAGTCGATACACGGGCGGAGGGTTCCATCTTTTTTTTTCACAAAGAAAAACCCCGCTCCGGCTGGCGAAGTGGACGGGCGAATGAACCCCTTATCCAAGTTCTCTCGAATGTAGTCAGACATGACTTTGGTCTCTGGCAGAGACAAGGGGTAGATGCGGCCCCGCGGTGGGAACTTCCCAGGTATCAACTCTATCGGACAGTCCCAGGAACGATGAGGCGGCAGGGTATCGGCACCTCCTTTGCTGAAGACGTCAGAAAAAGAAAGATATGGTGTGGGTAACGACAAGGGTGGAGCTGGTGAAGATGAAAGACTGGAACCTCCTACTTCTTGAGGATTAGTTTGATGGAGTGGAATGACACGAGGCATGCAAGTAGTTAGGCAGTTCGTACCCCAGGCTGTGATCTCCATACTGGTCCAATCAATATGAGGGTTGTGCTTAGTAAGCCATGGTAGGCCCAGGACTACCTGGTGTGAGGACTGAGGAAGGACAAAAAATTCTAGAGTCTCTTGATGTAAGGCACCGACGAGAACTGTCACTGGATCGGTTTGAAGGGTGATTTGCCCGCTGCTGATGCGACTCCCATCTACTGCAGTGAGAGCCAACGGATGGGCCAAAGGTTGCACCGTCAAGGAATGTTGAAGAACGAAAGAGGAAGAAAGGAAGTTCCCGGCTGCTCCGGAATCTAGTAGAGCCTGGACCTTGATTTTTCCCTGAGGGCACACAAGAGTAACAGGAATGGTGGGCACAGTTGAAGAGGGAGATGAAAGCAGAACTCCTAACCTGGCCTCCCTCGGGGAGGTTAGGAGCGGTCGTTTCCCGGACGCAGTGGGCAGGAAGACAACAGATGAGCGGAAGAACCGCAGTACATGCAAAGATTCTCACGACGTCTACGGGATTTTTCTTCAAAGGAAAGCCGAGAGCGGTTGATCTGCATGGGTTCGTCTGGTGGTGTGGTTGTGGAGGGCCCAGGTCTAGGAACAGGAACAGCGTTGGTGGTGAGACGAGGGCGGAGACGGTCGGAGCGACTTCTCTCTAGTTGACGCTCCTGCATCCGTAGATCTACTTTGTTGCACAAGGAGATGAGTTCAGCCAAAGTAGCAGGAGAGTCATGGGTAGTTAATTCGTCCTTGATACGAGCTGCCAGCCCATTCCAGAAGGCAGAGACGAGAGCCTCTTCGTTCCACTTTAGTTCTGAAGCCAGAGTCTGGAACTGCACAGCATATTGTCCCACTGAGCGACTACCCTGGCGAATTCTCAGGATCTCAGTAGCGGCAGACGACACTCTGCCAGGTTCGTCGAAGATGTGACGGAAAGAGGTAATAAAAGCTTCATAGTCATTGAGCAGGGAATCAGCACGTTCCCAGAGAGGGGACACCCAGTCCAAAGCTGACCCTGCTAGGAGAGACACAATATAAGCCACCTTTGCCTTGGAAGTAGGAAAGTGAGAAGACTGTAAGGTGAAATGCACATCGCATTGGTTCAGAAACCCACGGCATCCTTTCGGAGAACCATCATATTTGCTGGGGGTTGGTAATTGCATGTGATGAGGAACTATTGGTCCAGGTGTAGGAACAGGGACTGGAACCTCTGGAGCTGGAGCCACAGAAACTGAGGGAGCCGCCGGGGGCGAAGCCAAGACCTGAAGGAATTGAGCCACTTGACGTTGGGTAGCCTCCACTTGCTCCAGACGAGCCATGATGCTGTGAAGTGCGTCCGCCATGGAAGCCTGTTCTTCACCCGACTCCATCGGGTCAGTACAAACTGTCACAACTGAAGGGCTGGATGAAGTCGTGTGGTGTGTAGCAACCGGAGACGGACCAGAGGAGGAAGGATTAAATCGTGCAGGTTTAATAATAGAATTCATAAATAGAACAATACACGCTTGAATACTTTGTCAAGTGGCAGTTTAGCAGTAATAAGAATTGAGCCGGCACGGCACTTTGTAAAGAAGAAAAAGTTCATTTAAACAATGACAGTTCAAGCACTGCGGACTGCAGGCTGGGGTCTTGGGAAATGAAGAAATCCGGAAAGAGAATGTACTTGATGGTAATGAGGGATCCTTGAAGACTGAAAGAAGATGGATGATGACAGAAGAATGGGAAGTTGCTTGGAAGCAGACGATTTGAAGAACTTAGGCCAGGAAGCTCAGGGATGCAGGCAGAGACCAGACTGTGGAGAGATCTGGCAGCGATGGGGTTAAGCTGAATCGAGACCAACACAGAGCACTGAAGCAAGGCACCAAGTCAGGAGAGGTGAGTCAGAGAGCCGGAGTCAGCTGGGAGCTGTGAACGCCTCTGGAGACTCTTTGTACTGACACTGAACAGGCCTAGGCAGATCCCCTATATCCCTAGAGGGCGGCTGCCATTGGCTGTCAGGTCAGTATGGGCGGAAACCTCAGACAAGGACCAATCTGCTATTTGCCCTTAATCAAGATGGCGGCGCCGGCCTCCCGGCGCCCCTACAGCACATACCACTACACTTGCTGGCGTCCCACGCTGCCTGCTGCCCACCAGACTGCCGCTGCCTGCTGCCGCTGACCTGGAGACCACTACACGCTAGCCGACGGCGGGCGCGAACGGGTGAGTAGTAAGCCCGCCGCGCACCGCCGCGGCTGCGTGTGACAATGAGGTTGTGAGTGACTGAGGTAAGTACGTCTTACTAAAAGATACTTTAAAGCAAGGAGTCTTCTGTATTCATTGTTACTGGTGCAGGTCAGTAGCCTGCTTGGGGAGGCCGTATCATGATGCTCAGAATCACCATGGATCCCAGAGGTTTGCGGTAGACCATAAAGGTTATAGTTTGGCCTAATTATCCTTGTGGTCTACCTCACACCGCAGATTCCCACACATATATTTCTATGAGGTTTTCCCCCATAGAAGCCTATGAGCTCCTCCTGAGTGACACATGTGCACATGTATTCTCTTCAGTTTGCGTTTTTTAAGACTTCACAGTTTTATTATTTTTTTTAACCCCTGAATGCCTACATGGATCGAAGAGGACCAATCTACACTGGTTTAGGTGAGTATGGATTTTTTTGACAGATACCCTATGGGTTACTACTGGAGTAGAGGATCAAAGGACTAAGGGGGAAGTTGTTGTAGTAATTATGTATATAAATGTGTGTGTGTGTGTGTGTGTGTGCGCGCGTGCGTCTGTGTGATAAAGCTTTACTTTCACAGGGTGTATGTGTATTGTGTTTAATGTAATATTTGTTTTACAGAATTACAGATACCTTTGGGCCCTTTAATGCCCCAGCATGTTGGGAGGCTTGTTGGGACCTGTAGTTCTAGATATAAAACAATATTAAGTCTTACACTTAATGGCTATATACTTGGCGCCCACCACCCACTAGGCTTCAGCCCTGGCCCATAGGTGATCCTTTTAGTGGGGAGATCCCTACTCCCCCCCGGGGACCCTGGCAAGAGCTGACTTGTTGGGTTCTAATACACGCCAGCCAAAAGGTGGTCTATGAAAAGTGCCTTTTGAGTCTAATTCATGGCAGTGTTTGTAGAAAGGAATGTTATTAAATTTCAGCGTTATCCTGGTGCCTATGGAAAGTCCTGCTGAGTTTGGCTGATGATCTATTGATTTGTACATGTGCATTCTACCATGATCTTCATTCTTTTTTGTGCAAACTTTGCTGGGTTTCGTGATAAGTAAATTACAGAGATACATTTTTGTAATGAAAATACAAACTCAAATCAATACAAACGTTAGTAAATTTCCCCCTTAGATTGAAAAATTGTTATTTCCTTTCTACCAACAGAAACGGAGATGTCAGATAAGTCGCCCCTGGTTTCGAGTGGAAGGGTTAATAGCTCCGTTTTTGAGACTTAACTACATGGCGATAATCACTTTAAAGAAGCGTTTGCGTATTTCTTAACTAGAAACAGTTAATGTAATATAAACACAAACATGTAAGCGCACAAATAAGTACATAATAATGTTTTTAAATAGATGTCTTAAAATAGATTTTAAAAAAAGGACACACTGTCAAAGCACAAAGAGAAATAATAACCTTTTAGCAACACAAACCACGCAGAAACGAAAAATGATAGGTACTGTATACCTCCCGCTCCTGCCTCGCACACTGAAATACGGTCTTTTGTTAAACTATGCACTTAACCGAACAAATGCACTTCTCCAGACAACTGTAAAGGAACAATTCAGCTGAGAAACCTTGATTAAGAAATAAAGAACTGAAGGACATCAACAGACTCTGTGGCGGAGATCACATATCACTGCCACCTAGGACTTGGTCTTCGGTGTCAAGCCGCTTCCAAACACCTTACAATTCTGTTTAGTGAATTTGTTATTATTGAGTTCATGTTTTAGAGAGTTCCACATGTACAGCAAATGCCTTTATAGAGGTGGACAAATCTTTCTGTTGACCTTTGGTGCAGATAGATAGATAGATAGATAGATAGATAGATAGATAGATAGATAGATACCTCCCAACTTTCTGAATGTGGCAGACGAGACTCCCGCACACCTGAAATTTGGGGGCATGACCTAGTGACTAGGGGCGTGGCCTGCAACTTGTATCCCTCCCATGAGGACATTCCTCATTTTTACAACTCTGTTTTCCCCTCTGTTTTCAGGAATAGATGGTCTATTCCCCCCCCCCCCCACCACCACCACCACAAAAATCACGGGACACTGCCCGCCCCAATAAAGTGGGTTGGTTCTGCAAAAATCGGGACGGTTGGGTGGTGTGAATAGATAGAATGATCGCTCAATAGATTACTAGGTTAAGATATTTTTAATGGCGCATCTAACATACTGCTCAAATATTTTTGAGTACTTGTATTGCAGGGGCGGGTACAAAACCCGGCGCTCACTATCCCAGCAGTCATCCCAACCTCCCCCACAACCTAACCCTAACCTTGTGGAACATTTCAATGTAATTACATTTGTAAATAATTTCTGAGCATAGGCTTGCGCACATTGAGTGTTAGGGGTGCACAGGCACCCCCTAATGCTGTGCCAACCTTATGAACCCCTCCCTGCCGCTAGCAATACAGAAATACCTTTTACCAAAGACTTTTGCTTTTTAGAACTGTATTCCATTAAAAGAAGCGCCCATCAATCAATTATGTGTGGTTTGCATTATTAATTGTACTAGACCATTGTTATATCACTACGTACCTGCGTCCTACATATATCTTGTTGACTTTATTTACCTTTACTGTTACACAGAGTAAATAGAAGTCTAAAACTGCGATAGGCAGGAGATTATGGTTTGGCTGAGAGACGTTTTATATTGTAGCGATTGCCAGTAGGTGATGTTAGACATGCCTGATTGGCGCTATTAGACACACCCATTCAGTGGGGTTAGACACCTCAATAGGTGGTGCTAGACTCGCCTCTTTGACGGTGCACCCCCTAATAAAATGTGCTGCGCACGCCCATATTTATGAGCAGGCAGAGCCCCCCCAGTGTAAGGGGGCTTGATCATTCTGATTGCACCACCTAAAGGGTTAATGGCAGTGCAAAGGCACTGTCCCTGCATCTGTAATGATGGCAGAGGATGTTTTGGCTCAGCCTCAGTCACAGGAGAGTGTGCTGGGCTCTGACTGGGGGGGAATTATTTCCTCCTTAGCGAGGTGTTAGAACTGCTCAACCTCTCAGCCGAACTCAATGTTTGTCATGACACTAGAATTATTTTCAGTATGTTTCGGAATCACATCTCCCTGAATTGTATAATTTATCCATGACAAAAATGTCAGGATCACCATCCAAAACTCAGGGTCATTCTGCTCCCTTGTCAGGAAGTGGTGCCAAATGTGATTTTCAAGTCCATAAACAAAGTACAGAGTGGTTCTATTGATTGTGATTTCTGGTTCACCATGGAATGATTTCCCCTGCTGCGGGCACATGCGAAGGGATATGGCGGGGCAGGGGGGGGGGGTTGAGGGCGGCGGCACAAGGACTCAGTAAGCTGTGAGCTTTGCAGTTTACAGAGTCAACTAAAATCACCCCCTTAAGTTGGATACACACTAGACAGAATTTTTAATGATTCCGATGGGTCGGAATTAAAAATCGAATCTAAATCTAGTGTGTGTGCACTATTTCACTGACAATGAGTGTGCGCGTCATCAGCATCATCCTCCATTTGTGACATCACTAGCGAGGGCCTAATAAATGGTGCTAGTAGCAAAGATACCGGACTATTGCTCGTGACAAAGGCGGATACAACAATGGGCATGGTCGCACATTCTAAGCGGTGTGTGCACTTGAAATGGGAGGTGTGCCAGCATGAAATGTCATATGTATGTCATCACCAGGGATGCCAGTCCCGGGGCATTTTTTCAATCTCCAAATTCGGGATTGAAAAATGCCAACTCCCAGGATTGGCTTCCCTAATTAACCCCCCCCCCCCCCCTCCCCAGCATATTTACTTACATGTGCGGTGCGGCCGGGAGCTGGGCGGACAGTTAGGGAGGAGCTGGGTAGGTGGGTGGACGGTGAAGGCCGGGAGGGTGGCCTGGCGTTGAATCCGAACAGGCAGTGAAGCCGGGGGGTGGGTGGGCGATGCAGCCATGGTGGGAGGGCGGGCTGAATGATGAAATGGGAGCACAGCATGCCCAGGACTAGGCGGGCTGTGCGGCCTGCGCAGCGTGACCTCTGAATGCATCACACTACGCAGAGCTGCACTGCCGGGGATGACCCGGACGGGAGAAGCTGGGCAGCGTCTGAGCGAATGCCTGGCATTTTAGGGGCCAAATCCTGGGATCCCGCCAATCCCAATCCCAGAATTGGCCACCCTAGTCATCACTCTGGGGAAATTCTGGGAAAGGCTGCTACTGGGAGAACGAATTCTTGATGGAAGCGTAGGACCTGGCACACTGATGACAATGATGGCCTGGCTCGGTGACACAGCGCAGTTCATAACTAATGGCAGTTACAATGTCGTTAGGCGTTACAGGCTACCGGCTGCCAAATTCTTAATTGTACCTAACCGGCCCACCATACTTGCACTGGTGAGCCTAACCCCCCCCCCCCCACCGTCAGTCTCTTGGCAATTGGGGCCTCAACTGCAGGGATTTTGACATCATGGGGGTTATTCTTGTTGATTTGCAAGGCTGCAAATTCACAGCCTTGTGATTCCACCAAACCCCGCCCTGCAAATGTCCGCCCGCCTGCCCGCCCTCGCAGCGCAAAACATCCATTCGCATGCTGCGGGTAACCTCCCACATCTTTTGATGGTCGCCGACCAAAGATGTTGAAGGTACACGCAAATATAAGTGACTTTCAAGTCACTTCCATATGCGTGTACGCTGCGATGGATATGGGCGGGCAGCTGACATCCGGTGCACACAGCTATTGTCACATTACATAGATCCTGGTACTGTATTTTTTCTCCTTTATGGATACATATTAAAAAGTATTTAAAAGATGAGACTTTTGTTTATCTACTACTATTATTATTATAATTATATATTGTCCTCTGTGGCCTCATAATAGCAGTTTTGATGTTTATTTGCGTCATCACTTTGCTGACCTGATTTCATTTGTACATATTGTGCTACAGGACTTGTATTTCCATAATAACAATTTTCATCCCTTCTAATTTTAAGAATGGTAATACATTCATACTGCGCCTGATTCAGACCTGCTTGCTAGGCTACGTGTAATCGCAGCCGAGCAAAACAGGTAAACGCCGCTCGATGCCACGCCTGCATTCTCAGTAGGGTTGCCTAACCTCCCGCAATGGCCGGGACGCTCCTGAAAATCGGATCCCCCTCCCGGCCCCCTGGAAAGATGGGCAACCCTCCGGGATAACACACACACACCCCCTCCCCCCCCCCGGCATCTCCCCCTTGGCAGCGTTAATTTCCCACAATTTCAGGGGAGGGGACGGGGCCAAAGAAGCAAATTGCGTCATTTAGCCCCACCCCCTCCCTGAAGACCCACGAATTGCGGGATATGCAGTACTGGGGGGCGGGGTTTGATGATGTCTACATCAGGCCCCACCTCCCGAAGTGCTGCTGGCAGGCTCCTTGTGGGATTCTCCCGGAGAGGAGGCTTTAAAAGTAGGGAACCCTGGTTCTCAGAGGAACGCCCAGCGGTTTTAGGGGGATGCCCATAAAACAACGGGCGTTCCGCTGCGGCCGCTCCCTGTCCGCCCCTCTCCCTTCCTGGATCGAACGGCTCGGCAAGTCTGTAACTCGCATAAGACGTTCGCTCCCGTGGTTTGCGTGAACGCATAATCGCGCATCGGGGACGGGGCCAAATTTGAACCCAACGAGCGTCAATTGTGTCCATCTTTTCATATGTCGACTATTGTCAGGTTGACCTTTTGCTTGTTTCAAACTTTTTGTCAATGTCGACCTAGCGCATGTTGATCTTTCGGTGTCAGACCATTGACTGTCAACGTACACACAGTAGATCCATCAACCGGGACAAGTCCGCCATGTGTATGTTCAGCATGCGGTGTTGACCTATTTGACTATCGACGTAGACAGGGGGTGATTCAGCTTTATTCGCTAAATAGCGAATTCGATCCGGGGACCGATCATGTGAGTCTGCGCATGTGCAGACCCGCAGTGCGAATGCCTTTGGTGAGTATCACACTTGTCAAGGCGTCCGCACAGAGGGGGCGGGTAGAACGATGTCCCATGGGAACGCCCAGCAATCATGACAGCACAGGCACGTTGAAGCCTGCTCAGGCGGCTGGGGTCACATACCATCAACGCCCACCCCAAATTCGTCCATGTAAATAAAAGTCAGAACGTGCGTTTTTTGCGAACGTGCAAAAAAAAAATCATTCGATGGTTGAGGACCATTGAAAGAATTTTAACCGATATGCCTGCATGCGAATGGAGGTGTAAGCATGCTGGCATGGACATTTGTGCAGCCGTGGGGAGCGGCGTTAACTCGCCAGGCAGGCATCGTTCTCCAGCGTAAGCAGCAGATCTGAATCAGGCCCTTAATATATAACACCACCCCCCCCCCCTCCCCCCCGTCCTTATACATCTGTATTTAAAGACAATGGGGCAGATGTATTAAGCCTTAACAAGAGATAAATGCAAGGGTGGTAAAGAGAGATATAGACGTCCAGCCAATCAGATCCTTACTGACTCTTTCAGACACAGCCTGTAACATGGCAGTTAGCAGGTGATTGGCTGGACGTTTATCTCTCCTTATCACTCTTGGATTTATCTCTTGTTAAGGCTTAATACATGTTCCCCTATGTGACTGCCATTCAGGGACTTAATTCAGACTGTTTTTTGGTGCCGCAGTGGCTACGTGTGATGACATGCTTGCGGTGTCTGGACCGCTCCCCCAAATGATCAGTCGCCACCCCCCTACAGTCCTTAGTCAAACACACCCCCCCGCCTGGGATGCCTGCACACATGTGCGGAAGTACGGAAATGGCCAAATAGCGATTTCCACACCTCAGCATATTCATTCTGGTTCATCCCTGAATGTAAAGTCTGCGAATCCACACAGCGGGCGATTATTGATACACTGCGCGTGATTTACAGGAAGTAGGCATGCGGGGGTGGAAACCTGGCCGTTTTGTGGGAGTGGTAAGAAAAACGCAGGAAGTGTCGGGGAAAACAATTTAGTGCGGCTGCGAATGGATGTGTATCTCTACACAATCAAACGCACCGGGTGCACATTGATTCGCAAGGTGGGATTCCACCCCAGTGGGGCGGTGGCTTAACTAAATGCTGCCCCTGCGAAATGGCAGGCCCAGCAGTCAGGTGTACTGCAGTCACCAATACATGTGTTGAATACTCCGAGAGGATATGGTTTTGTTAATTCCGCAGTATTAATCTTAGAAATAGCTTCTTATTTGTGTGATCTCTGCTGATTATATTACACGTGTCACAGAACACTGAGCCGGTAACTGACGGATGGATGCATTTCCTTCCTTGTGTCCTGTGGGCACTAATAGCTGCTTCACACTACAGTATCTGATTTTCTTGTTTTGCCTGTATGCTTCGGATTCATTAATGGTTCATTAGCGAGTTACATAAAAGCCCTCTTATTATTTCACATTCATTGAAATCGCTGTAAGCTCTGATGAGCGGAGCCCTCTGTGCCCCCTGTCTAACGTCTGCGTCTCCATCACCAATCTCAGATGCTTTCTGTGTCTGTATCATATGTACGGCGCTGACGCGTTTTGTGGCATCTTCCAAATAAACTCTGAGCGAGGTGATGATCCCATTAACAGTCACAGATAAGGAGGACGAGGGCTGTTATCATTGAGAAAACGTGCGTTATTGTGCGCAACTTTCAATCCCTCGCCTCTATTTCCGATGTGAGAAATAGCAGCGAGCGCCTATTGCAAGCTATCTTTCCCGACAGCATTGAAGAGGCATCCCGGCAAAACAAGCCGAACAGCCGTGAATTGTCGAGGTCAGAGTTGGATCTTGACGATCCAGGGCTGTTTCTCTCGGCCATGCCCCCTTTTCGGCACTCAACAGGCGTGAGATTGAATCCTGCCGAGATGCAGTCCAGCGGGCTGAGAACGGGACCGGGCCAGCCAGAGCCGACAGTTGTGATCCGGGGTTAAATACCCCCCATAATCTCAAATTATATAATTAGAATCTTAATAAATAATATCTTTAATATCAGCTAATCCTCCACACCGGGGTCGGACTGGCCCAATGGGATACAGGTATTATATTGGTGTTTATTTATGTCGAAACAGGGGTTCTGCAGCGCCTGACATTACATATATGAGCAAAAACAGGGCTTAGACACATTTAATATGTCGACATGGCTAAGGTCACCAGGGTTGGAAAGGTGCGAGCGAAACGCTCGTGCGTCCCCACCCCTGCCATCCGCCAGCTTTGCCAGAAAATGCGACATGGCGAAAGAAAGACAGTTGCATTAGGGGACAGGACATTACAGTACATATTTGGTGTGGCCAAGAACTAGGAATATGGAGTAAAAAAAATCAAAAGAAATCTATAAATATTATTCTAAGAGAGGTAAAAGCATATGAGGAGAGAGGGCCCTGCTCGTGAGAGCGTACATTGTAAGGTATACTTGCCTACAGTTGAAATCACATCTCTGGGAGAAGCCCGGAGAGCAGACGCAGCTTGACTGAGTAGTTCGGTAAGATAACCCCTCCCTAGGCCCCGCCCCAAAAATGCAGGTCTGTGGGAGTGGGCGGGGCTAAGTGGAACACATTCTCATCACTTAGCCCAATCCCCTCCATACAGCACCACAATTCCTCCTCTCCATCCTGTCTTTACTTTAAAGAGGCTACTCTAAAGTGGCTGTGCCCCAAAAAACATGAGTGTCCCGGCACTTGCGGGAAAGTGGGCAAGTATGGGTCCAGGCAGTGGCGTATTTATAATGTATACAATGTGTGCTGGGCATACGGGCCCGAGTCCCACAAGGGCCCACACTGCACCCATATTTAAATACTTTCCCTCCGGAGTCCCGCGATGAAGGCAGCAGCACTGACAGAATCGCCAGAAAAATGGCCACTGTACCATTTTTTCCGGAGGTCTGTGCTTACGCAATAAGAGTCTGAGCGCTCTAGTCCTCAGACTGTATTGCGCTGGGCAGTGGGACGCTGCGGCTGTCAGAGATGGGGCCCAAATGGAGGAGGCTGCGCACGGGCTTCCACCTCTCTTAAAGCGTTGCTGGGTACATGTAAATATTGGTGTCCAAAATCACAGTGCAGTATGCAATTATACCGGCGAGAGCAGCGGCTTGGTCAGGGACTCCGAAAGCAGCACGTCCCTGTGTCTCTGAAAAGATGTACCTGAAAAAAGTGTCCCATATACGTACACATGCCAAACAAGCCAAGAGCTGGCCTCCACATCCACGTGATGGACACATTCATAGCATTAGTAGAGTTACGGCCCATACACACTGGGCATAACCCCCCTGGCAATGAGCATGTAACTCACTGGCAATGAGCATTTAACTCCCTGGCAAAGAGCATGTAACTCCCTGGCAATGGGCATGAAACTCCCTGTCAAAGAGCATGTAACTCACCGGCAATCTCTTATATATTTGGCTACATCTGTCACTCAAAGTGTGTCTGACTCTCTAACGCTGGGTGGAGCCTCTGACTCCCATGACTGACTCACATGACAGAGAACCAGCCCAGTGAGACACCCTCTGCCTCCCCATGTTACACAGCAAAGACACAGCTACTCACCAGACACACCAGGTGAGCACCCCCCGCCGCCCCCCCTCCCACGATTCGCGGCACCCACCCCCCCTCCCGCAATTCGCGGCACCCCCCGTGACCCCCTCCCTGCAATTCGCGGCACCCCCCGTGATGACCCCCCCCCCGCAATTCGCAGACCCCCCCCCCCCATTCACGGCAACCCCACGATTAAATGGCACATGCAAAACACTGACATGGCTATGGTCGACAATGAAAAAGGTTGACATGAGTTTTTGAAGATTTATTTTTCACTTTTTGAATGTTTTCATATTCATTCTCATGTGTCGACATGGACACCAATGAAGTGCCACACTCATGTCAACATTTACATGTGTTGACCTTTCTGTGTTGATTTTTTCTTGTGGCGATTCCCGGCACCCCCCCCCCCCCCGCGACCCCCCCCCCCCGCAATTCGCAGACACCCCCCACCTCCCTCCCCCCCCCCCATTCACGTCAACCCCACGATTAAATGGCACATGCAAAACACTGACATGGCTATAGTCGACAATGAAAAAGGTTGACATGAGTTTTTAAAGATTTATTTTTCACTTTTTGAATGTTTTCATATTCATTCTCCTGTGTCGACATGGACACCAATGAAGTGCCACACTTATGTCAACATTTACATGTGTTGACCTTTCTGTGTTGATTTTTTTCTTGTGGCGATTCCCGGCACCCCCCCCCGCGACCCCCTCCCGCGATTTGCAACCCCCCCGCAATTCGCGGCACCCCCCGCAACTCCCGGCCCCACCCCGTGACACCCCCCCTCCTGCGATTCGCGGCACCCCGCGACCCCCCCTCGCAAGATTCGCGCCAACCCCCCGGGCCCCCCCTCCCGCGGTTCGCTTTACCCCCTGCGACCCCTCCTACCACGATTCCCCCCCCTGACCCCCCCTCCTGTCATTGCGACAACCCTCGCCATCGCGACCCACCCTCCCACGATTCACTGCAACCCCCCGCGCCTGCCCCCTCCCACGATTCACGCCACCCACACCCCCCGCGACCCCCCCTTCCGCAATTCACGGCATCCACCCACGACCCCTCCTCCAGTGATTCGCGGACACCCCTCACCTCCTCCCCCCCCCCGCGCGCGATTCACGGCAACCCCAGGATTAAATGGCACATACAAAACACTGACACGGCTATGGTCGACAATGAAAAAAGGTTGACATGAGTTTTTGAAGATTTATTTTTCTTTTTTTTTATGTTTTCATATTCATTCTCATGTGTCGACATGGACACCAATGAAGTGCCACACTTATGTCAACATTTACATGTGTTGACCTTTCTGTGTTGATTTTTTCTTGTGGCAATTTTTTTCCAGTGACAACTATGTGCACGTCAACCTAGACATCATCAACCAAGACATTGTATAATATACAACACCTGTTCTGTTTTACTGTAGGTGTTTTAAGTCAGATCTTTTACTGCTACTATTACTGTTTATGTAAATGCATTCTGAATGACAGCAACATCCTACCATCCTTCTACAAGAATATATAACCAACTAGGTGATTCATCACGCCCCGTGCCCCCCCCCCCCCATCCCGCAATTCACGGACCCCACGCGCACCTCCCCTCCCGCGATTCATGCCCCCCTCCCACGATTCACGTCACCCCCCGCGCACCCCCCTCCCGCAATTCGCAAACCACCCCCCCCCCGCGCGATTCACGCACCCTCCCACACTTTGCGGTTTGCG
The DNA here is from genome assembly GCF_055691185.1 of Crinia signifera. Lineage (NCBI taxonomy): Eukaryota > Metazoa > Chordata > Amphibia > Anura > Myobatrachidae > Crinia > Crinia signifera. Next base: position 158,555,714 of record NC_139224.1, read on the forward strand.
GACACCTGTGCCCCCTCCCTCCCTTGATTCACGGCACCCCCGCGCCCCTCCCGTGCCACTCCCGCAATTCACGGCACCCCTAAGCCCCTCTTTAGTCCCCGTATACTCACACACCCCTATCACTACCCAGCTTCCTGCTCTCCTGATCCGTAACTTCCACCACTGGGGAGTCGCTGACGCTGTGTTGCCCACATGCCCCTATCATGCCTCATAGCCCAGCCTCCATGCACCCTAACTCCCACCTAGTAGGAGGAGACACTGACTCAGGGCCACCGTCCTGTACTCCTGTGCTGCCACACTGGACCCTCACCCACTGGCAGAAGCTGCACAGTATCTCCCACCCTCCTCTTTAGTCCCCCTTATTCCCACACACCCCTATCACTACCCAGCCTCCTGTTTTCCTGTGTCGTGACCTCCGCCAGTGGGGAGCCGCTGACTTAAAAACACCCTACTGTACTATTGCACACACACACCTAAACAACATGCACACACAGCCCCCCCCCCCCCCACACCCACAAATGTCACTGTACCCTCCACACTATCAATGTACATGTTACTCTGTAACCGCTTTTTAATTAAACAAAACAATACACCCCCCTTCCACATCATATGCTCTCTATTTAACACATTTCACCTATAACTCAAGTTGCAATACAGGCATCTGTCATACAATTCTAACCATCTTTCTCATATACAAATGTTCATTAAGGGGGCGCAGCCCCTTACGACGGTGTGACGAGCGCCCGTAGGGCGCGATGAATCACCTAGTGAGCATATAACTCCCTGGCAAATAGCATGTAACTCCCTGGCAAAGAGCATGTAACTCCCTGACAAAGAGCATGTAACCCACTGGTAAAAAGCATAAAAACACTGACAATTCGAGTATGAAATCCCTGGAAATGAGCATGAAACCCCTTGGCAATGGGCATGTCACTCCCTGGCAAAGAGCAGGTAACCCACCGGTAACAAGCATAAAAACACTGACAATGAATTCTGAATACTCCTGTAAAAAAAATAAAAATTGCAACTTGTACATTGGTTTCAGTTGCACCCTCCTCCCTGCCATACTCAGATATGTGTCCATGATACTGTCCCCAATCCTTCACACACCACATGTCTGTGCAATCTGCTGTGTGATCCTGATATAAATGTGACATTACTGATGTCTCTCTGTGCTAAACAATGGAATAATGGAAGCAGCCAGTCCCCACCCAAACTGATTGGCCATTTAGCCTCCGCTGGTGACGTGCCCACAGTACACATCGGGATAAGGGGGGGCTGTATCCTCTGGCTTCTCAGATTCCACGTGTGACTGTGCCCCACTATAAAGCCGGGGGATCACCATGTATCATCATATAGTACACAGCATGGGCAGCACAGAGGAGGCAGCTGCAGCCTGTTACAGGGAAGTGGATACAATGTTGCAGTAAATACAATAGTGGAAGTGGATACAATGTTGCAGTCGCTGCGCTCTTTGTAAATTCCATTCTACAAAGCAAGTGTTCTGCCGAATCGCACCGGGAGCAGTAGAGGGAGTCCCAGCAGCAAGGTGACCCGCTCCGGGGGTGTTCTCTGTCTGTGGATGGAGCTGGAGGAGATGTTGAACTTTTCATGGGAGTACGAGAACGGCAGCTTCCCTGGGAACTGGAGTCTGAGCAACGATTCGCTGGCGAACCGTACCGATGCCGGTTCGCCGCCGTTTCTGACTGACGCTTGGCTGGTACCTCTGTTCTTTGCGCTGATCATGCTGGTGGGACTGATCGGGAACTCGCTGGTCATATATGTCATCTCCAAGCACAGGCAGATGAGGACGGCCACCAACTTCTACATTGGTAAGTGACCCACAGGTGGGGGCAGGAGAGGGCTATTAGAGGACGACCCCCCCCCCCCCCCCCATACATTGGAAAGTGACCCACAGGTGGGGCAGGAGAGGGCTATTAGAGGACGACCCCCCCCCCCATACATTGGAAAGTGACCCACAGGTGGGGGCAGGAGAGGGCTATTAGAGGACGACCCCCCCCCCCCCCCCCCCCATACATTGGAAAGTGACCCACAGGTGGGGGCAGGAGAGGGCTATTAGAGGATCCCCCCCCCCCTCCTCCATACATTGGAAAGTGACCCACAGGTGTGGTAGGAGAGGGCTATTAGAGGACGACCCCCTCCCCCATACATTGGAAAGTGACCCACAGGTGGGGGCAGGAGAGGGCTATTAGAGGACCCCCCCCCTCCCCCATACATTGGAAAGTGACCCACAGGTGTGGTAGGAGAGGGCTATTAGAGGACGACCCCCTCCCCCATGCATTGGAAATTGACCCACAGGTGGGGGCAGGAGAGGGCTATTAGAGGACCCCCTCTCCCCCATACATTGGTAAGTGACCCACAGGTGGGGGCAGGAGAGGGCTATTAACCCCCCCCACACACACACACACACACACACACACATTGGTAAGTCACCCAGAGATGGAGGCAGGAAAGGACTATTAGATATCCCCCAACATTGGTAAGTAAGGTGGGGGCAGGAGTGGGCTAGTAGAGACCCCCCTACATTAGTAAGTCACCCACGGAAGAGGGCAGGAGTGGGCTATTAGAGACACCCCCCCCCCCACATTGGTAAGTCACCCACATGTGGGGGCAGGAGAGACTTATTAGAGACTCACCTCCTTAAGAGGTAAGTGACCCACTATATACTGTATATACCATACACGGGTACAATATAATGTATATACTACACACTGGTACAATATACTGTATATACCATACACTGGTATAATATACTGTATATACTATACGCTGGTATAATATACTGTATATACTATATGCTGGTATAATATACTGTATATACTATATGCTGGTATAATATACTGTATATACCATACACGGGTACAATATACTGTATATACCATACGCAGGTACAATACACTGTATATACCATACGCTGGTACAATATACTTTATATACAATGGGAAGCGGTCATCTATTAGAATGATCTTAGGTCTACAGTCATTAGGTCGACCCCACTAGGTCGACTGGCAGGAAGGTCGACCTGACTTAAGGTCGACATTGGCCACGGTCGACATGACTTAAGGTCGAATTTGCATAAAGGTCGACATGAGGAAGGTCGACTGGTCATAAGGTCGACATGAGATTTTTCACTGTTCATTGAGCCGACATGTGCCGAAAGGCAGTATTTCATGCCCTACCATCCACTAGGGCTTGGAGGAGGTTATCAAAGTGGCGAGCGAAGCAAGGGTCCGATTCTCATTGCCAACTGTGTCCATGTCGACTGTCGACATTCGGATAAAAAAAACCAGTGAAAAACCCATGTCGGCCTTATGACCAGTCGACCTTACTCATGTCGACCTTTATGCAAATTCGACCTTAAGTCATGTCGACATTGGCCCAATGTCGACCTTAAATCAGGTCGACCTTCCAGCCAGTCGACCTAATGACTGTAGACCTAAGTTCATTATGACAGATGTACCGATTCCGATACTATACACGGGTATAATATACTGTGTATATATACCATACGTAGGAACAATATACTGTATATACTATACACGGGTATAATATACTGTATATACCATATGCAGGAACAATATACTGTATATACCATACACGGGTATAATATAATGTATATACTATACCCTGGTATAATATAATGTGTATATACTATACACTGGTATAATATACTGTATATACTATACGCTGGTATAATATACTGTATATACTATATGCTGGTATAATATACTGTATATACTATATGCTGGTATAATATACTGTATATACTATATGCTGGTACAATATACTGTATATACTATACACTGGTATAATATACTGTATATACTATACGCTGGTATAATATACTGTATATACTTTATGCTGGTATAATATACTGTATATACTATACACTGGTATAATATACTGTATATACTATACACTGGTATAATATACTGTATATACTTTATGCTGGTATAATATACTGTATATACTATACGCTGGTATAATATACTGTATATACTATACGCTGGTATAATATACTGTATATACTATATGCTGGTATAATATACTGTATATACTATATGCTGGTATAATATACTGTATATACCATACACGGGTACAATATACTGTATATACTATATGCTGGTATAATATACTGTATATACTTTATGCTGGTATAATATACTGTATATACTATATGCTGGTATAATATACTGTATATACTATACGCTGGTATAATATACTGTATATACTATATGCTGGTATAATATACTGTATATACTATATGCTGGTATAATATACTGTATATACTATACGCTGGTATAATATACTGTATATACTATATGCTGGTATAATATACTGTATATACCATACACGGGTACAATATACTGTATATACTATATGCTGGTATAATATACTGTATATACTATATGCTGGTATAATATACTGTATATACTATACGCTGGTACAATATACTGTATATACTATACGCTGGTATAATATACTGTATATACTATACACTGGTACAATATACTGTATATACTATATGCTGGTATAATATACTGTATATACTATATGCTGGTATAATATACTGTATATACTATACACTGGTACAATATACTGTATATACTATATGCTGGTATAATATACTGTATATACTATATGCTGGTATAATATACTGTATATACTATACGCTGGTATAATATACTGTATATACTATACGCTGGTATAATATACTGTATATACTATACACTGGTACAATATACTGTATATACTATATGCTGGTATAATATACTGTATATACTATATGCTGGTATAATATACTGTATATACTTTATGCTGGTATAATATACTGTATATACTTTATGCTGGTATAATATACTGTATATACTATACGCTGGTATAATATACTGTATATACTTTATGCTGGTATAATATACTGTATATACTATACACTGGTACAATATACTGTATATACTTTATGCTGGTACAATATACTGTATATACTTTATGCTGGTATAATATACTGTATATACTATACGCTGGTATAATATACTGTATATACTATACACTGGTATAATATACTGTATATACTATACGCTGGTATAATATACTGTATATACTTTATGCTGGTATAATATACTGTATATACTATACGCTGGTATAATATACTGTATATACTTTATGCTGGTATAAAATACTGTATATACTATACGCTGGTATAATATACTGTATATACTATACACTGGTATAATATACTGTATATACTATACGCTGGTATAATATACTGTATATACTATACGCTGGTATAATATACTGTATATACTATACGCTGGTATAATATACTGTATATACTATACACTGGTATAATATACTGTATATACTTTATGCTGGTATAATATACTGTATATACTATACGCTGGTATAATATACTGTATATACTATACGCTGGTATAATATACTGTATATACTATACGCTGGTATAATATACTGTATATACTTTATGCTGGTACAATATACTGTATATACTATACGCTGGTATAATATACTGTATATACTATACGCTGGTATAATATACTGTATATACTATACGCTGGTATAATATACTGTATATACTATACGCTGGTATAATATACTGTATATACTATACGCTGGTATAATATTCTGTATATACTATATGCTGGTATAATATACTGTATACACTATACGCTGGTATAATATACTGTATATACTACACACTGGTATAATATACTGTATATACTTTATGCTGGTATAATATACTGTATATACTATACGCTGGTATAATATACTGTATATACTTTATGCTGGTACAATATACTGTATATACTATACGCTGGTATAATATACTGTATATACTATACACTGGTATAATATACTGTATATACTTTATGCTGGTATAATATACTGTATATACTATACGCTGGTATAATATACTGTATATACTATATGCTGGTATAATATACGGTATATACTATATGCTGGTACAATATACTGTATATACCATACACGGGTATAATATAATGTGTATATACTATATGCTGGTACAATATACTGTATATACTATACGCTGGTATAATATAATGTGTATATACTATACGCTGGTATAATATACTGTATATACTGTACACTGGTATAATATACTGTATATTCTATACGCTGGTATAATATACTGTATAGACTATACGCTGGTATAATATACTGTATATACTGTACACTGGTATAATATACTGTATATACTATACGCTGGTATAATATACTGTATATACTGTACACTGGTATAATATACTGTATATACTATACGCTGGTATAATATACTGTATATACTGTACACTGGTATAATATACTGTATATACTATACGCTGGTATAATATACTGTATAGACTATACGCTGGTATAATATACTGTATATACTGTACACTGGTATAATATACTGTATAGACTATACGCTGGTATAATATACTGTATATACTGTACACTGGTATAATATACTGTATAGACTATACGCTGGTATAATATACTGTATATACTGTACACTGGTATAATATACTGTATAGACTATACGCTGGTATAATATACTGTATATACTGTACACTGGTATAATATACTGTATATACTATACGCTGGTATAATATACTGTATATACTATACGCTGGTATAATATACTGTATATACTATACGCTAGTATAATATACTGTATATACTATACGCTGGTATAATATACTGCATATACTATATGCTGGTATAATATACTGTATATACCATACACTGGTATAATATAATGTGTATATACTATACGCTGGTATAATATACTGTATATACTATATGCTGGTATAATATACTGTATACACCATACACTGGTATAATATAATGTGTATATACTATACGCTGGATAATATACTGTATATACTATATGCTGGTATAATATACTGTATATACTATATGCAGAGAGCCGGGCGAGACGCAGACCGCGGGTAACTATAGCCCCGCTGCCCCCCCGGCGGCGCCCCCAATTTCTCTGCGCCCCCCCGCTACCGCGGGGGCTGCGGAGCTATAGTTACGCCACTGACTGGTATAATATAATGTGTATATACTATACGCTGCTATAATATACTGTATATACTATACATTGGTATAATATAATGTGTATATATTATACACTGGTGTAATATACTGTATATACTATACGCTGGTATAATATACTGTATATACCATACACTAGTATAATATAATGTGTATATACTATACGCTGGTATAATATACTGTATATACTATACACTGGTATAATATAATGTGTATATACTATACGCTGGTATAATATACTGTATATACTATACTCTGGTACAATATACTGTATATACTACACGCTGGTATAATAAACTGTAAATGCTACTTGGCATTTGGGGTGGTGCCAGCTGTTTTCTGGGAGTGTCAGGGGAGAGGCAGGCGTGCCCAGGCGGAGGGGAGGGCGTGTGACGTCAGCACCAGCCCTGATCCAACTGCTTCTATTGCAGCCGCTGAGTAAGTCCTGAGCTACGCACACACTGGGAAATCATCCGATGGTGAGCGGCCTGCTCCAGGATTGGAGGATAATCGCCGATCCAGTTATTGGCAGGCTCAGGGGTATCACTCTGGCTAGGTGGCGATTACCCGATGGCAGGGTTTTGCAATTTAGTAAATCCCATCTTAGTAAATGTACCCCTTTAATGGGGAATAGTAACAGTGCGCCACCAGAAGCGCGGAGCGAAGCGAGCCCGCGGGGGTAAACATTTCCACTGATGGTAGTGACATATTAACAAACATACAAGGTGCGACCGAACAAATTCATATTGACCGTTTGTTTTGACCTTTTGACCCTGCCAACCTTTTTACCTGTCCACTTATTTCCTGTTGAGCATTTGGTAGCAACGTAAACAAAATAGATTTTCTATACCACACGTATCCAAACAATGATCATTATTTTATGTTACCTATTATACATAACGCTAAATACCTCCCAACTGTCCCGATTTTTGGGGTACAGTCCAGTTTTTGGGGCTGTCCCGTGTCCGTCCCAGGTCAGGAAGTGTCCCGTGGTGGTCGGGATCGGTTGGGAGTCTTCCCTGCATACAGCTGTTCAGCAGAGGGACGGAACCATGGGCAGCAACTTACACAGCACTGGCCATTTTCCCAGGCCACGCCCCTTTTCCCCATCCCGATCCTCAGTATTTGAGAGTTGGGAGGTATGAATCTCATATGTTGCATGTATGACATTGTATTCATTTACCAACAGAATATCACTGAATGTACCGTATACTGTAGCTGGGTATTTCTGTGCCTTCTAGATTTCATCACCAAAATCAGGGAATGATCTGTCCCCGGGGGCTCTGTTGGCTGCCGATGTTATATTAGCCAGAAGCTGATTGTGACACTACCATAGAGACTTATCACAAATGAATGACACAAAAATAATGACAGCTCTTGTGGAAAAGCCCCAGGACTGACAGACGTGTTGCATAGTTGCACTGAAACATCTAAAACATGAAATCAATTTCTAAAATGTATAGAACAAAGCAATATTGAAATGACACATTGGGGGTTATTCTTGTTGATTCGCTCGGATTCGAATTTGCACCCTTGCTAGTCAACCAGAACCTGCCCTGTTAATGGTGTTACCCCGCCCCCCAACACCCCCTTGCAGGCCGCCCCCAACCCCCCCCCCCCCCCCCCTCGCACATAAACATCTATTCGCATGCCAGGGGAACCTCCTACATCTTTTGACCATCGTAAGATGTGATGCGTGCACGCATATATATAAAGTGTCTCTCAGGTCACTTATATATGGGTGCACATTCAGGAGGAAATGGGCGGGCAGCCATCCTGCCCCGGCACCCACGTCACCCATCAATTTCCATGGGAATGCCCAGGGTTTACAAGGGAATGCCCATGGAATGTGTGTTCCCATGGGCATGATTATCCGCCACTGCCCCCCACCCATAGTCTTGGGTGCGTGCACCCGGCGAACAGTCTGTTAGTAACATAGTAATTAGTTAGTAACATAGTAATTAGTTAGTAACATAGTAATTTAGGTTGAAAAAAGACGTTAGTCCATCGAGTTGAACCTATTTAATTGTCTATTTGCCTAGACAATAACTATATCGTTCCCTTTATGTCCATAAATGAATCCGGTTTTATTTTAAACTCCTTTACTGTGTTTTCCGTCACCACATTTTCCGGCAAAGGGTTCCAGTACTTTACCGCTCTCACGGCGAAGAAACCTCTTCTCAATTCCGTATGGAATTTTGTCTCTTTAATTCTTAGTGCATGCCCACGTGTCCTAAGTACATCCTTGTTACTGAATAAAGGTCCATACAAACTGGGCGACTATGACCAGCGTGTATGGACAGCGATGATCACGTTCATCGCTGTGGGGAAAGGCGCTCAGTGCATACACACTGAGCGGCTTTCCCCCTGCCTGGCGCTGACGGAGGGGGGAGGACAGCATTGCGTAGCGGAGCGCTATACAAAGCTGTCCTGAAAGCCGCTCATCTGCTTGTATAACCAGCAGATGAATGGCTTTCCTGGCGATGTTGCGCGAGTGCTCATGAGCCGAAAGCTGCTCAAACCTGCTGTTTTGAGTGACTTTCAGCTCAAAGTCGCCCAGTGTGTATGGGCCTTAAGTCATCTCCAAGCTCCTTATGTTCGTCGTGGCCACACACATCCAGTGTATTTCCCCCTTCCCCAGAAATGCAGCTGCGCATACAAACATCGTCGTGAGAATGAACGCCGTCTGCGAACGGATCAGAACAAGGTCCATTATTTATTGTATATGTGGTACATCTGTATTGTAAGACACATACATTCCTAAAACAGGGCTCTAAATGTATGCTACAGTTAAACAAATACATAGTTAATACTGTTACATTAAATGCTAGTGTTTATCGTACAGTGCTAGTGTTTATCGTACAGTGCTAGTGTTTATCGTACAGTGCTAGTGTTTATCGTACAGTTCTAGTGTTTATCGTACAATTCTAGTGTTTATCGTACAGTTCTAGTGTTTATCGTACAGTTCTAGTGTTTATCGTACAGTTCTAGTGTTTATTGTACAGTTCTAGTGTTTATTGTACAGTTCTAGTGATTATCGTACAGTTCTAGTGTTTATTGTACAGTTCTAGTGTTTATTGTACAGTGCTAGTGTTTATCGTACAGTTCTAGTGTTTATCGTACAGTGCTAGTGTTTATCGTACAGTTCTAGTGTTTATCGTACAGTGCTAGTGTTTATCGTACAGTTCTAGTGTTTATCGTACAGTGCTAGTGTTTATCGTACAGTTCTAGTGTTTATCGTACAGTTCTAGTGTTTATCGTACAGTGCTAGTGTTTATCGTACAGTGCTAGCGTTTATCGTACAGTGCTAGTGTTTATCGTACAGTTCTAGTGTTTATCGTACAGTTCTAGTGTTTATCGTACAGTGCTAGTGTTTATCATACAGTTCTAGTGTTTATCGTACAATGCTAGTGTTTATCGTACAGTTCTAGTGTTTATCGTACAGTGCTAGTGTTTATCGTACAGTTCTAGTGTTTATCGTACAGTTTTAGTGTTTATCGTACAGTTCTAGTGTTTATTGTACAGTTCTAGTGTTTATCGTACAGTTCTAGTGTTTCTCGTACAGTGCTAGTGTTTATCGTACAGTTCTAGTGTTTATCGTACAGTTCTAGTGTTTATTGTACAGTTCTAGTGTTTATCGTACAGTTCTAGTGTTTATCGTACAGTTCTAGTGTTTATTGTACAGTTCTAGTGTTTATCGTACAGTGCCTGGAGAAGGGAAGTTTTGCTCATTAACTACATCCATCATTGATAACATTCACACCACTGACAGGGGAAGGGAATAGCATTGATTGTCACATTACAAAGGCACCTGGCAGGTAGGGATGGAGGACATAGAGTGGAAGCCAGGAATTCCAACAGAGGTCTGGTAAGTATACATACTTTCCCCCTGCCCCACTTCAACCCTCCCTGCCAGTGCCTAACCCTAACTTCTGCACCCCACCACCTAAACCTAACCCTCCTCACCTCGCAGCCTAACCCTAATCCCCCTTCTAAGTGCCTAACTCAGTGGCTCCCACATGTTTTTGAATCACAGCGCCCCTGAGTATCAGATTTTGGCCATAAATAGTTTGAATTGGTCATCGACCGTCAATCCAGGGCACCCCTGCAAGTACCCCAAAGCCCCCCAGGAGGCCACGGCACAGTTTGGGAACCATCCCTCCCCCCAGCATTACCTTACTATGGCCCTTATTCAGATCTGTGCGGCCGGAGCCGCACACGGTGCTCCGGCCGCACAAACCAATCCCCGCCCACGATACGGATCGCCACGGCCGTCCGTACACGGACGGCTGGCGATCCGCAAGAAAATGGTGGGGCGTACGCCTCCACCATGGTGGGAGCTGCCCCCTGCATTCGATGGTCGGCGACCATCGAAGGCAGGGCCGCACGCCCCACCAGGTCCCGCAAGCTGAGACCACACGGACAATCGTCCGTGTGATAGCTTGTATGGGGGCTGAGAGCTGACATCCGGCGACGTCAGCTTTCCGCCCCCATCACTGGCGTCATACCCTCATTAGCATGCATACGCCCCGCGTTTGCATGGGAACGCCCATGAAACGCGGGGCGTATGCATAGGGAAATGAGGGTATGAAGCCCCTCACGCCCCTATACGCCCCCTTTGCGGCGGACGAACTACGTCTGCGGCGAATTGGGCTGCACATGCGCAGATTGACCTCTGCGCATGTGCAGACTGAAAACATCGGCGGTACGGCCGCACGCGGCCCGTACCGCACGATTCAGAATAAGGGCCTATATCTCTCCTCCCAGCCTAACATTAACACCCCCCCCCCCTCCAGACACACACACAGCCTATTCCTAAGCCCCCCCTAACCTACCCTGGTTTTTTTACATTTGACACCCTAACATCGGTATAGTGAACACCAGCAAACTGTCTGGATATATTAGGCAGTAATTTAACACTTAATTCCTCAAGTTGATGTGTTGGAAACACGAAATGTGGGTAAGGATCTGAGCATCTTGGCAATGGCCAAATTGTGATAGTTAGACACCTGGGTTTCAGCACCTCCAAAACGGCATCCATTTGCAGGCCAGCGGGAACATTTGGCATCCAGGGGGTGGGGGGGCATTCGTGCGGGCAGCGTTAGTTGCCTCGCAAGACAGCGAAATACCGCTGCATTGAGAGTCAACCAGAGTGAGGGCCTATTTTCAGCAGGAAGCAGTCAGTACGCGCTACAGTACGAATGAAATCTAGTTCTGCTTGTAAAAAAATAAAATAATTAAAAGTTTACATTTGTTTACCCTTGGTAACCTACTTGCTGTACAGAATTAAAGGGGAATTGATGTCTCTGGCATGGCATTCCATGGTGTAACATTTTAAAGTAAATCATTTATTTGGCAATAGATAATCCATGTTGTAAATTATATGCTGCCCCCGATACGACCACTAGGTGGCGCTGAAGAACAAGTTTTGGTATAAGCAAAAAAATTTTTTTTATTATTTGAATAATATTTATATAAAAGTGTCACTAATACATGTGTAACTTCTAAATTCTGATATTATTTCTCATTATTGCACCCCCAGAAGTAAGTGATATCAATGTTGACAAGGTGAACAGTGATATCAACATGGTTAAAAATGTCGACACCATTAACTCCTGCAAAATGGTGACACGGGCAGAATGCCAACATCAGAAATGAGGACACTGTCATAATTTGATGTGCGAATAGTTTACATGATTGCGGCACGATTTACACTTTCGTGCCTGCAGTTTTGCATAACAACTTCCTTGTAACAATTCAGTTACCCAAAGGCACAGACTCCATTTATAGTGCCGAACGCCCCACGAGATGGGGGAAATGTTGGCAATTTCAGGAGTTGCTGCGCAATTATAGTCTCACCCGCTGCTTTCTGGTAATATGACAGCAAGGAGTGCGGAAGAGATTACACACAATCTTCATGTCCAAAATGCACTTACATAAGTGGAAATTCCATGAATCTCTATTTTCTGCTGTCACAAATTTGTGCAAGGATCACAATGTCAGAAAAATGTACAGCAACAGCACGGAGATAATGGTTTAACTATGCTCCAATTGTTATAAAGCAATTCAAGGCTGTACATGAAGTACAGAACATACTGTGGTTAGTGTGGAGGGGACATGTGTATATGAGGATATGTCTTACGCTCTTCTGCCTGGAGGATGCAACTTGCTGTTCACCCATTCCCCACATGTGCTGTCCATGGTGCTGACGGACAGTAGACAGTTCCTCATATTTAATACAGTAATTACTCCAATACAGATTTTTCCCCTCCTAGGTCAGTCGCCTCTGATCACCTACTCTCACTCCTGCCTGCCTACTACTGCACCCCCCTGCCCTATTCAGACTTCCTGCCAGCCTCTACCTCTACAAATATGCATCCAAGACTCCAGGCATTTACAAACTATGGCCCTCCAGCTGTTGTGAAACTACAAGTCCCATCATGCCTTGCCACAGTTTTAGCATTCCCTAATAGCAAGACTTTGGAAAGGCATGATGGGACTTGTAGTTTCACAACAGCTGGCGGGCCATAGTTTGGACATGCCTGTTCTACAACATAAAAAATGAACTCTAACAATTATCAGTAATAAAATTGAGGGCCGGATGTATTAAGCTTCAAAAAGTGATAACAGAGAGTGATAAACAGCTAGCCAATCAGTTCCTAACTGCCATGTTACAGTCTGCGTTTGAAAAATGACAGGTAGGAGCGGATTGGCTGGTTGTTTTTTCACTCTCCACTTTATCACTATTTGAAGCTTGATACATATGGTCCTTAAACACCACATGATAATAGGAATTCATAGATCTTAGTTCAATATATTGGTAAAGATACTGTATAAGTAAAGGCGAACATCCACTAGAGCAATATGGGCACTTTTTTTGCGATTCCGACACATTGTTGCGACGGATTGCGTGAAGAGTGTCATATCGCATGTCCTTTTCTTGCGATCCGAGGTGCATTCCCATGCGCCTCGTAATCACAGATCAGAAGGGGCTGCCATGAGTATTTGTTGCAGACATTAGCCTGTGCTGGAACCGCATACAATACACTGTAAGCAAAAGGAGCGCATACGATGTATTGTATGCGATCCAGCCAATGTGAGTCGCCGGGTGAGTTGACGGGGTATCGCATGCTAGATACCGCATGTAATACCTTCCACTAGTGCATGGCCACATGGCTAAAACTTTTGCAGGGCATGCTGGGATGTGTAGTTTAGCACTAGCTGGAGGGCCAAAGGTTCCCATGTGAAATTTGGATTTGGGAATGGATTAATGCGCTGAGGGCGACCTGGAACTATACAGTTAATATGTCACCACACATATAATGCATACAATCAAAGAAAAAAGATACTGACAGTTTTCAGGCGCTCCTCACTGTCAGTTTGTCTCTGTGTCCAATAAGTTTTACTGGTATCTCTCAATGTAAAAAGAGAAAAGAGACCATACACAGTGTAATACCATCACATTCTAGGTGAACCAAAACAAGAATTCCCAAATGAGGAACCGTACCCTATGTAGTTGTCCACTTATTTTAAGTAGACACCAAAGGCTCAATGGGGGGGGGGGGGGGGGGAATGAATCATCTGAAACAATCCTCTTTCTCTTTTTACATGTACATTGAGAGATACCAGTAAAACTTTATTGGACATAGAGACAAATTGAGAGTGAGGAGCGCCTGAGAACTGTCAGTATCTTTTTTTCTGTGGCCAAAGGTTCCCGTTCCCTACACTAGTGGATGGAGGCCTTGTCACAGGCAGCGTCAATGCATCTCTGAAACTGGTGGTCCCTAATGCTGCCTAACTCTATTCAGCACCTCTGTCTACTTAATAACTGTCCCCATTCACCCTCCCGGTTACTCTCCTCGATCTTAAGGTCCACATACACTGGCCAATTTTGCTCAGTGCGTATGGACAACGATAATGGGGAATATCGCTGGGCTGAACATCACTCAGTGTATACACACTAAGCGATTCTGCCGGGGGTGGACGACTTTCCATAGCAGGATGATATGGATAGCCGCCTACCCCGTCACTCATCTACTGGTTATACCAGCGGATGAGCTGCAGCCACCAGCATGATGCAGGAGAGCATATCAGCGCTCACCACTTATCACTGGCCTGTGTACGGGCCTTTAGATTGTAAGCTATCATGGGGAGTTCCATCTTCTATTGTCCTTTCCTGGTACTGTCTCTCTATACCATCTCTACTCTTCTGGCCAGTGACTATGAACCTGTCTGTCCATCCGCTCAGTTGGTACCGGCTTATGGAGTACTGTTTGCTGCTCCCTCGCCACCCCTTACCCGAGTGTGCCCATACTTTCGATTATCACCCAGAATCAGTGAATTTCTCTATCCTTTGGTTGTTATCACTGTGTTTAATGCTATCCCACGTATTTATGTAATTGTGCTCTTATTACTGTACAGCCCTTGGATATATGGTGGTGCCCTAAAAAACAATAGTTCATAATAAAGTATACTGCAACAGCCCGCACTACAGGTAAGAAGACAGCGGGTATGATGCCCAGACAGTGTGATGCTTGGCTGCTGTGTAACAGGAGATCCTGGGCATTGTGCCAATGCATGGGTAGGCAGTCTATAATGACATCATAGATAACATATGCAAATGCCAGCTCAGGTATGGATGGTATCCCAAGAGCTGGAGACTTGTGTGACCGCTGACACTGTAATGCCTTGTTGCAGTCGCCTTACAATGGACGCCCAGTCTCCAGTTCCCAACCACACAACGCGGAGACCCAGTGTGTGTGCAGGGATGGCAGGACCCCTGAGGATCACATTTATGGTAACTCTCTGTCTCTCTGTACCCCCAGCTAATCTGGCCTCCACGGACATCATGTTCCTAGTGTGCTGCGTGCCATTCACTGCAACGCTTTACCCTCTGCCCAGCTGGGTGTTCGGAGACTTCATGTGCAAGTTCGTGGCCTACTTACAGCAGGTACATGCCAGGGGGTATGGGGGGGGGGGGGGGAGCTAAATCGTACATGCCACCTGGGTGGCTCTGACCCTGGTTCATGTTTGTAAGAAAAGCACAAAACTTTGTGTCTGGATTGAACCATGTTCATTCCACAGGGGAGCGCATCCATTTTTTTTCTGTGCGGGGTAAATACTGGCTGCTTTTGCATGTACTGTAACCCACAAATGTTTTTACACTGCATTTTAGATTTCAGCTTGAACGTACCCCACCCAATTCTAACTCACTCTGCACCTGTTACATCTGCCCCTTCTGCAGTGCAGTATGGATTTGCTTGCTTTTCTGCCTTATAAACATGAATCATGTGTGCGCATAAACACCCAGAAGCAAAATAAATGCATGCAAGACGGTTCTGAAACACTCATTTGACCTACTGAAGTCAATACACAAAATGTTGAGTGAAACTCTTGTACCTACCTAGCTACAATGCCAGCAGGCTGTTGGTAGCTATAGTTGTCGGGGAATGTGTCTCTGTATACACCGCACTGCCTGGAGTAACTGCCTAGCGCATGATTGGGCACAACTGCATTTGGAATTGCGATCTTCTAGACTTCGGAATGCTATTGAAACTGCTGCCCAGAAAAGTTGATAGATGCCCAAAATACGGCAAAATACATCGTTTTCCCCCAGCACACTGAATGACATCAGTAACCAGACTTAGAACGGTATAACAGGGTTTTTACCTCATTTTGATATGCAGGAAAACCCACACACCCGGCCTTCGCTGCGGTGGGGGGCTGGCGATATCCCGTAGAAGCCTATGGGCTTCTTATTGCGACCCACGCCATCCCGCTCCACCACCCACGCACACGGCCGCCCCCTCACCTGGGTCTGGACAGCAGACTGCTGTGCTGCCCGGAGCAGTGACCTCCTCCTCCCTAGCCCCTACATCCCCTTCCGGTTGCAGGGAGGAGGAGGCGGAGCCTGCCCTGCAGCAGCAGCATCAGCCAGGTAATGGAGGGAGGGGGGCCACTGGGGACCCGATGCACATCGTCTGCGCAACACAAAGAGCAGCTCTTAATGCAAGACCTGTCCTTTGCAATAATTATCGCATATGTTAGTGCATATGCGATAATTATCTATGCGGTAGCCGGCGATGTGCGGTGGGGAGGGGTGACGGATCTTAGTGCATCCCGCCCTTAACCAACGTTGCTGTGAGAGATCCTCAAAATATCCGCTAAAAATGCCCACACCGCCCACAGCGACTGTTCTTTTAGTATAAATAAATACAGATACAGCCAAGTCAATTCATTGTGAGCGGCGCTGGCATTTTTAGCAGTTATTTTGAGGATCGCTTACAGCCTTGGCACTGAGGGGGTGATTCTTGTTGGTTTGCAAAAGCAAACTCCTTCTTTAAAGGACACAACTGTGCTGCACTGCAGGTGGGGCAGATGTAACATGTGCAGAGAGAGTTAGATTTGGGTGAGTTATTTTGTTTCTGTGCAGGGTAAATACTGGCTGCTTTATTCTTACACTGTAATTTAGATTTCAGTTTGAACACACCCCCACCCAAATCTAATTCTCTCTGCACATGTTACATCTGCCCCACCTGCAGTGCACATGGTTGTGTCCATTAAAGAAAGAGTTTGCTTTTGCAAACCAACCAGAATCACCCCCTGAAAGGGTTGATCAAAAAAAGTTTGCTTGGCAATTTTCACACCTATTTTGACAAATCCCCTTTGCCCTCAAATGCCCTACACTACATGGTAATAAAATTCAGAGATATTGGTTACATATATTTGGGTAATTCTATGATTAATTCTAAACTAAAAATGCGGTAAAAACCCTGTTATCGGGGTTTTTACCGCATTTTGGGATGCTCTAAGCATCCCCCGGTGGGGGGCATCGCCAGAAAAATCTGGCGATGCCTCATAGAAGCCTATGGGCTTTCACCACAACCCACCGCCACCCACGCCGACCCCCTGCCACTCCACACTGACCCCCGCCGCCCCACACCGACACCCCCCCCCCCCCCCCCTGTGTCCGGGCAGTACAGAGCTGTGCTGCCCCGGACCTGTGACCTCCTCCCTGCACTATGATCCTCTTCCGGGTGCTGGGAGGAGGAGAGCCCGGCGCAGCAGCAGCGCCGGGTAAGGGAGGGAGGGGGGAGCCACCGGGACCTGCTGGGACCCGGCGACTCTCACCGCAAAGGACAGCTCTTAATGCAAGAGCTGTCCTTTGCCACAATTATCGCATATGTTAGAACATATGCAATAATTATGTATGCGATGGGTGGCAAAGGGGGGCGGAGCTGGGGTGCGATTGTTACAGAATAGCCCCCAAGCCCCATCAAGGCTTCTGTATTTTGGGGGAATCAAACCAAACTCATTCACAATCGTGTACATATATGCAGATTATAAGCGGAACATCGACAGCTTACCCTATCGTGTCATATTTCTCTATGTACTGATCGCAGCTGAAGGCAGATTTTTGCTGCCATTTCCCGTTATCTCTGACAAACGCTCCTTCCCTGTCAATCACTCTATAGTAAAGTACAATTGCAAAGGTACATTGGTGCATGTGCAGTGTGTAGCCTGCCGATCGCTTCGTGGCGTCAACATCGGCCATTGCATTCAGACATGAATTAGGCCCTTTCTGAAGTACAAGGAAACAGAGAACCCACTATAGTGGCCGCAGATACATCATAGTTATCAGAGGTGGCAGTGAGTAATCATGTTGAGAGTTTGAAAATGACGACATGGACCACAAGGAAAATGTTTACATTCACACATGTCGACATTGTTAAAATATCGACTTGGTTCAAAATGCCGACAGTACATTTTTTTGTGTTATTGTTCTGGCTGCGTCTAGGATCAGGCTAAAATATGCAAAAACATTCCTGTGTCGACATTATAACCAAAGCATTATTTGTGCTTGTTGACCTAGTGTCCATGTCGACATTCTGTTGACGTTTAATCCCACACCAAGCAGGGCATAGTCTCCATGGGGTTATGTGTTGGATATGATATCTGTGCAGGTGACTGACCACACACCATACACTCGTGTTCATTCCAGTCCTGTTTTCTCGCTCCTTTATCTCCCAGGTCATGTTTCCTCCTTATACCATTCCCTTTCATCTTCCCATCCATTTGTCATCTGTCCCACACTGATGTTGGGAACCTCAAAGTGAGTATTGTAAGAATGTGTGACGTTCTGTGACCGTGTGATGGGGGCAGTTTAGGATTATTTAGGATCATGTTTTCAATAATTCATGATTAGGTTCAGTACAAGCAAAGGAACTTCAGGAACATCTCAACAATTATTTTAGTAATTGTTGTGGCAGAATTACACCAGGAAAAGTGAAGTACAGATTCATGGTCCCTAGAGGTTCAGGTTCATGTGCGAATGTGCTGGGAACCCAATCAACCTGAATCAGGCCCCTAGTGCAGGGTTTGTGAAATCTGTACTATTAATAAAATCCTTTGTATGTATGTTGGCGATAAACTTAAACTACTCAACCAGTTGTGATTGGGGTTTATCTAAATTGTTCCTTGAGATCCTCCAAAACGTGGGGTTCAGTGCACAGAGGGATCTAATACCGATTGGCCAGTGCCTTTATGCCACTGCAGGGCTGCTGACATGGGTGGCGGCCATCTTGTGGTTTCTGGTTGTGACAGGATCCGTCTCCTTTCAGGATCCTGAGCAGCCAGCCAGAAGCCGTAAGATGGCCAAGGCCATAATACTGTATGTGACCGGGAAGTGAAATAAGTGTATTTCTGTCACAATCACAAGTTGAAGAGCCTGAGTTCTATATACCGGTATTAGGCATATTTCTACATTGAATTCCTTAACTATAATATAAATAATATTGGACTTTTTTTTACTGTAAATTGTAATAAATAAACATTTTTATATTTTTGACCTACGCCCCTCAATACGGATGCTCTGGATAATTTGTGCTTTATGAAGCAAGATGGCCGCTGGCCACCCGAGTCAGCACTGCAGTGTGTTCCCTCAACGCACTGCACCCTATGACACTCACTGGAGCCCATTTTCGCCAACCTGTGGCTCTCCAGAGGTTGTCAAACTACAAATCCCATCATGCCTTGCCACAGTTTTGCTATAAGGGAGTGTTAAAACTGTGGCGAGGCATGCTGGGATTTGTAGTGGAGAGCCACAGGTTGGCCTGTCCTGTTGTAGACTAATATATGCCCCTCCCATAGAACCAGGTGAATTGCCGGTTGGTTCGCTAATTGTCAAAGACCAATTAAATTATTTTTTACTCATGTGCTAACTTTGAGGATCTCCTGAAAACATGGAATGTTTGTAAAATTGGTGACACCAGAGATGTATTATGTAAGGACACAATGTCTTCATTACCCAGGTAACGGTGCAGGCCACCTGTATAACGCTGACAGCAATGAGCGCGGACCGATGCTACGCCACGCTATATCCACTGCGGTCGCTGCGACATCGCACGCCGAGAGTAGCCATGATTGTCAGCATCTGCATCTGGATAGGTAAGAACTGTTACCACTCTTTCTAATTGCAGAATACCACCCGGTATAAATCCTATTCCTGTCATTCCGCAGATCGGTGCATACACACTGTACAATTTTTTTGACCAATTTGGTTGAAAGACATTTCCATTGAACCCAGTGTCCTGGACGAAAGATGTTGACGAAAGATATTGATGACAGACAAACGAAGAATGATGATGCACATACCCGTCAGTTGTTCATCAAGATTGTTTGTCAACTGTGCGTGCAGCTCAATTTGGATATCTTTCAAAAAGAGCCTATAAACTGTAGCTAGATCTTTCGTCTTTCGTCAATATATTTCGTCAGCATCTTTCAGGACACTGGGTTCAATGGAAATGTCTTTCAACCAAACTGGTCAAAAAAATTGTACAGTGTGTATGCACCTTTACTGTCATAGTCGTAAAGTACTTGTAAATGGTTAGCGTTACTGCCTCATATCTTCACCACTGGCAAATATATGCATTTAAGTCTTCTCAGGAAGGACATGTGGCCCGCTAATTGCTGTGGAACTACACACCCCAGCAGCGGCGTAACTATCATATTTCGGCGCCCCCCGCCGATAATAAAACACCCCCCCCCCCCTCACCCCCCCCCCCCCTCCGGACGCCCATGCCCCCCCCCCCCCCCCCCCATGCCCCCGCATACTTACCTGTATTCGCTGCGCTGGTCCCGGCTCCCATCCTGATATGAAACACGGACCATCACAAAATGGCCGCCCCCATACAGCAGACAGTTTCAGAGAACTGGCTGCTATATGGGGCGGACATTTTATGATAGCCCGTCGCAATAGCAGAATGAAGCCAGGGAAGCCGGGACCACCGCAGCGAATATAGGTAACGCTGCGGGGAATGGGGCATTACAATAGCACCGCAGCCCCCCGGCGCCCGCACTTACCCAGCGCCTCCCCGTGACCGCGGGGGCTGCGGTGCTGTAGATACGCCACTGCACCCCAGCATCATACCTCTCAACTTTCTTAATTCCTGCAGCAGGACTCCTGGTAAGGGGCATGGCCTATCAAAAGGGGTGTGGTTTCACAGGGATGACATTCCCACAAGGGGCTGCAGCTCAGTCCAGAATTTAAAGAGGATATGAACCAACTGCCAGTGAGTTCTGGCCAGTGATGTTTGTCAGCGGTTGGTGTATCGCCACTATTTTAATTTTGGATCCACTCCTGTATCCGCCACTGGTTAGCATCATTCCGGGGCCACTATAAGGTAAAAGACTGGATATTCTATGATGTACGTCGCTCAAATCTCCAGTACCTCTACAACACGATCTTAACATGTATAGTTTGGAGCAGAGAAGGGAAAGGGGGGACATGATAGAAATCTTCAAATATATCAAGGGTTTTAACATAGTACAGGAGGGAATTTTTCTTCAAAGGAAAAAAGTAATAGAACACGAGGACATGCACTGAAACTGGAGGGAGGGAGGTTCAGGGGAAATGTTAGAAAGAATTACTTCACAGAAAGGGTAGTGGATAAGTGGAATAGCCTCCCATCAGAGGTGGTAGAGGCTAAGACAGTAGAACAATGTAAACATGCCTGGGATAGGCATATGAATATCCTTACAAAGAAATAAGGATTAAAAAGGGTAAAAAAAAGGGGCAGACTAGATGGGCCAAATGGTTCTTATCTGCCGTCAAAAATTATATGTTTCTATGTAACACAGCCCCCTAAATATTTGTGGGGGTGGAAGGTGTTAATTCTCTATCTGGCCCAGGCACCAAAAATCTGGATTCGGCCCTGACTGTATCGGCCCCCACTGCCTAAACTTGTTTTTGTGTGATATCAGAATCCTTGATGGTCTCCTCTTTTTTTATCAACAGGCTCTCTCCTGCTGTCCACGCCAATCATCCCTTATCAGAAGATCCAGAAGGGGTACTGGTACGGCCCGCGGACGTACTGCATAGAGCAGTTCCCGTCAGATGCGCTAAAGAAAGCCTGTATCCTGTACCAGTTTCTGGCGGTCTACCTGCTGCCGCTCCTGACCATTTGCTTGTGCTATTCATTAATGCTGAAGAGAGTGGGACAACCGGTAGTGGAGCCCATGGACAACAACTATCAGGTACATATCGTAAATCCATCAAAGTTTATGACTCCAGAAAAATAATTTACCCATTTGTATTTGTTCTTTATACTGACATCTTACACCACTGTCCTGAGCACAGCTCGGAGGCTTCGCATCTGGTCATACAGAACACGAGTTGACCAAACGTGAAAGACTGTAACATTCGATGCTCAACCTGAATGGCCAGATCTGAGGTGACATCACAATGAATGGATAATCACATGGTTGTTTTGCATCCCAACCTTCCATGCAGCGGCGTAGCTACGTTTTGGGCGCCCCCGCCGTTAGGGGGGGGGCGCCCCACCGCCGCCCATTCAAACCCCCCCAATCCCCCGCAGCCTTACCTTTCGCGCTGGTCCCGGCGGCTCCGTTCTTCTGCTGAGGACCACCCAAAATGGCCGCCCCCATACAGCAGACAGTTTCAGAGAACTGTATGCTATATGGGGGCGGCCATTTTGTGGTGGTCCTCAGCAGAAGAACGGAGCAGCCGGGACCAGCGAAATAGGTAAACCTGCGGGGGATTGGGGGGAGGTGTAACTATAGCACCGCAGCCCCCGGCACCCCCATATGCACAGCGCCCCCCGCGGTGGCGGGGGCTGCGGTGCTATAGTTACGCCGCTTCCATGGCATATTTATGTTTGACATGGCTGCGAATACGCATGGTGGTCGATTATCGGTACATTGCACATGTGTACAGTTTGCAGTACACATGTGTTAGTCCATCCTGCAATGTAATCCTGATACTATTTCTGTATGCATGTCGTTTGTAAGGGGATTGACAGGAAGTAGGCGTCTGGGGGGTGGAACCCGGACGTTTAGTGGGAGTGCTAAGAAAAGCAGTGGGCGTGCTGGAAAAATCGCTGGGAGTATCATATTAAGACATGCTGTTATCACTACAGATATATATAATCCATGTTTGAGGACTATTTATTACTATTGTCACTGTTCCCAACCCTGTCTTCCCCTATTACGTATGTTTGTCGATTAAGTTATCAATCATTGGCACTGTAAAAATATGGGCTTAAGGTGCCCATGCATCAGCAGGTTCCATCTCCCGATACTCCGTTCCGCCGACTGGATGTGCCAGTCAGCGGCCAGCAATATTTGGCAATCCGTCGGCGATCAGGGAAATCAATCATTCTAAAATTGGATTGGTTGATCAGGATTTTTATGTGTTTAATATCCCCAATCCCCCATCACGACCATCAGGGGATTGGGGGATTGCCCCAAGACAACGCTAGTGCATGGGCAGCTTAAGGCGCCGGAATTGTTCCATTTTGTGGACTCTCAATATGACGGGCTGCTTTATGTTTAGCATAGTTAATTGATTAGTTGGTTGGTTTCTATTTTTACATGTGTGACAGAGGAATGTAAAGTGTTAAGTACATGTAGGAGAATGAATTTATAACCAATAGTCACCTGTATAGTTACATATGTCTACACGTGATCCTGTCCTGAACAGCGCCATTCTCTAACATGACACCATCATCAGGAAAATGGGAATAAGCACCTAAATTGCTATAAAGCATCTCCCCCCCCCCCCCCCCCCCCTCTCTCCCTCTCCCTATGAGGGCTATATTTAACCCCTTCAGTGTTGTTGTTTTTTTCTAGGGAGTGGGCGAGTTTTTTCTGGGGAGCGCTCCCTAAAATAAAAACCACCACTGTGACCCCGGGTCCAGGCACCGCCGCTGAAGAGTCTATCAACGCTGCCCGGCCCTGCCCCCGGCAACATGCGGCGTGACGTTACAAGGTCACGCCGCACACAGCAGGGGGGGAGGGAGGCAGGGCCGGACAGCAGGAGCCGGGCAGCTGAGTGCGGCGCTGACCTCAACGTTCAGCTCAGCTTCGCTGCCCAGGAGAAGGGAGCGCAGGCAGTGGCACTCCCGAGAATTTCCCGGGTTTGCCGGTCTGCGCACTGGAGCAAAACCAGGAAAATTCTCGGGAGTGCCACTGAGACCACAGGGAGCTGTGAAGACAGAGATTGGAGGTCGGAGCAGATCGGGACTGGGGGTGGTGGAGAATTTATAGGCTAAAAACTGTCACAGCTCAAAGTGAAAGTACACTGCAGAAGCAGCCATTTTGACAGCCTTTTAACTCGTGGGTAATAATCAGTGTGATTCAGAGATGGAGGAATACCTCATTTTTTCTCAGTTGAGTGATCACCAATCAGGACCATTGCGAGTGTGAACTTATCCCATTGATTGAATGATATTATTTTGCTCTACACCAGGTCCAGTTACTGTCTGAGAGGACCATCGCTATGAGAAGCAAAATCTCCAAAATGGTGATTGTCATCGTCCTCCTCTTCACCATCTGCTGGGGACCTATTCAGCTCTTCAGCCTCTTTCAGGGCTTTTACCCAGGATTCCAAGCCAACTACGCAACGTACAAGATCAAGACCTGGGCCAACTGTATGTCCTACGCCAACTCGTCCATCAACCCCATCGTGTACGGATTCATGGGCGCCAGCTTCAGGAAATCCTTCAAGAAAGCTTTCCCTTTTATGTTCCGGAATAAAGTCAGGGACGGGAGCATCACGTCTGGAACGGTCAATAACGAAATGAAGTTTGTCGCTATGGAATCGACAAACAATGAGTTGAAGTAGCGGTGGTAGGGGCGGGGGTGGGGGTGGGTATTTATTACCATTGAATGGATGTTATCAGCAGAGATGACCTGATTTTGAATGATGGTGATGACAAATAATAGACTCGAGTGCGCTAACGCACTAAGGATTCAGAGACAGCCTGAATGTATCATTAAGATCAATTTCCTATTGTTGAGGAAATGTGATTCGCTTTCTCTATTGTTAGATTGTTCAAACCTCTTTGGGCCAATTCAGCTGGATTTTTACCATACAAACACGTCGGTTTTTACTGGAAGAAGTCTTGTGTCTCGTCTGTAATAAATCTCTATTTTGTATTAACTCTGGTCTTCTTATTAACGGGAAATGTTCCACTGACAAATATCTTCCCCAGGGATGTTATGGTATATTAGATGGACAGTCAAAACGTCAACTACTATTGGATGACAGTCATTAGGTAGACACAGGAAAAAAGGTTGACACACATTAGGGTAGCTTGGACAAAAGATCGACACAATCAAAAGCTCAACATGGAAAAGGTAACTATACGTAAAAATGTTGACACAGGTTTTTCACTCTTTTTGTGTCTATGTCGACATGGACACCATGGGCCAGATGTAGGAAGCTTCAAAAAGTGATATAATGGAGAGAGATAAACAACCAGCCAATTAGCTCCTAACTGCCACGTCACCTCTTCACTTTATCACTGCGCTGGCCTTGCTTCAGGCACTATCATAACCTAACTCTGCCCACTTGGATGGTAAAGTGCGAAGTCATATTTATATAAAATCATCGAAAACTTATGTCGACCTTTTCCCATGTCTACCTTTTCTTGTGTCGGCCATTTAATCGTGTCGACTTTTTATCAATGTCAACCTAATGTATGTCAACCTTTTTGATAGTGTCCCCCCCCCCCCTGCTTGTCACTCGGTGGGCGGAGTTTACCTGCTTGCTAGGCCGCAAATATACGCAGCACAGCAAGCAGCCATGAATCAGGCTCTTATTTACCTCTGACACCAAATTATCCTCCTCTCCCCCATTAGGCAGAGTCAGGGTCACTGGTAAGGTTTTGGACACCTGCAAACTATAATGCTTTTTTTATTAAATTACTGTGCAGGACCAAGGTGGAGGTTGGACCAGCTCCACCTTACTTTTAATGTGTGTAGAGGGATATTAGGAACCCATTTAATTTTTTTTTTTAAATGAGTGAGTCCTTGGAAATAAGCTCGGTACTTGTGGAGTATCACGGCTCCCATCGCATGCCATATAGTGGCATGCGATGGCATGCGATGCGATGCTTACCGGTTTTTGATGTTTTTTTTTACAAAATCGTATGCAATCGCATGCGATTTGATCGCATGCGATCGCATACGATTTTGCACTGAAAAGCATCCAAATGCATTGGAATTAGTATTAAATATGTTCAATGGCCCCCAACTGGCATTTTTGAGGCTGTACCACCCCCACTATCAACGCGAACCCGAAGCAAGGCGAGCGCAGCGAGCCCGTGAGGGGCGGCGGTACGCGTCCTACGACCTTTTCATACCCCCACTATCCACGTCGGCGTGGAGTTGAGAATAGAAAGTGTGGCGAGGGGACGCGGACACCTGTGAAGCCTGTGAGGGTATCCGCGGCCGCTCGCCACGCTTCGGGCTCGCTGCGCTCGCGACACTTTCTATTCTCAACTCCACGCCGACGTGGATAGTGGGGGTATGAAAAGGTCGTAGGACGCGTACCGCTGCCCCTCGCGGGCTCGCTGCGCTCGCCACGCTTCGGGTTCACGTTGATAGTGGGGGTGGTATAGCCTCAAAAATGCCAGTTGGGGGCCATTGAACATGTTTAATACTAATTCCAATGCATTTGGATGCTTTTCAGTGCAAAATCGTATGCGATCGCATGCGATGCGATTTTTTTGCATACGATGGCCATCGTGGGAGCCGTGATAATCCACAAGTACCATAAGCTCTGCAACCAATCACGAGCTGCCTACGACCGTGACCAATCTCTATCCCCCATGGTGCACTGCAGCGTATACTAGCCTGCTTCTATGCCCTACGGTCAATAGGTTTCTGCCCTGTATTCCCCTGCAGCAGCTGTGGAGGCATCAGGTGTTCATTCTTTTCAGTGTCTTTACATCACCAGTGCGAGAGATTGACACAGTGATTGCATCATGAGCACAAGGAGCAGGAGACGAGGCTTCCACCTCTAGCCACTGGCAGTGTATAAGGCTTCCTGGATATTAGTACTCATAAAACTCATGTGTGTGGTAAATACTGTGTTATCGGGGATCCCCTCCATAAAAGTCTCCTTAAAAGTGTGCACCCCCCCCTTCCCCACAAAACCCCCCCAAATTATTTAACCGCATGTGCATCTCTTGCCGCAGTAGCTTAGTAGCTTGTGTGACTCTATGCTAATATTGGTTCAGGGCCTGGCCTTCCCTGGTGTACAGCCATGCATTTGTCCCTGCCTTTCCTGGTGTACAGCCATGCGTTTGCTCCTGCCTTCCCTGGTGTACAGCCATGCATTTGTCCCTGCCTTCCCTGGTGTACAGCCATGCATTTGTCCCTGCCTTCCCTGGTGTACAGCCATGCATTTGTCCCTGCCTTCCCTGGTGTACAGCCATGCATTTGTCCCTGCCTTCCCTGGTGTACAGCCATGCATTTGTCCATGCCTTCCCTGGTGTACAGCCATGTGTTTGCTCCTGCCTTCCCTGGTGTACAGCCATGCATTTGCTCCTGATTTCCCTGGTGTACAGCCATGCATTTGCTCCTGATTTCCCTGGTGTACAGCCATGCGTTTGCTCCTGCCATCCCTGGTGTACAGCCATGCGTTTGCTCCTGCCTTCCCTGGTGTACAGCCATGTGTTTGCTCCTGCCTTCCCTGGTGTACAGCCATGCATTTGTCCCTGCCTTCCCTGGTGTACAGCCACTATCGATGGCCAATTGCATTTTTTTTCCACTGAAAACCATCGATGGCAAAGGCACTAGAGATGGGTCGGTCGTGAGCGAGGCGGGTCCTTTGAATTGCTCACTTAAAAGAGACAGTGAGCCATTGCTCTCTAAAAGGTGAATGGTAATTCTTTTAGTTTCGTTTTCATACAATGCAATTGCCTGAGCACAGCAATGCCACACATGGTAGCTTAGAGAGGAACTGTACTGACTCATACCACTTTTACACCAGAATACCGGATAGGACCCGGGAAATCGAACACGGGATATTGCCAGGGCATGCCCTGCCTCAGACCCCATTTACACTGCACTTCAATCCGGGTTATTCCCGGGTAAGGCCTTTTCACACTGAAAACGGATCAGCCCTGTCTTTCCTTGCTGGTGTCATTAAAAATGGACCTTTGGGCTGTTTGAAATGAGGTCACAAGAAAGGGAAAAGGGAGGGGGTGGGTTCTGCTCCCAGCATTGCAGCAAAGATGGCAGACGGAGTAGCTGTGTTGCAGTTTGTGCTGTACTTTTCAGCAATTTGGGGTCAGCCAGAGTGGAACACATTGCACAGGCAGTGTGTGCTGCAGCAGATGAGGCTGTGGAGTGTGCTTGTAGCGTGGTAGCGCGGTAACGCTGCTGCTGCGCTGCTACATGCGCCCTGTGCAGGTCTCCAGCAGATGACATCATCTGCCAGAGCCGCAGAAGCTCCAATCAGCTCTTCGCGCCCCTCTACCCACCAAATAACCCGGATAATGGCCATTTACACTAACCTGAGCCCCGGATAAGCCCCGTGTCCGACCCTGAACATTTGCCGGGTCAGATTCCCGGGGAACAGTACCCGTGTTATTTTTTTTAAGCCCATTTACACCATGCCCTGCCCCGGACTGGAGCGGCAATATCCCGGGTCCAAACTCTGGTGTAAAAGGGGTATTACAGCTCCGCAGAGTGCAATCCACACCATGTCTGAGCTCAGCACTGCCACCTGTGGCAGCTGAGATGTACTAACTCCAGAGAATTGCATTGGAGGTGGAGCTGCAGTGCTGAGTGCTGCTGCTGAATCAGGGCTGCTGCAGAACAGTCTGGAAGCACCACAGGATTGGATGCTGCGCACAGGAGTGTACCCAGTATCAGAAGCAGCATAGTATTACGGAAAGGCATACCTCCCAACATTTGGCTTGAAGAAATCGGGACACTCGCGCGGCGAAGCCGTGCGAGCGCCCGAAAAGGGGGTGGGGCGTATGCAAATGAGGTCGCAGCTTATGCTAATTAGCCGCGACCTCATTTTCATACGAGAATAGACGCTGTGCGCATGCGCACAGCGTCTATTCTACTAGATTGGGGGGGTCTCCCAACTGCCACCCCCCGCAGCGGGACAATGCCTGCCGCGGGTGGGACAGAGGGACAGGACCCGAAAATCGGGACTGTCCCTCTAAAATCGTGACAGTTGGGAGGTATGGAAAGGTGTGCAGCATGACCACACATTCTCACTCACAGACACACAGACTTTGGCTAGGCAGTGCACATGTTTTTTTACTTATTAGATCTGTGTTTGCTGGGCTGTGTAGTACTTTTAACTTTCATTTTACAGCACCAGATTCATGAAGTAAAGATCATGGCCAGATGCACTAAGCTTCAAAAGTGATAAAATGGAGAGTGATAAACCAGCAGCCAAACAGCTCCTGTCTTGCGTTTTTCAAACACAGTCTGTGACATGTCAGGTAGGAGCTGATTGGCTGTTGGTTTATCACTCTCCATTTTATCACTTTTAAAACTTAGTGCATCTGGACCCCAGTGAGCTGGGCTCCACCTGTCTGTGTCTCCCACTTGCTTTACTTCCTGGTGTATTACACCCAGGGGCTGGCTGGCAACTTTCAGCCTGGGGGGCCAGTCCAGAGCACTGGCCCATAAGTAACAGCGTTAAATGGAGGTTTTTCATATTAATAAAAAAGATTCGCCCTGGAGTTGATTATACCCAACTGGAGTAATAACAATGGAAGAACAGCACAGGATGCCCCCCCCTCCCCTGCATAATAACAGGAGGACATGACAGGATTCTCCCCCCACCCTGCATAATAACAGGAGGACACCACAGGCTGCTCCTCCTGCATAATAATACCAGGACACCATAGGTCTTCTCCACCTGCATAATAATAAGAGAATGACACAACAGGATGCTCCCCCGCATAATAAGAGGAGGACACCACAGGCTGCTCCGCCTGCATAATAATACCAGGACACCACAGGCGGCCTGCACCACCTGCATAATAATAACAACAGAAGAACAGCACAGGATGCTCCCCCTACCCCACATAATAACAGGAGGACATGACAGGCTGCTCCCCCCCCCCTGCATAATAACAGGAGGACACCACAGGCTGCTCCTCCTGCATAATAATACCAGGACACCACAGGCGGCCTGCACCACCTGCATGATAATAACAGAAGAACAGCACAGGATGCTCCCCCCACCCCACATAATAACAGGAGGACATGACAGGCTGCTCCCCCCCCCCCTGCATAATAACAGGAGGACACCACAGGCTGCTCCTCCTGCATAATAATAAGAGAAGGACACCACAGGCTGCTCCATTGCGTAAAAGAAAGGACACCACTGGCTGCTCCCCCTGTATAATATAATAATAGTAATGCCATGGCACAAATTATTATACAGGGGGAGCAGCCTGTGGTGTCATGCCATTACTTTTATATTATACAGGGGGAGCAGCCTGTGGTGTCATGGCATAATGCCATGACACCACAGGCTGCTCCCCCTGTATTATGCCATGACACCACAGGCTGCTCCCCCTGTATAATATAATAATAGTAATGCCATGACACAAATTATTATACAGGGGGGGCAGCTTTTGGTGTCAACGACACGAACAAACAAGTGCTAAGTTTAAAAGGTAGCCAATCATTTATTGTTTGGTGACCATGTTTAACTAATTTGAACTAAATTTGGCAAGTGAAATTTAAACTAGATTTCCCTAAATGAAACTAACTTTGGAGGCTGGCAGAGAGCAAGTCGCTACCAAACGCCAGCCCAGTCAACTTGATCTTATATCCCAAAGACTCCAGGAGGGGCTCACCACCGCCTCCTACCAGCACAACCTGCATCATGCGGGACTCACCACCCTTTAACCTGGCAGAGCAATGGGAGCTCCCGCACAGGAACGCCCCTTTTCCACCTGCATGGGAAGGACACACCCGCCGTCCTATCAAAAGGGGGTGCCCCACAATGACCGCTTATGCCATTCTTTGACCGCTGGCTGGTAGCGACTTCCCACCAATCTGGCTGTAAAAGTCAACAAAATTACACTGAGAACCAAAAAGATAAAACGCATCCAAAATAGTGCAAAAACAACAAGGTACTTATTTCCTAGCACGGCGCCCACGATCTAGATTGTATGTGTGGGGCTGATATCTCAAGCATCTCATGCATGTTATGTGTTTGTGCGGCATAAGATGCATGAGATGATGCAATTGACGCGATCGACGAGATTGACAAGATTTTTACATTGCAAGCATCTCATGCATCTTATGTGTTTGTGCGGCATAAGATGCATGAGACGATGCAATCGGGGAGATTTTTACATTGGAATCAATGTAAAAAGCCCACAAAACCCCAATTTTAATTGCTAACCCCCCCCCCCCCCCAAGGGTGAAATGGCCCCCCCATTGTTAATGCCACCCCACTATAGACGACAACCCGAAGCGTGGCGAGCGGCGGCGGTATGGGTCCTCCGACCTTTTCATACCCCCACTATCCACGTAGGCGGGGAGTTGATTTTATAGAGTGTGGCGAGCGCAGCGAGCCACCGAGCCCAAAGCGTGGCGAGCGCAGCGAGCACCGCGAGGGGACGCGGAATACATGTGAAGTAGTCCGCGGCCGCTCGCCACGCTTCGGGCTCGGTGGCTCGCTGCGCTCGCCACACTATATAGAATCAACTCCACGCCGACGTGGATAGTGGGGGTATGAAAAGGTCGGAGGACGCGTACCGCCGCCCCTCGCGGGCTCGTTGCGCTCGCCGCGCTTCGGGTTGGCGTTGATAGTGCTGGTGGCGTTAACAATGGTTATTGGGGGCTCACGATTTTTTATCTCAGGGATCTCATGGATCTCATGCATCTTATGGATGCATAAGATCCATGAGATGCATAAGATGAGATCCATACAATTAAAAAATCGTGTCAATTGTATTGATTGTATGCCTTAAGTAAGGCATACAATCAGTGAGACGGGCGCCGTGCTAGGAAATAAGTACCAACAACAAAAACAAAAATAATAAAATCCACGGAGGGCTTACAAAAAGGCAAGAGGAAGAGGACCACCTGACCCAAACTATATATACCCTCTTAACCAGGGGTGCTCAAACTATTTTGCTCTGGGACCCCATCAGACAATAAAAATAATCACAGGACCCCAGCATATATGAAGATGTCCGGCCTAGAAAGTAATATATATTGCCCCTGGCAATGGGCATGTAACTCCCTGGCAACGGGCATGATATTCCCTGGTATCAAACAATAAACCACTGGCAATGAGCATGAAACCCTTAACAACGAGCTAGTAACCCCTGACAGCGAGCATGAGACCCCTGGCAACGAGGATGTATCTCTCTCAATGAACATGAAACCCCTGGCAACGAGGATGTAACTCCTGTCCAGGGCTTAACTTAAGGGGTTTTCTTGTAGTTGTTGGGCCTAGGCACAGGGTGACTGGGAGGTTATGGATCCATTGCTGCGTTTCGTCTCGGTATATCACAGTGGGGGCTCACTGCCTCCTGATTCCCTTTCATAATGTGCTCCCAGCCTGCCTTGATGTTGTAACATGTGCGCATGCACAAAAGCCTAGACATCCCCATCCACATACCCGCAGCAGAGTGTTCTGTTCCAGGTCCATCTGTTAGGATTAACCCCTTTTTTATTTTTTTATAGGGAAAGAATAGGGAACTATAGCAGATAGGGTACCTGGAGCAGTTGCTGAATGATAAAGATAAATATCATAAACTAAACTGAATATGGGACATAGGACCGACAAGAGAAACTGACAATAACCAGGAGCATAGAGGTGAGGATGGCCACAATCCCAACTCTGACTCTGTTAATCCCTCCAGAGAGAAACGGCACCTGCAGAGCTAAGGTTTCACCAATAAGAGCCACATTTGCAGGGGCGAATTAAGTCCACCCCAACTCCGGTGCCATCTGGACTTGCACAGAAAACAAGGTGCTCGACGTCTCCAGAGTGGACAAGAGGAACACTAAGTAAAACCCGTAGAAAAATGGGAAACAAAACCAATATGTGGCACAACTGTCCTCCACAGGAAGGGATCCTCCAGCAGTCCAACGTACACAATTTTACCAAAGGGTGACCCTTAAGTAGGCCAGTTCAGGAAGGTAGGTAGATGGGAAATGGGGATACCGTTTCCCATCGAGCGACCGTAAATGCAACAATGCATGAAGGTGTTAATAGTGCACATTACACATCACAGCCAGATGCCCATATACAGTAATGCAGCACTTTCACTAATGATAGAAGTGAACAACCCATGCGGTGCAGGATGATAAATACATATATATGGGAGCCCATATATCTCCACTCAGATGAATGTACTGTAAGAGATAGCATAGATGGGAAAGGCACTTAGCTGTTATCAGACAGGATCGAGGGGTACCGCTGGATGACACACGGAGCAGGTGCCGGCAGGATCTCTGGAGCTGAACTCAAATTTCACAGTGATAAGCACATGCTCCCTTCACTGAGGACCAAACAGGAAATATCACCAGCAGGGAGCAGCTGGTCAGAAACCCTAATAAAGGGTCTTCTAATGAGGGATTCAGTGCAGGTGTGTCTGCTGCACAGAAATCCCAGTCCAGGTTGCATAGCAAAAGCTAAATAACAAAACTAGCAGCAGCACACCTGACACCATCCAGTCAAGGGGTGGAGGGGGAATGTGTACAGGGGTGGTTTGGGGCAATGGGATACAGGGCAGGTTCCTGGCTGTAGCCCTATTTTATCTGGCTTATAATGCCTGCTTGGTCCGCAGGCCACACTCCCATTGGACGGGATGCCCTAAGATCCACAGCTCCTCTTCACTGCACATGGACGGCTACTGCATAGATAATTATCGCATATGCACTAACATATGCGATAATCATTGCAAAGGACAGCTCTTGTGTTGAGTTGCCCTTTGCGATGAGCCCGACGTTGTGTATGGCTTGGAGCCTCCATTGCCTCTGGGAGGTACGCTCCTGGTCCATATAATGTGCTCACAACTTTCTCTAATTTCACTTGAATTTGTGTTTTATTTCTTAAATGCTACTTATTGACCTCGGTCTTCATCTTCTGCCACTTTCTGACTATATATTTGAGAAGTTTGTGAAGACATTACTAGATGACTGTGCACCTATGGTGCCTCATCTATGCAAGACATTGGGACAAATTTACAGCACGTGGTACTTGGTGGGCAGGCATGGCTGGCATAGGGATGCGGCTGTGCATGACCTCTGACCTCACACTACACACAGCCGAGGGCAGAGTCAGTGCTGCTTCCTGCAGGTGCTCGGTGCTGCCCGGCATTAAAAAAAAAAGAAACATAAAAAAAACCTCGACAGATTTTTAGACCAAAATCCCGGGATCCCAAGTCTCGGGATTGGCCACCCTAGGCCAAACCCAGAAAACGCCCCCTACAAATAAATGGTGAGGAGTATACAGTATGTCCAACTACTGTATTACAGGTATCACTGTCAGTTGTGTCCATGATGTAGTTCAGCTAAACATCCAGAAGAGGGCAGTAAAGACTTCCCTAACTTGTGAGAGTGTATTGATGGGGTGTACAAAAGGGAATCCCAAAAAATGAAAGTCACATGGACGTGAATGGATATTAGGCGACTAATTAAAAATCTTGCAAACTCTGACCCTATTACAGTACATTGCAACAAGGTCGTGCAATCCAGCCCCCGACCCTTTTCCCACTGCATGAAATGCCAGTGCCTGTGAGAAGGGTACTGTGTATTGTTCTATTGTTGCATTAGTGATATGAATAAGACGGCTTAGTGGCATAGTCTGTGGCACTGCCAATGGGGCTAATTGGCAATCCCTCCTGTTTATTATTTTTTCACAGAGTGTGACCAAGCTCCCTCCCAGAGGCCCCGTCCCTGCCCTGTGGCCATGCCACTCAATTTTACAGGAGCTAGACTACCTGTCGGTGCCCCTGGGTGTGAAAATCAGAAAGTGAGAAATTTTGGGAGAGATTTCCCTTTTTTTTTTTAAATCTACTTTGAAAAACCAGCTTGATTTTGCCATGTCATTGATTGCCGCTTTTAAAAAAAATGGCAAAAAGTCCCAAAATCTCTCACTTTTTGATTCTCACACCCTATTACATTTGACCCACGATGTCCTGTAATTCTCATGAATAATACAGGAAGTGATGTTACACTGAGCAACAGTACTGCCGGAGAAAAATCATTTAGTGAAACCCCCCCCCCCCCCCCCCCCACCACCACCGCCACGGCGCCACCGCCGATCGCTCTCCCCTCTATAAATGTCACCCACAGACGGTATACTGTTCTTAAACACGGCGACAATAAACACAGCGACCAAACATTATCCCGTTGTTATGTACACAAGTTGCTGTGCTCTGAGACACACTTTCACCATCACCCGGCATAGACGGGCATTCGATCGTCTTTGGGCAATGTACTTTAAGGATAGTCTTGCCAAGGACAGCAAATACGGCGCAGGATGAATGGGTGCTGGCAATAATCTCTCGTCAGTTAGTAATATCGGCTACAGAGGAAAGGAGGAGCGGTTGATGACAATATGACTCAGTCAGGTGAGTCACGCGCATAGACCTTGCCCTTTTCCTAATAAACGTTGGTATTTGTTTTCACAAAACAAATCAAACCGCAAGTAATTCTTACAGGATACCCTCGGGGGCCAACGTGTCATGTCCAGATCCTGCAAAGGTCGCTCACAAAGTCAAATTCTGATTGATTTTTATTCTTTAGCAACCAGCGCACGTAAGGGCCGGCCATTGGAAACGTAACACAAGTGAGAAGATTGTAGTTTTGGCTTAAGGACAAAAAGAGGTCTCGCTCAAGGCCAAAGGATTTACGCGGCAGCTACCGAGAATCTATCTGCGGACAATAACTTCACCGGAACTAATTGGCGTATGGGGGCACTGGTCGGGAAATGTAATAAGTAGAGGGACTCTCTAAAGTCTTACTTCCAATTACTACGGAAGCGTGAAATCTCCTGTTTAAGCCCTTGCAGGAGTTTCTGTTACAGTAAATGTCATTAGAAGTAACCCATACTTGCCTTCTTTTGAAAACTAGTCTCAGGGAGGTTATAGTTGGTAGCAGAATTTTGCACAGCGCCCCATTGAGGGGGTGTGTTATGCTCCACCCAAAGGGCGTGTCTAGTTCCATATATGGAGAGATTGTGAACGTGGTACCTAGAAGCGTGGGTGTGTACTGCTACATCTGAGAGGAATTATGTAAAATTACTTATATCCAAATGTAGATTAGCCCCAAAGCAGTTAGTAAGAGCTACTGTACTTGGTAAAGTGATGGGAAATGGTGCTGATGATTCAATGTAAATGTATCTATCTCTCATTCCTTTTTTCCCCAAAAAATGTAACAGCGTAATGTGGGCTAGGTAAGATGAGGGAGATTGCAGGACTAATGAGGTAGAGGGAGATTGCTGCTATTTCAGGGAGTCTCCTGCAGAATGCAGGAGGGGAGGTAACTATGATGTAACAGTGTAATGTGGGCTAGGTGACATGAGGGAGATTGCTAGACTAATGAGGGGAGAGGGAGATTGCTGCTATTTCAGGGAGTCTCCTGCAGAATGCAGGAGGGTAGGCAGCTATGAAGTGTTCCAAAACTGTTCCACGACTCATCCTGCCACCCCTGTTATATATTTTGGAAACTAGTCTTAGGAATGACTGGTTTTATCATCACCAAATCACTGTAGCTTGACCAGGCAAATAGGGGGCACCCCTCCTCATTTAGCTTATAACCACCTACAACAACACAGTTCTCTATTGAAAGGACAAGCCACAATGAGCAATTTATTTGCCCGATTTCCGCAGCCGTTTTTGTTCCCATTGTGCTTTGAGATGTGTACATTTATTAAGGCTCATTTACTAATGAGAAAACATGCAAATAGTCTCTTGGGAAGTCGCTGCCTACTTTCGCAGTAATAGCTTTATTTACAGAGAAACACTTGGATTACGGATTGGACGCATGAATGCACCCACTTTACTATCAGTGTGCGAACAATGAGATTTCATTTAGGAGGACAGGAGGAGATACATTTGCTGGGAAGGCTTTGGGAGGGTGTTACAGGCTGTGCAGCACAAAGGACGGTTTTATATTACGGTGCACAGATATTGAGGATTCCCCTATACTGTACCTTCAAGAACATATTTTGTACCCGCAAGTTGCGTTTACTTTTAATGGAAAGTTTGAAGGCTTAATTCATGCAATGCAAAAAAGTCGTATGAACACATAAAAGCTGAAATCAAATGTGTGGCTCTTCAGTGAATGTAAGGTGAACCCACAGAGCTAGATGCAGGCTGGTTGTCCTTGGATAGTTCCTACGCCAGGTTCCTGTCTCCCAGGACATGTACAAGCAGTGGTTTAACAATGATACTGGAGACCAAGCGGTGGCTTGGGGGAGCCGTTGCTGTGGGGGCGCATGGTCGCTGCGGATTCCAATAGGTCTGTCTGTCCTTAGGGAATCCGTATGCTTGCGAGCAGGGCCCTCCTACCTCTATGTCAGTTTGTTACTTCCCAGTTTGTTTCATTACTGTTACCAATTGCAACGCGCAACGGAATCTGCTGAACTAAATAAGAAACTGTAAATAAATAAAATGGCAATGGGCATGTAACCAACTGTTAACAAGCAAGACACCTCTGGCAATGAATGAGAAACCCCTGGAAACACGCATGAAACCCCTGGCAAACAAGCATATATCCCCTGGCAATGAGTTCAGAACCAGGGTGTGAGAATAGATAAGACAAATATGAACGTAAAGGCAGGAACAAACTACTGTATTATAATGGATTCAGTATGAAATCCCAGCGGTCGGAATCCCGACCGCCGAAATCCCGACAAGGGGGGGATGTGGATCGCCCCCCCCTTGTGGGCTCACTGCGCTCGCCACGCAGCGGGCCCGGTGCCTCGCTACGCTCGGCACGCTAATTTATTCACCCTCCAGGGGTGTCGTGGACACCCACGGAGGGAGAAAGTATCGGGATTTCGGCGGTCGGGATTTCGGCGGTCGGGATTCCGGCGGTCGGGATTCTGAACGCCGGGATCCCGACCGCCGGGATTTTAACTGCATCCCATTATAATACCCCTTTCAGACAGAAAAGTCTGAAAATCCCGGCAAATACACAGCATTTCAAATGCCGTGTCATTTTGCCGTGTGCAGCCTGACCAACCTTCACACAGAAGAACAAATTACCGGGTTGACAATTTCTACCCGGTAATTTGCTGAATAACACGGGTATTTCTTCTGTGTGAAAGGGCCAACACGTGTCATAAATCCCGTGTCCTTGACCCTGGTCAATTCCAGGGTCGGAGACACGGGATTTACGACACGAGTGTGCCCTTTCACACAGAAAAAGGACCCGTGTATTTAATGAAATTCCCGGGTGGAACTGCTTCACCCGGGTATTTCATTTTCTGTGTGAAAGGGGTATAAGTAGTAGAGCACAACAATATAAAGTGAAAATATTATAACAAATGCTCTCCTCAGCTCTCCTAGATAAAGCTGCCCAGCCTGCAAAAACAGGGGACACCCTCAACCCATACTATAGCACATGATAATTTATTTATATACATACAGGGGGGGGGGGGGGGGGGGGGGAGTGGAACTGGGACCAGAAATCGGCCCTGGCATTTTGAGCACACAAGCCCACCTGTAGCAGGTGGGACCCATGCGTGGAGAAAAGGGGGCGTGGCCCCAAAAAAGGAAGCATTACACATTATGGAACACACAGAAATGCCCATTACACATTATGGAACACACCGTTATGCCCATTACACATTGCCACACACTGGATTGTCCATTACATATTATGACACACAAGTCAGGCGATATCAGTACACAGCAGAAGCAGCACCCTGAGCCCCTAAAGGTGGAGGAGCAGGGAAAAGACCCAGAGCCATATTCCCGCCCACCGGCTCTGACTCCATCCTAACAGCAGCAGCCGTCGGCAGTGTGCAGGCACACAGGGTTTCCACTTCATACTGTGCCACATTACATGCCGATTCAGCAACAGGAGGGTCGAAAGTAGTAAATCCCCTGCCAGTGATTAGTGTATTACACTCTATAGTTTTCCAGTCGGTGGTGCACCTGATTTGGATGTGTACTCCCATGGCGATGAGTAGGATAAAAAGGCACCACCTGGTGGACAGTTGGGAGTTCTGCATTGGCAGATGTGCTAGAAAAAAGCATTCAGCAGTTGGGTGGTGCAGTGTCAGGCGCTCATATATAGCTGAGGAAATATCCTCCATGAATGAGGCTTTTGTTAATATTGACCTGTATAACCTTCCATTGCCTTTATGTCCATGTCGACTTACGTCAAACTTTGAGACAAAATGATTGTGTCAACCGTCCGACCCTGTCGACCTATATCATGTGTCAACATACCCATTGCCTATCTTTTGCCTAATACACTTTGGGCCTGATTCTGGTTCACCTGCAAAAGCAAATACTCTCTAATGGACAAAACTATGTGCACTGCAGGTGGGGCAGATGCAGGGCCGGACTGGCCATCTAGGACTTCTGCCAAATTCCAGAAGGGCCGATGGCCAGGTGGGCCAATTTCTTCCACCAATATGGAACCTCCGACTCCCGATCGGCACACAGAGAGAGCCGCTGGACTTGTGGCAGGTCCGGCGTCTCTTTCTGTGAGCCACTGGTGTCCAGGAGAGGGGGGGCATCACACGCCTGAAAGCCAGGATAAACAGCCCCTGAACATAAAGGTCACGCGTGTGCACAAATGCCGATTTCCTGGCCCAGTCCATCACTGGGCTAATGTAACGTGCAGAGAGAGTTAGATTTGGGTGGGGTTTGAACTTTAAACTTATAGCTATATTGCAGTGTAAAAATAAAGCAGCCAGTATTTACATACCTCCCAACAGTCCCGATTTTATCGGGACAGTCCCGATTGTCAGGGCCTGTCCCGCTGTCCCACCCGCGGGCGGCAGTGTCCCGCGGTGTGGGGGGGCAGTTGGGAGTCCCCCCCTGTCAGCTGCTAAGCAGCGGGGAATAAACGCTGTGCGCATGCGCACAGCGTCTATTCTCGCAGCCAGGGGGCTGGGGGCATGGCTAGAGGCTCACAGAGCCTCTGGGTCATGCCCCCATAGCGGCAAAATGGGGGCATGGTCTCGTGGAAGAGCCGCGAGTATAGGCCACGCCCCGAATTAGGCCACGCCCCCGGGAAATTTCGGCACGCCTCCGGCGCGCAGAAGCAGCATCCCGCCTGCTGAACTTCCAAAGTTGGGAGGTATGCATTTACCCTGCACAGAAATAAAATAACTCACACAAATCTAACTCTCTCTGCACATGTTACATCTGCCCCACCTACAGTGCAGCATGGTTTTTTCCATTAGAGAGAAAATGTGCTTTTGCAAGTGAACCAGAATCAGGACCTTTGTCCGCCATCAACTACAATTGATGTTTCATTACGCTGTGTACCGAAGGTTATGTGCAGGTCTGAGATGGTCATTTCTGGGCATTATGAGAGCCCCAATGCCCAACGCTGCCCAATACGCTTTATAAATAAATACCAGCTTGTGTAACTGGAAAGTCATTCTGCGATGACAAGGCCACAAAGAGTTAATGTAGTGTGTAAATGCAGACACCCTTCATAGTGCTGTAATCATTTCAGTGTCTAGTCAGAGATTATATAACACGCTGCCAGTAATCCCCTAACCCACATAGATCACATTCTTGTCCTGTGAGGAGACCGTGACGGTCATCTTGGAGCTGATCCCGGTAACAGGAACCTCAGCATCCAATCCCAAAGTCATCCCTCAGCTGTAGCCCGACGTGCGGTCACTCTGCCGTTATGCAGTCACGCGGCCCATCCAGACACCCACCACCCCCCTTTTGGCTCCTGAGACGTCACTGGATTTATTTCCACTGGGGA
The DNA here is from genome assembly GCF_055691185.1 of Crinia signifera. NCBI lineage: Eukaryota > Metazoa > Chordata > Amphibia > Anura > Myobatrachidae > Crinia > Crinia signifera. The sequence continues at coordinate 158,597,036 of NC_139224.1, forward strand.
CCATTTTTAGCAGTTATTAGAAGTGGGTAGTTGCCCACAGGACGTCCCTAAATGTGAAGTATAGACAGACGGGCAGCTCATACCCCTAAACTACATCACACTGGGGGACAATTAAAAAAACAGGGACGCAGAGATAATAGGGCAGACAGCATTCTGTGCGGAGCATGGCCTTTATCTATCCCGCACTACTTTGTAAGTCTTATACCGGGTTATTTCACGGCATTTCCTGGTCACAAAGGGGTAAATTTACTAAGGTGGAAGTTCTATTGAAGATGGGATGTTTCTATGGGCAACCAATCAGGGGCACTGTTTCAAACTTGCTGAATATGGAGAGAGGGAGCTGCGAAGACAGAGAGATTGGAGGAAGGAGCAGATAGGAACTGGGGGTGAGGTGAGTTTGTGGGCTAAAAACGGTCACAGCTCCAATTGAAAGTAAAAACTGTCACAGCTCAAAGTGAAAGTACATTGCAGAAGCCGCCATTTTGACGGGCTATTAACTAGCGACTTATACAAGTCATGTGTAAGGAAGGTACAGTTGTATGATGGAGCACAGGTCTTTGGGACAAATGCGTGACACAAATTAGTCACTGTGGGTTACCCCTGGTGTCTTGATGACACTTGCAGTACTGCTTGTGATTGTTCGGGTGTCAATGTATTCAGGGCCGGTGCCACCACTAGGCAGAACTAGGCATTTGCCTAGGGCGCCGGCCGCTGGAGGGCGGTAGTGAGCCGCCGAGGTACCATAGAGAGGAACCCGAAAGCGGGGAGCAGGTAAGTCTGTGATTCATCCTTCCTCCTCCCTCACCCCTCTCCTATCCCGCCCGTGGCATGAAACAATGCTGCTCCCCCCGCGCCGCCCGCTCCCCTCTCTCCTATCCCGCCCGTGGCATGAAACAACGCTGCTTCTGCCGCCCGCTCCCCTCTCCTATCCCGCCTGTGGCATGAAACAACGCTGCTCCCCCCGCGCCGCCCGCTCCCCGCTGGGGGGATTTCTGCGCGGCACCACCTGCGCTCCGGGGGGGATCGCCCACCGCAGTATCGCCCGCCACCCCCCCCCCATGCCGCAGTATCGTCCGCAGCCGGCGGGGTTTTTTTTGCCTGGGGCGGGCGGGGGGCTTGCACCGGCCCTGAATGTATTTCTGTGCTCTTGAACCAAACTACAAAGCCTCTGTAATATGTACAGCACACAGGGTACAATTATTATAACTATTATTTATTATACAGAAGCAATGGGATAGGGGTCTAGTATTGTGTAGAGCCCCCAGCGAAGCTACAAGATGTGACATTGATTCCACAGGTAGATAACCTCTGGAGAGATGCCGTCTGGACAGTTCCCTAAAGCCCTGATAGGTGGGGGATCTTGGGTGAGAATGGACCTCTCCACCACAAATGCTCAATTAGGTTCATGCTGGGAAAATATGGTGGCCATGTCACCAGAACTCTCCACAATGCCCCTTAAACCAGTTCTGGAAAGCTTGGGACCAATGACATGGAGCATTATCCTGCTGGAACATTCCATCATTGTTAGGATAGATGAAGTTCATGAAGGGTTGCAATGGTCACCAAGCACTGCAACATAGTGGCTACCAGTCAATGACGTGTCCATGCGCACCCATGCCACGTAAATATAACCCACACCATTATGGAACCACCACCAGCCTTCGCTGTGCCATATTGACACCTGGAGTCCATAGGGTCTGTGCCACACCCGAACCTTACCCATCAGCCTGAAACATCTGGAACTCATCCCACCATGACATACATGTGTCATGGTGGGATGAGTTCCAGATGTTCTCCATCCAGTCCTCCAGGCACCAATTAACGATGTGTGTGGTGTTGTAGCATTAACAGGTGTCCTCTGATGGGTCTTCTACTCCCATATCCCAAGGAGGCGGTAGAATGCTTTAGGCTACTGCATATAAGTCTGGGCAGATGCTACTGGGCACCATCATGACGATCCTGTGGTCAGCCACTGATCTGTGAACCGGTGAGGTTAACCCAGGGCTGGGCAACACCGGCCCTCCAGATGTTAATGAACTACACATCCCAGGATGCTTTGCATTAGTTTTGCTATGTGGCCATTCTGAAACTGATGCAAGGCATGCTGGGATGTGTAGTTCATCAACATCTGGAGGGCCGGTGTTGCCCAGCCCTGGGTTAACCCTTCCATGAGATATTCCTGGTACACACTTGACATCATCGATTGAGGAATGTTGAATGTTCACACAACTTCAGAAATGGATTGTCACACCTGCTGGGCTCCCACTATCATGCTCCGTTCAAATTCTGATCATTCTCGTGGCCTTGTGAAGAACAGCCTAGCCAGTGTTCCAACTGACAAGATGTCAGGCTTACAGCCGATGCTGGCCATTTCCAAGACATCTCAGTAGGGAGGCACCACCTACCATTACCTTTACACACTGCTATCCAATGACTTTTGCCAGTTCAGTGTATACAGTGCCTGATCCAGGATCGCTTGCAAAGCAGTGTTTTTTTGCTAAACGCCACCCCACCAAGCAGATAAGCCCATGACACAGACCATCTGCTTGTGTTCTAATACATCTCCCTGCCAAGAAACACCGATACACTTCTCCTCGCGCGCACCTGAAATTACAACTGCGCTTTTGTAAAAACATAATCGGACACATGCGCGGATTGACTTATATGTGACCAAATAAAATTATTTCCCTGCGTCGAACATCAGCAGTGCGTCCATCTCTGACTCAGTCGTGGTGTGGGATAGGTACAGGGGAGGCGCAGTCCTGCACCATGTATTGCATCATAGTGTTAGAATGACAATTGAATCTGCAGCTCAAGATTATTCAGGGTGTGGTATGACGGTCCGACGGTCGGGATTGTGACTGTCAGTATACCGACATCGGAGTCCTGACCGCTGCTACTCGGACAGGGGGTGAGAGCAAGGAAGACCCTTGGGGGCCCACTGTGCTTGCAACAGGTTCTATTATCGTGGGAGATTAACAGTGCTGCACATACTTTTTGCACTAGATCTCATCTCATCTGATCTCATCGCAAAACCGATATGCGATGAGATGCGATATTGTATACAATATTGTATACAATAATTGTAACGTGTATGGGCACCTTCATCAGTGCTGCACATACTTTTTGTACTAGATCTCATCTCATCTGATCTCATCACAAAACCGAGATCGGATGAGATGCGATATTGTATACAATATTGTATACAATAATTGTAACCTGTATGGGCACCTTAACTCCTGTCAGTTGGGATCCCAACTGTCAGGAATTTCAACAGTCGGGATACTGACTGTCAGAATCTGTTGGGCCATCATCCAGCACCCAATTATTCAAATAATCTAAAGGTGCGGAGAGTGCCTGTTTGTGGGCATTCCCAGTAGGGCGCACAGCTACTTTCATTCTGCTGAAGCACTTTTACACCAGATCTGAGCAGGCTGAGGTCATGTCTCGTTCTGCAAGTGAATGGGACACATTTTATACCCTTTAGTTAAGCGTTGGAGAAGAAGCACATGTGTCTGTGTGTGTGTGTGTGTGTGCGCGCGCATGCGGTTTGCCTGTCATCGCCATAATGATTTATATGAGCCATGAATAAAGAAAAACAGAGCATGGAGAAAATTGAAACGATTTAACTAACAAAACACATGGTTCGGGGATGCCGGGGCCTGGCGTTATGTTTACACTTTTGCATAAGGATATGTTACAGTTTGTTATGCCGGGAAAGCATCGATGTTCACGTTGGGGGACCCCTATATTCCCTCGTACCCGGATTAGCACAGACGTATGCTGTATGCAAAAAGTCTAGATACACACCAGAACGATTTGGCCTCAATTCCCCCAATTTCAATCCAATTCCGCCCGATTGTATGTTGATTGTAGGTAAATTGGGCATGTTTTTACAATTTAGATCCAATTACGATCCATTTGGTTGTTTTACAGATCCTACCTGCTGCAGGTAGGATCTGTAAAAGATCCATTCAACTGGATACAGATCCAGATCGGATTGGGATCGGATGGGATGCAGATCGTGTGCTCCATCCCATGATCTGCTCACGATCAGTATCTTTCTGGTGTGTACCTAGATTAGTTTGTGTCCTGGGCCTCAGAGATCCGTCCCACTTGTCGCCCTTATGCCTACTGCAGAAAAACATGTCACAGCAGGCACACATCCCCACCAGAACCACACAGTAGAGAAGTGGGGGTGAGGCTGTTATACAAGGACATCAGACAAGGTATGGTATGGAACTTTGCTTAATAAAAATACAGCACAGTAACATTTTCCATGCCTGCGGCTCACCCTCTGTTCCCCCCTTATAGGCACTCCATGCCAGATATGATTAATGCAGTTGTAAAATGCAGATACCACAGACAAGCTGTTCTTTTACATTCTGGCACCGCCGAGTTCCTCAGAGAATGTTTAATACTTGCCTATATTATCTCAGTGGTATTTATACTGGGAGATTCTGGTGGGCTCTCTGTCAGTGTAATCCCTACTGTTTCAGACAGGCAGCAGCTGCTGAATTTCTGAGATGGTCATGTGACGGTGGCACCAGTGCGCGGTCCACGAGGACTGATCCAGTCGCAGTCCTCGTACCATCGAACAGTTTTTCTCTGTCGTCCATCCTGGTGACACAGCTAACCATGGGATGTAGGAGGGACCACAGGAGCAAGACACCTATGCTAACTTGTTTGAGAGGCAGGCTCCTCCCTTCTACATCCCAGCATTCTTCAGTTCATTTTAGGTGCAGACTGGAGTGGGTCCTGTGCTGAACTGGGACCCAAGAGGGGGCCAAGATGGCGTCAAAAGTGTCCGCCACCTCCGTAACAGCTAGGAGAGCTCTCTGGCTTAAGGCTTGGGAAGCTGACAGTGAGTCCAAGAAGTCTCTAGAAGCTTTAGCCTTTAAGGGAGAACTTCTAAACAATCAGTGTCTAGGTTTGGGGCATTTAGGCAGTCCTTTTGTCCCTCCTTTTGAGGGGGTGCGTCCAGCAGAGGATAACCAGGTAGGGGAAAGTTTGCCTCTGGAAAGGCGCCCAGATCCCGTTTCGGGGCCTTTACAAAAAAAACACAGTTCCAAAAGTAAGGATAAATCCTCAGCATGACGGGGCGGAGACTCCCCATTCTGGGATCAGAGTGGGGGGTCACCTCCTGCAGTTTTGGGATATGTGGCATCTCTCCACCCCAGACCCTTGGGTTCTCTCCATCATTTATCAGGGTTACAGGATCAATCTCAGGGGCGGCCCTCCAAAAAGATTTCTTCCAACACCCCTGCCGCGAGAAGCTCACTTACAAAATGCCCTCTTGGGGGCGGCATCATTGCTTCTCGAGAAGGGAGTGGTGATCCCGGTGCCTCAGGAGGAAAGAAAGAAGGGATTTTATTCCAATCTTTTCTTAGTCCCCAAACCGGACAGTTCCTTCAGACCCATTCTAAACCTGAAGTCTTGAAACCTACATCTGTGGGTGGACCACTTCAGGATGGAATCCCTTCGGTCAGTGATTTTAAGCATAGATCCTGGAGAATTTCTAGCGTCCGTGGACATCCAGGATGCTTATCTACACGTACCTATATGCAGAGAACATCAAGCTTTACTGCATTTCGCAATAGGAGAAACTCATCTGCACTTTCAGTCACCGAATCCAACAATATGGCAGAGTTTGAAGCTGTTGGGCAAAATGGTGGCAACTTTCGAGATCCGGCAGTATGCAAGGTTTCACTCAAGGCCCTTTCAATGGAACATTCTGTCCTATTGGTCCGGGAACCCGAAACCCATGAAACAGGAAACGCTGTTACTGTCTCAGGAGACAAGGGATTCGTTGATCTGGTGGACGGATCTGGAATCTCTTCAAATGGGGCGCTCCCTTCGCTCGTGGGATTGGCTGGTCATCACGAACGACGTCAGTCTCAGGGGCTGGGGGGGCAGTAGCCTTATACCTCAGATTGCAAGGTCTGTGGTCCAGTGCGGAGTCACAACTGTCGATCAACATTCTGGAACTCTGGGCAGTGTGGAAGACACTCCTACAGGCGGAAGATCTCTTGAAGGGGTCACCCATCCGCATACAATTGGACAATGCCATGGCTGTGGCTTATCTCAACCATCAAGGGGGTACTCGCAGCAGGATGGCCATGCAGGAAGTCTCACGGATTTTTCAGTGGGCAGAAGTGAACATTCCAGCTCTGTCAGCTGTGTTCATTCCGGGGATCCGGAATGTGGAGGCAGACTTCCTCAGCAGAACGGGACTTTTGGAAGGAGAATGGGCATTGCTTCAGGAAGTTTTTCATGAAATAGTTGCACTTTGTGGGCTCCCAGAAGTGGACTTGATGGCGTCCAGACAAAATTGTCAGTTTCCCAGGTTCTGCTCAAGGAGCAGGGATCCCTTGGCGTGGGCAGTGGATGCCATGACAGTTCAGTGGTGTTTCAGCCTCGTGTATGTATTCCCTCCGTTTCCCATGATTGCTCGCGTCCTCAAGAGAGTGAGGACACAGTGGGTGCAAATCATCTTGATTGCTCTGGATTGGCCCAGGAGGTCTTGGTATTCAGACATACTGAGGATGTCGATGGAGTCCTGGTGTCTTCCTCTTCGGCCAGACCTATTCAGACAAGGATATTTTCTACACCAGGACCTAGCTCGTCTCAATTTGATGGCCTGGCTTTTGAAACCTCCTTATTGAGGAAGAAAGGTTTCTCTGATGCTGTCAGCAGCAAATTATCATAGGGTTTGGAAGATCTATATCAGGTGGTGTGAACGTCAGAAGGTACACACCTCTAGGTTCAAGGTCACTAGACTTTTGGAGTTTCTGCAAGACGGTTTTTCAGCGGGGCTTAGCCTGCAGTTTTTAAAGGTATAGCAGTCCACTTTATCCATATTCTTTCAGAAAAGAGTGGCTCTGTTACCAGAAGTACAGACCTTACAGGGAGTTATGAGACTTAAACCTCCTTATAGGCAGCCGGTGGCACCTTGGGATCTGTCTCTGGTGTCGTCGGTTCTACAGAAACCACCATTAGAGCCTTTAAGGCCGGCTGATCTTAAATATCTTTCTTGGAAACTTACTTTTCTTTTAGCCATAGCCTTGGCTAGGTGGGTTTCAGAACTGGGGGCCTTGTCTTGCAAGTCTCCGTTTCTGTTTTTTCATGATGACAGGACTGTTCTTAGAACAGTGCCTAAGTTTCTACCTAAGGTAGTGTCGAATTTCCATTTAAACCAGGAGATTGTGTTCCTGGTGTTTTGCCCTCCAGAGGAGGCGAGAAATAGGGACAAGCTGAAAAAATTGGACGTGGTTCGCGCTCTGCGCATTTATGTGGACAGAGTAAAGGATTTTCGTGAAACTGATATGCTTTTGGTACTATATGACATACATAAGAGAGGGTGGCCAGCTTCTAAGCAGAGAATTGCTAGATGGTTAAGGTCGGTGATTGCCTTTGCTTACACGAAGGTAGGCAGACCGATTCCCTCCAGGATTAATGCACATACCACCAGGTCAGTTGCTTCCTCTTGGGCTGTGCGTCATGGGGCTACAGCGGAGCAGTTATGCAGGGCTGCCACCTGGTCCTGTGTTCATACCTTTACCAAATTCTGAAGTTTCCATGAGTTCTCGTTGGAGGACGCTTCATTTGGGTGAGCAGTGATGAGAACAGCAAGCCTGAGTGTACCCTCCCAAAGGACCAGCTCTTGAACGTCCCATGGTTGAGCTGTGTCACCAGGATGTACGACAGAGAAAAGGGGATTTTTGTAAGAACTAACCGTTCAAATACCTTTCTCTGAGTCGATCCTTGTGACACAGCGCCCCCTTACCACCGCCCATCGCCAACTACCGCAAACACAATTATCGCATATGATCTAACATATGCAATAATTATCACAAAAGACAGCTCTTGCGTTAAGAGCTGTCTTTTGCATTGACCCGGCAATGAGTGGCGGGTCCCGGCAGCTCCCCCTCCCTCTCTTACCCAGCCTGGATCATGACGATGCTGCTGTAGGGGGGGCTGGCTCTCCTCCTCCCTGCACCCGGAAGAAGTGCAGGGAGGAGGAGGTCACAGGTCCGGGCAGCACAGCTCTGTGCTGCCCGGAAACACGGGTGAGGGGGGGTTGGTGCGGGGCGGTGGGGGTCAGTGCAGGGTGGCGGTGGGTTGGTGCGGGGCGGCGGGGGGTTGCGTTAGAAGCCCATAGGCTTCTATGGGGCATCACATTTTCTGGCGATGCCCCCGTCACGGTAACCCGGAGGGGGATGCTTAGAGCATCCTAAAAATGCAGTAAAACCCAGTTAACAGGGTTTTTACCACTGAAGAGCCCCGCCTACTACAAATCTGGGGGTGGGGGCCACATGCCCTTGGTACGGGCACCGTAGCACCTAACTACACCACTGTCTGTTCTACATCATTAGAGGTTACCTGCTGGGATACAGAATCTGGGTGGTGTATCTGTAGTCATTGAGGGTGCCAGGCCAACTGGAAAATGCTTTGCCTTCAGAATATGGTTGTTCTGTACGCAGGAAGCAGGCAGGAGGAGCAGCGGCTGGCCCCTACATCCAGCTATTTTCCACCAACCTATGCTTTCCCTGATCCCTACTCGCCCTACGGTGGTTTCTGACTCACCGCACATTCCTCCTTTCCTAGCTACACAGACCTGTTTCAAATATTGCTCCTGTTGCCATGGGGACATGCTATTTAGGGTGTGGATGCTGTCATGTTCCTGGCAGGGTGTGCCATGACCAGGGACGGAGGGGAGGGGCTGCTGGCATCTGCCCATTAATAGTACATGTCAGACAGCTGTCTGCAGCCGTCTGTCACTCATGTCTGCCGCCATCACAGGCTAATCCGAGCAGATCTACGATCGGTCACGTTGGTTCCGGAATCCCTGATATCACATGTTGCACCGGTATCTTGTGATCTGCATATTTAATGAGGGCTTCTCCCATATGCCGTACGCTGCCAGCGTGGGTCCCTCTGCAGCCGCCAGCCCATTGTAGTGGAGTTTATCATCTACTAGAACTCTGAAACTCTTTTCCCAGGGTCTCCTCATCCGCTGTAGGTGCCTTGTGTTATATTTTCCATCCACTTTGCCCATGCAGCCGCATTTCAGGCTAATCTCTTATATATTTGGCTACATCTGTCACTCAAAGTGTGCCTGAAGCTGTAACGCTGGGTGGAGCCTCTGACTCACATGACTGACTCACACGACAGAGAACCAGCCCAGTGAGCCCACAGACACCCTCTGCCTCTCCATGTTACACAGCAAAGACACAGCTACTCACCAGACACACCAGGTGAGCGCCCCACACCTCCCAACATGACCCTCTCCAGGAGGGACAGAATGCTCTGTTTGTGGACTTCCATCTTAATTTATGATTGTCATCACCTGTTTTAAACGGGAAGCGGTCATTTATTAGAATGAACTTAGGTCTACAGTCATTAGGTCGACCCCACTAGGTCGACTGGCAGGAAGGTCGACCTGACTTAAGGTCGACATGGGCCAAGGTCGACATGACTTAAGGTCGAATTTGCATAAAGGTCGACATGAGGAAGGTCGACTGGTCAAAAGGTCGACATGGGGTTTTTCACTGTTTTTTGAGCCGACATGTGCCGACAGGCGGTATTTCATGCCCTACCATCCACTAGGGCGTGGAGGAGGTTATTAAAGCTGTGGCGAGCGAAGCGAGCCACCGCGCCCGAAGCATTGCGAGCGTCCGATTCTCATTGCCAACTGTGTCCATGTCGACTGTGTCGACATTCAGATAAAAAAACAGTGAAAAACCCATGTCGACATTATGACCAGTCGACCTTCCACATGTCGACCTTTATGCAAATTCGACCTTGAGTCATGTCGACCATGGCCCATGTCGACCTTAAGTCAGGTCGACCTTCCTGCCAGTCGACCTAGTGGGGTCGACCTAATGACTGTAGACCTAAGTTCATTCTGATAGATGTACCGATTCCTTTTAAACAGGGTAATTGATAAGAAAGGTGTTTAAGCACAGGTGATGGTAATCCGTAAATTAAGAAGAAAGTCCAGAAACAGAGCAATGTGTCCCTCCCCCCCCCCATTCACGGCAACCCCACGATTAAATGGCACATGCAAAACACTGACATGGCTATGGTCGACAATGAAAAAGGTTGACATAAGTTTTTGAAGATTTATTTTTCACTTTTTCAATGTTTTCATATTCATTCTCATGTGTCGACATGGACACCAATGAAGTGCCACACTTATGTCAACATTTACATGTGTTGACCTTTCTGTGTTGATTTTTTCTTGTGGCGATTCGCGGCACCCCCCGGCGACCCCCCGCCCGCGATTCACAGCACACCCCCCCCCCAATTCGCGGCGACTCCCGCGATTTGCGGCCCCACCCCGTGACACACCCCCTCCTGCGATTCGTGGCACACCGCGACCCCCCCTCCCACGATTTGTGCCAACCCCCCAGGCCCCCCCTTCCTCGCGGTACCCCCCACCCCTGCAACCCCCCCTACCGCGATTCCCCCCCCCTGTCATTGCGGCAACCCCCCGCCCCTGCGACCCACCCTCCCACGATTCACTGCAACCCCCCGCGTCCCCCCTCCCACGATTCGCGGCACCCACCCCCCCCCCGAGACCCCCCCTCCCGCAATTCACGGCATCCACCCACGACCCCTCCTCCCGTGATTCGCGGACACACCTCACCTCCTCCCCCCCCCCACCCCCGCTCGCGATTCACGGCAACCCCAGGATTAAACGGCACATGCAAAACACTGACACGGCTATGGTCGACAATGAAAAAGGTTGACATGAGTTTTTGAAGATTTATTTTTCTTTTTTTGAATCTCTTATATATTTGGCTACATCTGTCACTCAAAGTGTGCCTGAAGCTGTAACGCTGGGTGGAGCCTCTGACTCACATGACTGACTCACACGACAGAGAACCAGCCCAGTGAGCCCACAGTGCCAGACACCCTCTGCCTCTCCATGTTACACAGCAAAGACACAGCTACTCACCAGACACACCAGGTGAGCGCCCCACACCTCCATACCTCCCAACATGACCCTCTCCAGGAGGGACAGAATGCTCTGTTTGTGGACTTCCATCTTAATTTATGATTGTCATCACCTGTTTTAAACAGGGTAATTGATAAGAAAGGTGTTTAAGCACAGGTGATGGTAATCCATAAATTAAGAAGAAAGTCCAGAAACAGAGCAATGTGTCCCTCCCCCCCCCCCCATTCACAGCAACCCCATGATTAAATGGCACATGCAAAACACTGACATGGCTATGGTCGACAATGAAAAAGGTTGACATGAGTTTTTGAAGATTTATTTTTCACTTTTTCAATGTTTTCATATTCATTCTCATGTGTCGACATGGACACCAATGAAGTGCCACACTTATGTCAACATTTACATGTGTTGACCTTTCTGTGTTGATTTTTTTCTTGTGGCGATTCGCGGCGACCCCCCTCCCGCGATTCACAGCACACCCCCCCCCAATTCGCGGCAACTCCCGCGATTTGCGGCCCCACCCCGTGACACACCCCCTCCTGTGATTCGTGGCACCCCGCGACCTTCCCCTCGCACGATTTGTGCCAACCCCCCAGGCCCCCCCTTCCTCGCGGTACCCCCCACCCCCGCGATTCCCCCCCCTGTCATTGCGGCAACCCCCCGCCCCTGCGACCCACCCTCCACGATTCACTGCAACCCCCCGCGTCCCCCCCTCCCACGATTCGCGGCACCCACACCCCCCCGCGACCCCCCCTCCCGCAATTCACGGCATCCACCCACGATCCCTCCTCCCGTGATTCGCGGACACACCTCACCTCCTCCCCCCACCCCCGCTCGTGATTCACGGCAACCCCAGGATTAAATGGCACATGCAAAACACTGACACGGCTATGGTCGACAATGAAAAAGGTTGACATGAGTTTTTGAAGATTTATTTTTCTTTTTTGAATGGTTTCATATTCATTCTCATGTGTCGACATGGACACCAATGAAGTGCCACACTTATGTCAACATTTACATGTGTTGACCTTTCTGTGTTGATTTTTTCTTGTAGCAATTTTTTTACAGTGACAACTATGTGCACGTCAACCTACACATCATCAACCAATTCTTTGTATAATATATAACACCTGTTCTGTTTTACTGTAGGTGTTTTAAGTCAGATCTTTTACTGCTACTATTACTGTTTATGTAAATGCATTCTGAATGACAGCAACATCCTACCATCCTTCTACAAGAATATATAACCAACTAGGTGATTTATCGCGCCCCGTGCCCCCCCTCCCGCAATTCACGGCCCCCCCGCGCACACCCCCCTCCCGCAATTCTCAAACCCCCCCTCCCGCAATTCACGCCCCCTCCCACGCTTTGCGGACCCCTGCCCTCTCCCGCGATCCGCGGACACCTGCGCCCCCTCCCTCCCTTGATTCACGGCACCCCCCACGCCCCTCCCACAATTCACGGCACCCCTAAGCCCCTCTTTAGTCCCCCGTATACTCACACACCCCTATCACTACCCAGCTTCCTGCTCTCCTGAACCGTAACTTCCACCACTGGGGAGTCGCTGACGCTGTTTTGCCCACATGCCCCTATCATGCCTCATAGCCCAGCCTCCTGCTCTCATGTACCCTAACTCCCACCCAGTAGGAGGAGACACTGACTCAGGGCCACCATCCTGTACTCCTGTACTGCCACACTGGACCCTCACCCACTGGCAGAAGCTGCACAGTATCTCCCACCCTCCTCTTTAGTCCCCCTTATGTCCACACACCCCTATCACTACCCAGCCTCCTGTTTTCCTGTGTCGTGACCTCCGCCAGTGGGGAGCCGCTGACTCAAAAACACCCTACTATACTATTGCACACACACACAGCCCCCCCCCCCCCACACCCACAAATGTCACTGTACCTTCCACACTATCAATGTACATCTTACTCTGTAACCGCTTTTTAATTAAACAAAACAATACACACACCCTTCCATATCATATGCTCTCTATTTAACACATTTCACCTATAACTCAAGTTGCAATACAGGCCATCTTTCATACAATTCTAACCATCTTTCTCATATACAAATGTTCACAAATTAAGGGGGCGCAGCCCCTTACGACGGTGTGAAGAGCGCCCGTAGGGCGCGATGAATCACCTAGTCTCATATAAAATCTGTGTAATGAGCCAAACCGCCCGACTGAAATAGTCTTCAGTTCTAGATGATATGAGTCAGCGGGGGATATTCAGACGTGATGCCAAAGGTGCTTTATTTTTAGCAAAGGGACAAAACCATGTGCACTGCAGGTGGGGCAGATGTTACATGTGCATAGAGAGTTAGATTTGGGTGGAGTGTGACATTTAAATTGCAGTGTAAAAATAAAGCAGCCAGTATTTACCCTGCACATAAAAAAGTAACTCACCCAAACCTAACTCTCTCTGCACATGTTACATCTGCCCCACCTGGAATCGGTACATCTGTCAGAATGAACTTAGGTCTACAGTCATTAGGTCGACCCCACTAGGTCGACTGGCAGGAAGGTCGACCTGACTTAAGGTCGACATGGGCCAAGGTCGACATGACTTAAGGTCGAATTTGCATAAAGGTCGACATGAGGAAGGTCGACTGGTCATAAGCTCGAAATGGGTTTTTCACTGTTTTTTTATCCGAATGTCGACACAGTCGACATGGACACAGTTGGCAATGAGAATCGGACCCTTGCATCGCTCGCAATGCTTCGGGCACGGTGGCTCGCTTCGCTCGCCACAGCTTTAATAACCTCCTCCACGCCTTAGTGGATGGTAGGGCATGAAATACCGCCTGTCGGCACATGTCGGCTCAAAAAACAGTGAAAAACCCCATGTCGACCTTATGACCAGTCGACCTTCCTCATGTCGACCTTTATGCAAATTCGACCTTAAGTCATGTCTCAAAATAGAGCAGCCCCTAAAAGAATTAAGGGTCTGGTTCCGAGTCACGTCTGTGTCTTAATGCTGATAATGCTACAAAGCCCTTCCCTGGGGTCTATCCGTGAGTCCAAATGACCGAGACGTGTTAATAAACACTGAGAAACTGCAATGGTTACATCATCAAAACTTGCACCTGACCCTTCATCTGAGTATGACCTCCTACACTATGGCCCTTATTCTGATTGGTTCGGACCGCTGCGCGTCGTCGGACGGCCGATGGTTGGTGTTTGCGCATGTGCAGAGGCGTTTCTGCGCATGTGCGAACGCCTCGCACGTCCGAATACACGGTGAGTTCCGTGCAGAAAATGATCGGTCGGACCCGTCCGAGCAGGGGGTGGAGAGGGGCGTGAAGGGCTGTTTGGGCTCGTACACCCCACGTTTTATGGGCGTTCCCAGAGTGGTCTGGAGCACTCGGTGCTGCCTGACCGCTCGGTCCAGCATCCGATGGTCGGTGACCATCGGAGGATGGGGGAGGTTCTCACAGATGGAGGAGGTGTTCACATGAAACATCCACTCGTGGTCCGTTCGGACGGCGTTTTACCGCGTTCGGGTGGTGTGAGCGATCCGTACGGTATGCGGGGCTAAGATCCGTACGGTATGCGAGGCTCGGTTCCTGTCCGAAATACACATCCGTCCGAATCAACTAGAGTAAGGTCCTATATGCGTGGCACCGCACGTAGCCGCTTTCAGTGCCACACCCACAACAATCCCGTAAGACACAAGATCTCCGTGCGTCTTTTCAGCCACCCTCCTGTTACTTCCCAATCACCGTCCTGGAACACCCCATACATTTCCGCTACCACACATCCAAATCTATACTGCGACTCTGTACATCCAAAATCAAAACACAAAATCATCCGCCTGCATTAATAACACAAAGTTGTGTAAAAACTGATGTACAAAATGTGATTCAGTGCGAATACTCAATTAAATCTGGTCTGCAAATAAATTCACAGACTGCATCTGGCTTCACTTAGGCAGAGTGGCGGATTTTACCTGGGGGGGGGGGGGGGGCTGCAGCCCATAGGTAACAACCACCACTGCCTACACCCATTGTGGGATTGCTCCTTTCATGTCCTTTCTGGCATTAAACAAACTATTTCAAAGCTGAGGTTTTATAGTATCCATTGAGAGTTATAATAAGAAGCGGCAGCTTCAGAAACTCAGCGACCTTCCTGCCGGCCACTAAGATTCCACCGTCTGCACAGTAAGCGCAGCAGCTGCTGCTTCTCCATTGTCCGCTCCAGATGAAGAATGAACAAATACAATAATAATGATGATGGGGTTATTCAGAGCTGATCGCTGGCCTGCTAATTTGCAGAGCCCTGCGAACACGTAATCACCAGAGTGAAATCCTGCCCTGTAGAATCCTGTGCATTGATGTGCGAAACTTGCGAAATGAATGATGATCAATGATTAGCAGCAATCCTATTCGACACACACTCACCATCGAATGAATTTCCCAGGGTGCGCAGTCTGTGCGTAGACCAGGACTTACTCGGCGGGTGCGATAGGAACAGGCCGATCGATGTCGGAGCTGGTTGCACCTGCGTTTTCTCTGACACTCCTGGAAACGGATGGTTACCACCCCCAAATACCGGCTTCCTGTCAATCAACTTGCACACGGCGAGCAATTAAAAAGGATGGCCTTGTGCATGCGTACTGCCAGCCGTACACATGCGATAATCGCATGTGTATTTGCAGCCGTGCGATCAGGTCTGAATAACCCCCCTGGTTACAAACATGCCGCGGTTGAATAGCCAAGAACAATCCTAATCATGAGTAATATCATCGGCTACAATACAATGACGGAATGCAGAGAAACTGCATAACAGCAACACGTGATGCCTCCAGTAACCTGTAGGGGTCAGCAGTGAGCTGCAGAATGTTCCTGTTGTCTATACTGTGACACATCTGCCACGGAATGGGATCATTCGTCAGACTGCATTTAGGTCTACAAGCATTAGGTCTACACCATTAGGTCGACTTGCATTTAGGTCGACCTGACTGAAGGTCGACATGGGTTAGGTCGACAGGGTCATTAGGTCGACATGTGTTAGGTCGACGGGGTCATTAGGTCGACAGGTGTAAGGTCGACAGGGTCGTTAAGTCGACAGTGAAAAAGTTGATATGTTTTTTTTGTTGTTTTTTTAAGCATCGACACAGTCAACATAGCTGCGCTCGCCATGCTTCTGGCACGGTGCCTCGCGTTTATTCTCCCACCACACCCTAGTGGATGGTAGGGCATGAAATACCGCCTGTCGGCACATGTCGACTCAAAAACAGTCAAATGACCCCATGTCGACCTTTTGCCTGTCGACCTTCCCCATGTCGACCTAATGACCCTGTTGACCTTATAAAAGTCGACCTAATGACCCTGTCGACCTAAGTCATGTCGACCTAAATGCATGTTGATCTAAATGCAGGTCGACCTAGTGGTGTAGACCTAATGCTTGTAGACAATATGACCGTATTGAGGGTAAAATGTGCCTTTGCAGATGACACAAAGGTATGCAGCAGGGTAGACACACCAGGAGGGGTAAAACAAATGATTGAGGATCTAGGCAGATTAGAGGAATGGTCAAGATCATGGCAACTACAGTTTAATGCCAAAAAATGCAAAATCATGCACTTGGGTCTCAGAAATCCAAAGACTAAATATAGTATAAATGGCACTATAATGGAAACTACTGAGGAAGAGAGGGATCTAGGTGTCACTATTCCAGGGGACTTAAAAGCAGGTAGGCAATGTAACAAAGCAATGAAGAAGGCAAGTCAGATGCTTGGTTGCATAGGGAGAGGTATCGACCGTAGAAAGAAAGAAGTAATAATGCCACTGTATAGGTCATTGGTACGACCTCACCTAGAGTATTGTGTTCAGTTCTGGAGGCCATATCTCCAGAAGGATATAAATACATTAGATACTGTACAAAGAAGGGCAACTAAAATGGTGCATGGCCTACATCACAAAACGTACCAGGAAAGACTAAAAGATCTTAATATGTATGAGCAGAGAAGGGAAAGGGGGGACATGATAGCATACCTCCCAACTGTCACGATTTTAGAGGGACAGTCCCGATTTTCGGGTCCTGTCCCGCTGTCCCACCCGCGGCAGGCATTGTCCCGCTGCGGGGGGTGGCAGTTGGGAGACCCCCAATCTAGTAGAATAGATGCTGTGCGCATGCGCACAGCGTCTATTCTCGTATGAAAATGAGGTTGCGGCTAATTAGCATAAGCCGTGCCCTCATTTGCATACGCCCCGCCCCCTTTTCGAGCGCTATTTCTTCAGATCAAAAGTTGGGAGGTATGTGATAGAAACTTTCAAATATATCAAGGGCTTTAACAAGGTGCAGGTGGGAGACATTCTTCACAGGAAGAGGAGCAGCAGAACACGAGGACATGCACTGACACTAGAGGGAGGAAGGTACAGGTGGGAAACATTCTTCACAGGAAGAGGAGCAGCAGAACACGAGGACATGCACTGACACTAGAGGGAGGAAGGTACAGGTGGGAAACATTCTTCACAGGAAGAGTAGCAGCAGAACACGAGGACATGCACTGACACTAGAGGGAGGAAGATTCAGGGGAAATGTGAGGACGAATTACTTCACAGAAAGGGTAGTAGATAAGTGGAATAGCCTCCCAACAGAGGTGGTAGACGCAAATACAGTAGTACAATGTAAACATGCTTGGGATAGGCATATTGATATCCTTACAAAAAAATAAGGATCAAATATGGTTTGAGGTAACATGTTTAAAAAAGGGGCAGACTAGATGGGCCAAGTGGTTCTTATCTGCCATCAAATTCTATGTTTCTATCCCATCTGCCACAGAACAAGCTGCATTGGAGAAAGTGACATATCCAACTCCAGTGCGATTAATACCCGGTTTACTGGGGTAGGGGTCATTGAGTCGACCACAGAAGGGTAACAGGGTTGGAAGGTCGACACAAGCATTAAGTATACAATGTCCAGGTCGACATGATTTTTTTTCTTAATTTGTCCGCCAAAGTGTAGAGCTGCGCTCGTCATGCTTCGGGCCCCGTGTCTCTGCGCTCGTCATGCTTCGGGCCCCGTGTCTCTGCGCTCGTCATGCTTCGGGCCCCGTGTCTCTGCGCTCGTCATGCTTCGGGCCCCGTGTCTCTGCGCTCGTCATGCTTCGGGCCCCGTGTCTCTGCGCTCGTCATGCTTCGGGCCCCGTGTCTCTGCGCTCGTCATGCTTCGGGCCCCGTGTCTCTGCGCTCGTCATGCTTCGGGCCCCGTGTCTCTGCGCTCGTCATGCTTCGGGCCCCGTGTCTCTGCGCTCGTCATGCTTCGGGCCCCGTGTCTCTACGCTCGTCATGCTTCGGGCCCCGTGTCTCTGCGCTCGTCATGCTTCGGGCCCTGTGTCTCTGCACTCGTCATGCTTCGGGCCCCGTGTCTCTGCGCTCGTCATGCTTCGGGCCCTGTGTCTCTGCACTCGTCATGCTTCGGGCCCTGTGTCTCTGCACTCGTCATGCTTCGGGCCCTGTGTCTCTGCACTCGTCATGCTTCGGGCCCCGTGTCTCTGCGCTCGTCATGCTTCGGGCCCCGTGTCTCTGCGCTCGTCATGCTTCGGGCCCCGTGTCTCTGCGCTCGTCATGCTTCGGGCCCCGTGTCTCTGCGCTCGTCATGCTTCGGGCCCTGTGTCTCTGCACTCGTCATGCTTCGGGCCCCGTGTCTCTGCGCTCGTCATGCTTCGGGCCCTGTGTCTCTGCACTCGTCATGCTTCGGGCCCTGTGTCTCTGCACTCGTCATGCTTCGGGCCCTGTGTCTCTGCACTCGTCATGCTTCGGGCCCCGTGTCTCTGCACTCGTCATGCTTCGGGCCCCGTGTCTCTGCGCTCGTCATGCTTCGGGCCCCGTGTCTCTGCGCTCGTCATGCTTCGGGCCCCGTGTCTCTGCGCTCGTCATGCTTCGGGCCCCGTGTCTCTGCGCTCGTCATGCTTCGGGCCCCGTGTCTCTGCGCTCGTCATGCTTCGGGCCCCGTGTCTCTGCGCTCGTCATGCTTCGGGCCCCGTGTCTCTGCGCTCGTCATGCTTCGGGCCCCGTGTCTCTGCGCTCGTCATGCTTCGGGCCCCGTGTCTCTGCGCTCGTCATGCTTCGGGCCCCGTGTCTCTACGCTCGTCATGCTTCGGGCCCCGTGTCTCTGCGCTCGTCATGCTTCGGGCCCTGTGTCTCTGCACTCGTCATGCTTCGGGCCCTGTGTCTCTGCACTCGTCATGCTTCGGGCCCTGTGTCTCTGCACTCGTCATGCTTCGGGCCCTGTGTCTCTGCACTCGTCATGCTTCGGGCCCCGTGTCTCTGCGCTCGTCATGCTTCGGGCCCCGTGTCTCTGCGCTCGTCATGCTTTGGGCCCTGTGTCTCTGCGCTCGTCATGCTTCGGGCCCTGTGTCTCTGCGCTCGTCATGCTTCGGGCCCCGTGTCTCTGCGCTCGTCATGCTTCGGGCCCCGTGTCTCTGCACTCGTCATGCTTCGGGCCCCGTGTCTCTGCGCTCGTCATGCTTCGGGCCCCGTGTCTCTGCGCTCGTCATGCTTCAGGCCCTGTGTCTCTGCACTTGTCATGCTTCGGGCCCTGTGTCTCTGCGCTCGTCATGCTTCGGGCCCCGTGTCTCTGCGCTCGTCATGCTTCGGGCCCCGTGTCTCTGCGCTCGTCATGCTTTGGGCCCCGTGTCTCTGCGCTCGTCATGCTTCGGGCCCCGTGTCTCTGCGCTCATCATGCTTCGGGCCCCGTGTCTCTGCGCTCGTCATGCTTCGGGCCCCGTGTCTCTGCGCTCGTCATGCTTCGGGCCCTGTGTCTCTGCGCTCGTCATGCTTCGGGCCCCGTGTCTCTGCGCTCGTCATGCTTCGGGCCCCGTGTCTCTGCGCTCGTCATGCTTCGGGCCCCGTGTCTCTGCGCTCGTCATGCTTCGGGCCCCGTGTCTCTGCGCTCGTCATGCTTCGGGCCCCGTGTCTCTGCGCTCGTCATGCTTCGGGCCCTGTGTCTCTGCGCTCGTCATGCTTCGGGCCCCGTGTCTCTGCGCTCGTCATGCTTCGGGCCCCGTGTCTCTGCGCTCGTCATGCTTCGGGCCCCGTGTCTCTGCGCTCGTCATGCTTCGGGCCCCGTGTCTCTGCGCTTGTCATGCTTCGGGCCCCGTGTCTCTGCGCTCGGCACACTATTCTATTCCTCCTTCACGCCCTAGTGGATGGTAGGGAGCGTGAAATACCACCTGTCGGCACATGTCGGCTCTAAACAAACCATTAAAACCTCATGTCGACCTCTTGACTGTTGACCTAATGCTTGTGTTGACCTTCCAACCTTGTCAACCTTAGCCATATTGACCTATATCTTGTGTTGACCTTCAGTGGTCGACACAATGCATGTCGACCTAATATGGGGTCGACCTAATTACCATATACCGCTTACTGTATCTCAGGATCCCCCCCCCCCACTCAATAAATGTTACCGTCAGCAGATTCAATATATTGCAACACTTAAGGCCCCCATACATTATCCGATTTTGGGACGATTTCATCCGATTTCGGCACTTTGTGCCGATAATTGGGTGAAATCGGCCCAAAATCGCAGGTGTGTGATAGCTGATCCGATCTGATGTGCGGTCCCGTGCGCATTGGACCGGATCAGGGAGGTCGGACGGTCTGTACATACCATCACGTCCGACCTCCCTGTATGCATATGCCTGCCACCTGACAGGCATATGCATGCAGACACCGGGGGAGCAGTGGAGCAGGCAGCGGGTCCCTGAGCACCGGGGAGTGCTGACCTGGCCGGGCGGTGATGTTCATATATATCAGCAGCGCTGCAGGAGTCAGGAGAGGACGTGGTGCCGGGTGCGGCGAGTGCTGCTGGCTGACCTGGCCGGGCATGTGAGAGGCGGGGACGGGAAGTGCAGTGGCGGCTATTAGATTTTTAAAATACCTGTCAAATGACCGGTCATTTGACAGGTATTTTAAAAATCTAATAGCCGCCACTGTGCGTCCTGTCCCCACTGCTGCTATTTGTTATCACATGCCTGGCCAGGTCAGCCAGCAGCACTCGCCGCACCCGGCACCACGTCCCCTCCCGACTCCTGCAGCGCTGCTGATATATATGAACATCACCGCCCGGCCAGGTCAGCACTCCCCGGGGCTCAGGGACCCGCTGCCCGCCCCACTGCTCCCCCTGATGAGAGCACCGCCGCCCCCTGCCCCTCACCGCCCTCCCCCTGCGCCCCGACATGTGATAAATCGCAAGCGATTTATCACATGTCAAATTTGGCTCATCAAGTGCCAAATTGTGTGTGAGCCTCCCGGGGAGCTGCCGGGCGGCTCAAAGGAGAATTGGGTCCGACTTGTCTTAAGGACAAGTCGGCCTAATGTATGGGGGCCTTTATAGTTATACTGTATTTAAGGGGGGGGTTTGAGATCAATAGGAATTTAAATTCATACTGTTGAAGGTCAACGATAATAATAACCTTATGGGCATTTGCAAAAGCACAAGAAAACCTATTTAAAATATAGCAGCATTACTGTGCTGCTGCGATACACGGACTCAGGTTGGCAATAACATACCGAAGGCATTAAACAATTGAACTCAGTTTAAACAAATATATATTTCATTTTTCAAATAGATATAGACTTTTAGAAGAAAAAAAAATTCTTCATTGCAATACTGGAATTGAAATTTCCTAATCTGCATTTTAAGTTCAAGCTACCAGCACCCCTGCAAGAACTGGCCTGGGAAGGCACTGATGATCTCCTCTCCGCCTTTGCAGATAAGAATTGGCGATAAGGGCTTCTTTTATTGCCACTATGCAAATCCATTGATGTTGCAATTATAAATATCTCTCTTTAATGGAAGCAGCTGCTAAGCCAAGAGCAGCTGACATACATGGTATAAGCCTATACATGTATCTGCCCATATTCACACTATCGGCCTGATTCAGACTTGTTTGCACTGGATACGGGCCATAGTACACATAGTACGCCCTTTGCAAGGTGATTGACAGGAAGAACAGTAGGCATCAAGGGATGGTAATAGGGATGGCTTTCGGTGCAGTCCCCATCGATGGTTGCCATCAATGGTGATTCTGCGCCCAGCCATTGATAGTCATAAACTATGTGATGATAACCATCGATAGCTTAAACTATCCATATCTTTGATTGAATGGCCCAAGGGCCAATTAAAATGTGGGGGCGGAGCATCCGGTGTAGGGGGTCGGAGCTATGCTCCGTGACCCGACACATTGAAAAAAAAAACATCTGGTTCTCCCACGTCGATGGCAAAAGTATTCAACATCTGCCATAAACCATCGATGATTTCAAATCATCGATGGTCGATGCCCATCAGTAGGTGGTAATTCGCCGTTTAGCAAGAGTGCTAAGAAGAACGCGGGCGTGCTTAGGAAACCATTGGGAGTGTCGGGGAAAATGCAGGTGTGCAAAGGCGACTTAGGGGAGGGTTTAAAAGTCGGCTGCGGCACCGGTATAAACCAAAAGTGCATCTCAGGATCAGTTACAAAAGGGTTTATTTACTAAGAGAGCAACCGATCAGAATGTACATGTACTTATTTATTAAGAACCTTACAGAAAATATTAGATAGAATCTGATTGGTTGCCTATGGCAACATCCCTTTGAGAGACAATCTAATTGAGGCATACTGTAGTTATGGGATTCATCCACATATCATAGTGTCACTACCTCGGTGAGACAGCCCGGATTTCAGGAGAGAGTGTTGCTGTACAGCGCAACATTATGGGCCAGATTTTCTAAGCTTCAAAAGTAATAAATTGGAGAGTGATAAACCGCCACCCAATCAGCTCCTGTCTGACATTTTTCAAACACAAGAATCTCCGCCCCCCTTCGCCGCCCATCGCATATTTAATTATCGCATATGCTGTAACATATGCGATAATTAAGGCAAAGGACAGCTCTTGCGTTAAGAGCTGTCCTTTGCGGTGAGAGTTGCCGGGTCCCAGCAGGTCCCGGCGGCTCTCCCCTCCCTCCCACACCCGGCGCTGCTGCTGCTGCGCCGGGCTCTCCTCCTCCCTGCACCCGGAAGAGGATCAGTGCAGGGAGGAGGTCACAGGTCCGGGCAGCACAGCTCTGTACTGCCCGGACACAGGTGAGGGGGCGATGCGGGGCGGCGGAGGGTTGCGATAGAAGCCCATTGGCTTCTATGGGGCATCGCCAGATTTTTCTGGCAATGCCCCCCGCCGCGGTAACCCGGCGGGGGATGCTTATAGCATCCCAAAATGCAGTAAAAACCCCGATAACGGGGTTTTTACCGCATTTTTAGCTTAGAGAATCCCGCCCACAGCCTGTGACATGTCAGGTAGGAGCTGATTGGCTGGCTGTTTATAACTCTCCATTTTATCACTTTTGAAGCTTAGAGAATCTGGCCCTATATATGTTCCACCTTGGGGAAGTTAGGAGCAGGAGTTTGGGATTGGCTTCTCTAAGTTACTGACATTTGCTGATGCGCAATACCGATGCGGCAGAAAATACATCTTGGACTCCCCTCATTTCCATGATACCCCAAGGATAAGTGAGTACAAGCAGAGGCTGGAAATCTATGAGTAACCGTGATGAGAAAACGTACCCATATTACATGGAAGGACAGAAGCCTATAGCATTGCACTGTACTATATCATACCTCCCAACTTTTCATGTCAAGAAATAGGGACACTCGCGCGGCGAAGCCGCGCGAGCGCCCGAAAAGGGGGCGTGGCGTATGCAAATGAGGGCGCGGCTTATGCTAATTAGCCGCGACCTCATTTTCATACGAGAATAGACGCTGTGCGCATGCGCACAGCGTCTATTCTACTACATTGGGGGGTCTCCCAACTGCCACCCCCCCGCAGCGGGACAATGCCTGCCGCGGGTGGGACGTCGGGACAGGACCCGAAAATCGGGACTGTCCCGACGGAATCGTGACAGTTGGGAGGTATGCTATATGTGAAATCATTCACTAAATGCTAGATACTGTTTCTGAGTAAGTGTTAGAAAAACATTCCACGGGAAGGATATTGTGGGAACTGACCTAACAGCTATACTACAGCGCTGGCAACGCCAAATGAGGCCCACACCTGGGCGATCAAAGATCTCCCGAATTATTTTCTAAATATCTCAGGCCAATGGGCAGCATAAATCAGAGCTAGCCAATGTTTTCATGTGGCAGGATGACTGAATACGTACGGGGTAAATAACTCAATAGTTTCTCAGCTCCACTGAGTAGAGTTCACATCCAATTAAAAGAGTTTATTCTTTGACCCCCCCCCCCCCCCCCCCAAAAAAAAAAAAAACATTTATATATATATATATATATATATATATATATATATATATACACACAGAAAAGATAAGCCATATTTATGGACTGTGAAGTCCCGACAGTCTGACTCGTGACTAGTAGTCATGTGTAAGTTTTTAGCATATTAAGTTTACCACAACAGTCCCTCCCCCGTTCACCCTATTACTCCAAGGCCTTTCCTCTGGTCGCAAGGGGGTTAAAACAGAATGGAGAGAATGGAGGCTTGTTTTCAGTAGCGTAGCGTCATGACTTGGCAGTTTTACGGGCTCATTTCCTGCCGTTAGAAAAGCCAGCCTTATTTCTATGTTTAGCTCAGGGAGAAAAGCAGTCTTTAATTTAAGACAAAATCAACACCACCCGTGCAGTTCTCAGCTGACATCAGCACTGGCTGAATCCAAGTCTGCAGTCTACGCCGTTTCCCACTACCTCGGTCATATCGATCGCTGTAAACAAAGGAACGGAGGGAAAGGTGGTTTTTTTATCTACGGACCGTTTACTATTCCCCAAAAAACTCCTGCAGATGTCATTCAAAGGCCAATGGGGGTTATTAAGACCTGGAGCGAAATGTAATAGGGTGTGATTTTTGGTCATATTTTAAAACCGCACTAAATCGCATGCGAAAAAAATCAAACATTTTTGGGAAAATTCGCAAATGTAATAGGGTGCGATTTTTTAAAGTTGGAATTCGCATGCGATTTCGTGCAATATTTAGTAAGGAAAAAGTGAGATTTTTAGACGTGTGAATTTTTTTAGACATGAAAGTGTGCGATATTTAGTAAAAATAATAAATAAAAATGGCATGGGGTCCCCCCTCCAGAGCATAACCAGCCCTGGGGTCATTGAGCCGAACCTGGTCCCAAAATTATGGGGGATAAAAAGTGTAGGGGTCCCTCCTGGTTCAAAAAATCTGGGGGTCCCCCATATTTTGGAACCAGGTCCATCTCAATGAGCCAGTTTTTTTTTTTCACTTTTAAATATTTTTTAAGACCAAACCATGCACATATCTTAATGATCTGTGCATGGTTCTGTCAAATTCGCCAGTCAGAACCTGGTCTATTTTTGAGGGATTTACCAAAAAATCATACCCTATTACTTTTGCGAGTTGTATATTTCATAATGGGAAATCATCTGAATCCGAATTGAAGTGTGACCAAATCTCGCCGGGTCAGAATGTGCGAATTCTGACCTGGCGAGATTTGCAAAAAGCGCGTTTTTTACCGCAATTCACACCCTAATAAATGTGCGATTTTCAGAAAATGTACGAATTTGCCCGTTTTTTTACCAAAAATCGCACATGCCTAAAAAAAAATCGCACCCTATTACATTTCACCCCTGATCTCTGCTGTGCAAAATTGCAGCGTCCTGTGTAATCCCGCCCTGTGGACAAATGACTTGCGAATTGATCACTGGTCAGCAAGCCAATCCGCACTCACTAACCATCGGATCAGTTCTGCAGATTGTGCAGGTGTGCGTAACTGACCCTTCCACAAGTCTGTGACAAACACAGGAACTCGTGTCACACGTCCTCCACGCCTGGGCACGCTTGTGTTTTTCCTGACACTCCCCAAAAATGGGCGGTTACCACCAAAAACGGTCAATCAAACTGCAACCAGATACATTAGCGCTCTCTATTCTATTCCATATGTACCCTTTACTCGTCTCCCGCTAACAGGGGGGATTCTCATATACCTTAAGGGCGCACTCGGGGTCATCTTTGTGCATCTTGCAACCAGATTACGTTTAAGAAATCGCTGTTTTTTTTACTGTTTGGCGTCACGCATGCCCGCTATGGACCCGACGAACACACAGTCATTCGATAGTCAATCAGCTTGCAAAAATACGCAAGAGCAATCAGGCCTGAATAACCCCCACCACTTCTTAGAACTCTTTTATATCTGACACACAGGAGGAGGTGTATCAAATCTTGGAGAGAGATAGAGTGGAGAGAAAAAAAGTTCCAACGAATAAGCTTCTTTTTAAATGCAGCCTGTAACATGGCAGTTAGGAGCTGATTGCTTGGGGTAATTTGGGGCAGATGTACTGTATTAAGCTTGGTGAAGTGATAAAATTAAAGGTGCAGCAAACAATCAGCTACTGTGATTTTTCAAACCAGTTAGTAGCTGATTGGCTGAAGCATTATCACCTTTCACTTTATCACTTCACCCAGGCTTAATAAAATCTGTCTGCACTTTATCTCAATGGGTTTTCTATATATCTCCCCACACAATATGAATTCTCCGTGTGTATTTGTTTATACAGTGAATGTGGGACGAAGGAAAAAAAATTCCCATGACCAAAATTGGGCATTTTCAGCCACTTCTGACTCACGAGAATGCGCAGGAACTGAAACTTTATTTTGGATCAGGAAAAAAATCCTTCATCTTCTTTTCCATCGCAATTCTCCAAGCCCTTGCCCCTTCCTCGCAGTCAGCCATCTTTTACGTCCACCACTTCCCACTTGTGTTTTTCTTGGAGCAGACCGGCTATTGATCTCTACTACTTTCATATGTCTGTTGTGTAACTTCTTGGCTCCATTTGCTTAACACAAAAAAAAAAAATAGGATTCTGCAAATAAGATCTAATGTAACTCTCATTTTACAGGCTGTGTAGAAATATGACAGTTAGGAGCTGATTGGTTAGTGCTTTATCTTTCTCTGCACTTTATCTCTCTATGCTCTTAGAAATACCCCCACACACACTTAAATCCAAATGTGTTCAAGTGTGCGATGATCAAATATTGAATCCATCTCACTGCGCACAAACTTATTGGGCCACTTTTCAAGTGAAATCAGGCCTACCGTACCGCTGCAGCTTAAGTCCGCGCAAAGTGAATGTGGAAAAACAGACTGGACTTCGAGCAGCAGCAGCAGCAGCAGGACTGATTAGATCCACTCCAGGTTTTACTAAAGATCTTTAGGAATCATGGGCCCTTATTCTGATCTCTTCACTCAGACCCGTGCACAGGCCGAAGTGAATGTACCAAACCCTGTCTAGCAAATGGATCGCCGCCGCCGCCCATTCGCACGCCGAATTCAGCCGGACGGCATGGGAACGGATGTTTTTTGTGAACATCCATTCGGATGCCTGTGGGAACCTCCCCATCAGCGGCGTAACTATAGCACCGCAGCCCCCGCCACCGCGGGGGGGGGGCGCTGTGCATGTGGGGGCGCTGGGGGCTGCGGTGCTATAGTTACACCCCCCCAATCCCCCACAGACTTACCTATCTCACTGGTCCCGGCGGCTCCGTTCTTCTGCTGAGGACCACCACAAAATGGCCACCCCCATATAGCACACAGTTCTCTGAAACTGTCTGCTGTATGGGGGCGGCCATTTTGTGGTGGTCCTCAGCAGAAGAAGAACGGAGCCGCCGGGACCAGCGCGATAGGTAAGGCTGCAGGGGATTGGGGGGGGGGGTTTGCATGGGCGGCGGGGGATTGGGGGGGGGTTTGCATGGGTGGCGGGGGATTGGGGGTGCTTGGCGCGGCGGCGGGGGGGCGCCCCCCCCTAACGGCGGGGGGGGGCGCCCAAAACTTAGTTACGCCACTGCTCCCCATCATTCGATGGTCAGTAACCATCGAATGATGAGGAAGCGCTCGCCCATGCACGAGTGGTCTAGGCCAGTGGTTCTCAACCTCGGTCCTAAGGGACCCCCAACAGTGCATGTTTTGCAGGTCTCCTCACAGAACCACAGGTGATATAATTAGCTCCACCTGTGATCTTTTAAAATGTGTCAATGAGTAATGAGTGCACCTGTGCATCTGTGAGGTGATCTGGAAAACATGCTCCGTTGGGGGTCCCTGAGGACCGAGGTTGAGAACCACTGCTATAGACCACTCGTACATATGAATGAATAACGGCAGGGATATGGGCGGGCCGCTGACATCCGGTTAAGTCATCTGTCTGTCCCACCGCACGCACATCACGACTGCATTTCCATGCGCACGCCCTGCGGTTTCATGGGAACGATCAAGAAACGCAGGGCTGCCCTGGAGTACTCAGCCTGTGTCGGCATGTTGGGGGCCCACACCCCAGACCCATACCCAGTATTAGGGACCCCCAGTGACAGAGATGCCTTGACGTACGGCCTGGGGGCTTAGCCCTATATCTGCAGATATACGCAACCAAGATCTCTGTATTATCTGATTAATATGTAGTTATTTTCTCATTCAGTGTGCAATTGGGATACATGTTTTTTTCCTAGACAGAATTGCCCCTCCCTTTTGGCACCTGAGTGACACACCTCTGATTGAGCAGCTTACCAACAAAAGTGTTATGCAGTTGAGAGAGGCATAGATGGGTCAGCATTAGGAGGGATTGCTGACACCTGAGTGCCATTGGAGAAGCCAGGGGTATCTCCAGGGGAATCGGGACATCTGTCAGAATGAACTTAGGTCTACAGTCATTAGGTCGACCCCACTAGGTCGACTGGCAGGAAGGGCGACCTGACTTAAGGTCGACATGGGCCAAGGTCGACATGGCTTAAGGTCGAATTAGCATAAAGGTCAACATGAGGAAGGTCGACTGGTCATAAGGTCGACATGGTTTTTTCACTGTTTTTTATCCGAATGTCGACACAGTCGACATGGACACAGTTGGCAATGAGAATCGGACCCTTGCATCGCTCGCTTCGCTCGCAATGCTTCAGTCACGGTGCCTCGCTGCGCTCGGCACACTATTTTATTCTCCCACCACACCCTAGTGGATGGTAGGGCATGAAATACCGCCTGTCGGCACATGTTGGCTCAAAAAACAGTGAAAAACCCATGTCGACCTTATGACCAGTCGACCTTCCTCATGTCGACCTTTATGCAAATTCGACCTTAAGTCATGTCGACCTTGGCCCATGTCGACCTTAAGTCAGGTCGACCTTCCTGCCAGTCGACCTAGTGGGGTCGACCTAATGACTGTAGACCTAAGTTCATTCTAATAGATGACCGCATCCCATCTCCAGGTAAGCTGGCTCTCAGACGTTATACGCCATTATCATGTGGCCTTACACTGGGCTATTAAGCCCAGACATATATGTTATTGCTAATGGGATGGGTTTGGGAGTGTGGTGCCCCCTGTGTTGGTAGGGCTGGTCTGCTCCAGGTTAGCACACCCTAACACTTTATTAATACTTATTTTTTCCTATCACATTGTATATATTTTGTATTTTAATCACACCTTCACTTCCCTACATAGCACCTATGTGCTTCTTATTAACCCCTACTAATTTTCATTTGTGTGCTGCCCTGGGGTACTCAGCCTGTGTCGGCATGTTGGGGGCCCACACCCCAGACCCATACCCAGTATTAGGGACCCCCAGTGACAGAGATGCCTTGACGTACGGCCTGCGGGCTTAGCCCTATATCTGCAGATATATGCAACCAAGATCTCTGTGTTATCTGATTATTATGTACTGTAGTCACTCAGTGTGCAATTGGGATACAACATGTTTTTTTTTCCCATATAGTAATGACCCTGATCAGCCCGCGACACCCCTCTCCACCCCCTGCTCGGAAGGCCAGGAGCGAGCACTCGGCGACTGGACTTCTCAAAGTTCACTCACTCCCAGCATACAGACATGTGCAGAAATGGTTCTGCGCATGGGTATATGCACAACATCGGAACACTGGCCGAATTTGTGTCAGAGCGAAGCGATCAGAATAAGGGCCATGGTATGGCTAATTACCATCACCTGTGGTTTCCTGTTACAAGTCTATTAAGAGCAGAGGGTCAGGTTTCCCAAATTAAGTCAGATCGCTTAGAAAGTGACCCCGAATCGCTACGTGTGTAGGCCCCATAACACCCAGCATGCTGCTGGTCCAAGCGCTAATACCAATGATGACTTTTTCAGGTGCACAGATTTCCTACATTAGTTCAGCCTATGAAAGTGATGGAAACGCCGCGGCTGTAGGGAAATCTGTCGCAAGCTTGCGCTTTAGAATCAAACCCACAGGTTCTAGGGATAAACTGTTTCATTGTCAATGATTCTAAGATCAATTCAATATTTTCTTCCTGAAGATGGTTTTTTGGGGGTCATTCTGAATGAATCGCTCCCCCGCACGTTCCATGGGATAGCGAGCAGGGGGAGGTGGACCGGGGACAGGCGTCTGACATCACGTGACATCAGCCGTCCGCCCTGAAGAAATCATTTGATGTTTGGTGACCATCGAATGATTTCTCTGCTAGCGGAACATGTGAAGGGATGCATCTTCATGACACATCCCCGCGCCGGGTTGCGAGGGGATACGGCGGCGGCGATTCAGCGGGGTGGCGAGGCGGGCCCTCTGGGACCTGTTAAGCTGCGAGCTGCGCAGCCTACCAAGTCAACCAGAATGAGGGCCTTTAGTGGGTGTTCACCTGGAGATTCCCTCTCTCTCTACCAGTGGCGTAACTAAGTTTTGGGCGCCCCCCACCCCCGCCAAGCACCCCCAATCCACCGCCGCCCCGCCGCCCATGCAAACCCCCCCCAATCCCCCTCCGCCCATGCAAACCCCCCCCCCCCCAATCCCCTGCAGCCTTACCTATAGCGCTGGTCCCGGCGGCTCCGTTCTTCTTCTGCTGAGGACCACCACAAAATGGCCGCCCCCATACAGCAGACAGTTTCAGAGAACTGTGTGCTATATGGGGGCGGCCATTTTGTGGTGGTCCTCAGCAGAAGAACGGAGCCGCCGGGACCAGCGAGATAGGTAAGTCTGCGGGGGATTGGGGGGGGGGGGTGTAACTATAGCACCGCAGCCCCCGGCACCCCCACATGCACAGCGCCCCCCTGCGGTGGCGGGGGCTGCGGTGCTATAGTTACGCCGCTGCTCTCTACCAGACCCACACGGAGAGCAACTGACACCAAACATCAGGCAACAGGACTATCTATCTGAGTCATTAGGGCAATAAATAAGGAATACTAATGCATTTGACACATTATTTACATTCTTACAAAGCTTAGGTTTAGAACACATGACAGTAAAATGATTTATACATCGTGTTCAACCCTAAAGTAAACCTTGCTGGAAAGTTAAATAATATGTAAATGACCTGATTGACTGGAAGTTCAGAGAAGAGCACTTCCCCGCCGGTGTATCTGCATTTAGATGTCTCCAGAAGCTGTATGAAAAGAGATTTCATCTGGGATGCTGTTGACTGATGCTAGCACGTTACAGTATTCGTACTGGCAAACACAGCACCTAGGCTGCATTCAGCCAGTGGTGCAAGTATTCTTGAGCTGTGTTCATTCTACTGCGGCTGAGTGAATGAGATTGCAGCTTGAACACAACTTTACAAAAGGATCCTTGCTCCCTACGAGGGTTGTAAGGGCTGCTCATATGACATCTAGGGGTTAAGCAGGGTATAAAAAGCTACGGCAAGCTGCATCTGTGCTCTGTGCCACATTCATTATGTTTTGCCCCAAGTATCGGTTGCTAAATAGAACACCATCTAATTGTAGGGACAATGGGCCTGATTCACCTTTGCTTGGTGAACTGCAAACATAACAGCTTACCTAGCCCCGCCGAATCCCCTCGGAAACATGCGAGGGGATGTGTAACGAGAACACTGCAAATAATATATTGTATGCGGGTGGTTTGTCCGGGTGTAAAATTATTTATTTATTGCTTTGTTCCCAACACAGAATCAGTCCTAGTGGCGGAACTTGTGGATGGTGAGCTCAGGTGCAAAATTATCATTTGGGCCCCCCGTCCTCCACCCCAACCCAAGTTCACAGTATGCAGCACAACTGAGGGTGACAGGGAGGGGCAGGGGGAGGCAGATTGTGACAGGGAGAACCAGTGGGTGACAGGAATAGGGTGACAAGAGCAGCCCCTTAGTCTTCATGGCCCCGGAGCAGTGCACCTGCTGCACCAATGGTAGTTCTGCATCTGACCGGACCGGTCCCATAATGCCCTGACTGCAATTTCCCATGCAAGGTGTGCATAAATAGGAACATAAGGTCCCACAATACAAGAATAAGCTGCAGTAATGCAATTATATTTGGTAACGTTAAGGCTGCAAAAGCAAGATGGCGGCTGACAGGAGACAGACTCCCCCAATTACCTCCAGACACCGTGGAATAAATGTAAAGTATATGGAAGGTGTGTGGTATAGCTCAAAGATAATGTCTGTGTCAACACTTGTTAGGTAAACAGCTAAAGGTCGATGTGCACAAGATTGAAATTGACAAAATGTTGACACAAGTAAAAGATGGACATGGGAAATGTCAAGACATGAAATGGTTGACATGAGCTTTTTACATTGTTTTGATATCAATGTCAACACTTAAGCACGTTGCCCCCAATTAGTGTACCACAGCCCCTTGCTCTGCTCACCATGGGGCAGATGTATTAAGCCTGGAGAAGAGATAAACTGGAGATAAAGTGGAAATAACTTGGAAGAGTTAACGCACCAGCCAATCAGCTGTGTTTCAAATATGACAGTTGGGATCTGATTGGCTGGTGCGTTATCTCCTTCCACTTTATCTCCAGTTTATCTCTTCACCAGGCTTAATACATCTGCCCCCATGCATCTTCCTGGGGGCCTGCTGCATTCCTAAGTCGGACCAAATTGCCGTTGAGCTCCCCCAGCTACCACCTACCCTGAGACACTCACTTTCAGCACCCATAAACACTATGATAGCGCTGTGTGTGTCCACAGCGGCCGGCCAGTCTTTTTAAAATATTTTTTAAATTCTGCTGCCACTTCCTGCACCTGCCACTACCAGCTCCCCGCTGTCAGACACAGTAACCATATGGAAGCTGCTGGAGACAGAAATCGGCAGCTGCAAATGGCAATGGTCTTCAAACAGATGCAGCAGAAAACATGGAAAAGTGCAAACAACCACTGATACATAATTACTGAATGGCATAATTACCAAACAGGCCCCTTACGCTATTTTTGGTGTCATTAAATGATGTAATACCCACGGCTAACAGTGGGTGTCAGCAGAGAGCAGATTTCGCTGAATAAATCATGTTCTACCTTTATGGCCTAATTCAGACCTGATCGCAAGGCACATTTTCTTTGCAAATGGACAAAGCCATGTGCGCAGCAGGTGGGGCTGATCAGCTGATACTCGCAGCCCCTGTCAACCACAGGATGATTGACATGCTGCAGTGTTTGAAGGGGTGGAGCAGGATCCGCACCCAGCACCATGCTTCAAATGAGGGCATGTCACCCATATATGGCGGTCTGTGGACTTACTGGACCCAGGTGCCCAGATCCAATGGCCAGCTTATGGATTCTGAAAGAGAGCGTCTCAGGGCGGGGCTTTGTATCGACATTTGCATAAAGTTGCAGGTGGGTGGCGGCCAACAGACGCAGACTCACACCTGAATCAGGCCCTTTGTGGTTCTTTTTTTTTTTTTTTTAACTGCTTAAACGTAAAAGCTCCAGATTATAGTAAAAACATTTATAAATGGAATTTAATCACTAAAACACATTTTCATATAAAACCATTCCCACAGGACCTAAAGAATAGCAGTGGATGTCGTCTGTCTACAACCGACGGAAACCAAGAGCTAAATTTAACAGCAGGAAAAAGTATTGCGTAAAATAAAAAAAAAGACTCATCGTTCCACTGCATTAATAGATCCAGGACTGGCCGGGCTGCATTCTGTATCTAACATTCCATACGGTACTTCTAGATGCCGAGCACCTGTGCTAAAATGATGGTTCTGACTGCTCATTCCTACCCCCAGCAGCTGTGTCAGCGCCAACAGAAACAGTGGGTTTTGCCTCTTCCTGAGAATTAAGGACAATGCACAATACAATAGGATGAATTATACAACATACTCAGCTGTGCACAGCCCATTTTATTAGGGGGTGCACCATTGGAGGGGCGAATCATCCCCCCACACACACACACACACACACACACAAACACACTAGAAAGAGGTATAGTGCACGTAATGCCCATCATACATAAAGCTACACTCCATAATGCCCATTACACATAATGCCACACACCATAATGCCCACTACACATAATTCCATGCACCGGTCCGTAATGCCAATTGTACCGTAATACCCATTACACATAATGCCACACACAGTAATACACATTATGCCACACACCGTAATTCCCAATACACATAATGCTACACTCCATAATGCCCATTAAACATAATGCCACACACTGTAATGCTTATTAAACATAGTGCCACACACCATAATGCCCATTACATATTATGCCACACATCGTAAAGCTCATTGAACATAATGCCACACACCATAAGGCCCATTTTACATACTGACACCCATTGTAATGCCCTTTACACATAATGCCACACACCAGAATGCCTATTGCATATTATACTACACAATGTAATGGCTATTACATATTATGCCACATAACTGCATCTTACCTACATGCTCCTTGCCAGAGGTATATTGCTCAATGCTAGTGGTTTCATGCATGTTGCCAGGGATTACATGCTTTTTGCCAGAGGTTTTATTCTTGGCACTGGGGATTACATGCTCGTTGCCCAGGCGGGATTTACATGCTCATTGCCATTGGTGAAGTTACATGTGCATTGCTAGGGGGTGTTACATGTTTGATGCTAGGGGGAGCTACACGGTGATTGCCAGGGAAAAGGGGGGTTACATGTTCGTTGATAGAGGGGAGTTATATGTTCTTTGCTAGGGGGAAGTTATATGTTCATTGTCAGGGGGAGGGGGTTGCATGCTCATTGCCAAGGAGATTTACATGCTTGTTGCCAAGGGGACTTACAGTACATGCTCGTTGCCAGGGTGGGAAGGGCATACATGCTCCTGGAATCAATACCTCTGGGTAGCACCGGGTGTGCTGCGCTCCTCTGACAGACACTAGAGGTCCAGTAGTGTCTGTCTCCTCCAAGGCGGCGGCCATTTGTGGAGGGGCAGCAGCTGACAGAATGTGCGTGCGGGCTGTGGGTTGGAAGCCAGAGGTGTGGCAGGTGGAGAGGATCTTCGGCCGATTACCAACATTAGCAGTTTTTTGCTGGAAAAACAGCACAGAAGATTTGTCAGGATGATACCAAGACTCTAGCTCATACCTGCCTACTTTTATTTTCTCCATGAGAACAGATAGTATGTGTCAGGGGGCAGGAAAATGCTGACGTCATCAAGCCCCAGCCACTTAGCAGTCAAGCGCGGCAATTCGTGGGTACACGTATTGGGTGAGGGACTAAAATGATGCAAAATCACACGATTTGCCTCATTTTAGACCCGCAAAAAAACATGATTTTGGTGCAGCGGGGAAGGGGGGTGCGCAATGCGGGAGAATTACTCACTTTCCTGCAGGAGAATTACTCACTTCCCTCCAGGAATGGCCGGGATGCTCCAAAAAATTGGGTATGTATGCTAGCTAGCTGACATTGGTCAAGCTGACAAGAACACAGTGTTTTACCCTCCAACCTAGCCTTGCAAACCAATCACAGAAAACATCAAAATCAGTACCCATGTGGTGCACCTGTGCGTTTATCCGCTGCAAGAAAAACACAGCTGTAGGGATGGCCATCGACCATTGATGATTTGACATTATCGATGGTTTGTGACCGATGTTAAATGCTTTTGGCATCTATGTGGGAGAACCAGATGGTTTCCCTACATTGATGGCACAGGAGAACCGATATTTTTTTTCAAGGTGCCGGGACACGGAACATAGCTCTGCCCCCAACACCCAGAAGCCCTGCTCCCATGGGCCAATCAGTCAAAGATAATGGATGATTATCGATAGCTAAAACTATCGATGGTTATCCATCATATAGTTTATGACTATCTATGGCTGGTTGCAGTATTTCCATCCATGGCAACCGCACCAATGGCCATCCTTACTCAGATGGTATTTGACCATGTCTGCAGCCTGGTCCTGCCGACTCCTTGAGTCTCTACCTAGTCCTCTGTAGGAAAGGTGTGGCAAATACGCCTCTATATCATACTACATTTAATACATACTGTACCTCCTAACTGTCCCAATTTTCTTGGGGCAGTCCTGCTTTTTGGGACTGTCCCTCCCGCAGCAGAAGTGTCCTGGTGTAGAAAGTTGGGAAGAATGTTAATACATAAATAAAACATGTCAAAACTAAACAGAATGGAGGCAGAAGGTCTCTTTGCGAATATTAGGGGGTCCACTTATAAAATGTTAGGGGGTTTCGGTGAATGTTTACGATCATAATAGGGTACACAATAAAAAAAAGTTGAGAACCCCTACACTGCATGCAGAATGCGTTGAGAAAGCGAAGAGACATAAAAAGACCATAAAATACAATACAAAGCCACCAACATCATAAAATACTGCACCAGAGCAAGTCAGGGCACAGAGCGGCAACTTGTAAATGTAAAAAAAAAAAAAAAGATAATCTGACCACACCTAACAACTTAACACACGCACAAGTGTGTGCACGAGTGTCAATTATTCACTAACATTCACCAGAAATGGCACTGATATACAGTAATAAACACAGCTCTAACCTCCTCCGAGTCCCCCCCACACTGTCAACCCACAGTTATCCTGTTGCCTC
Source organism: Crinia signifera (assembly GCF_055691185.1). Taxonomy (NCBI): domain Eukaryota; kingdom Metazoa; phylum Chordata; class Amphibia; order Anura; family Myobatrachidae; genus Crinia; species Crinia signifera. Next base: position 158,633,740 of record NC_139224.1, read on the forward strand.
TGGTGTGGCAGATCCAGGAGTATACAAGTCCATAAAATATTTACAATATATTGAACTAAAAACCAGCATGATATGACTGTGAAAGGCATTGTTCCCAGACAAATCGCTGACACACGCGTTGACACGCCCAAGTCAACTGGGTACACACTGGCCGATAGATCAGCGTGTACCCGGCATTACTCATTACTTAGGAAGCCCAGGTTATGAGTGCAGGTGTATTTATTATTTATTCAAAATGTTGTTTAATGCTGCGACGGTTTGTCACAAGTTGTCACATCAATAGAACTTTGTCACCCCCATAGCAACAATTTGTAGGCAACCCCACCCTCATACTTCTAGAGAGGCATATCTCCTCTGAGATGCTTGATTCTTTTATGCCACATAGAAGCATACCTCCCAACTGTCATGATTTTAGAGGGACAGTCCCGATTTTCGGGTCCTGTCCCGCTGTCCCACCCGCGGCAGGCATTGTCCCGCTGCGGGGGGTGGCATTCGGGAGACCCCCCAATCTAGTAGAATAGACGCTGTGCGCATGCGCACAGCGTCTATTCTCGTATGAAAATGAGGTCGCGGCTAATTAGCATAAGCCGCGCCCTCATTTGCATACGCCCCGCCCCCTTTTCGGGGGCGAGTGTCCCTATTTCTTCAGGTCAAATGTTGGGAGGTATGTAGAAGTGCCCAGTTTATTCTATGTCCCATAGCAGTGCCCTAGTTTTCTGTTATGTCCCAAAATGATACCCTACTGTACCCCATGGCAGTGCCTTAGTTTATGTTATACCCCATAGCGATACCCTACTTTACGTTACGCCTCATAGCAGTGCCCTAGTCTATGTTATACCCCATAGCGATACCCTACTTTACGTTACGCCTCATAGCAGTGCCCTAGTCTATGTCATGCCACATAGCAGTGCCTTAGTTTATGTCATGTCCCATGGCAGGGTATATGGTTGGTTGGTCAACAGTCATTAGGTCGACATACTGCAAGGTCGACAGAGGTTTAGGTTGACATGGGACAAGGTTGACAAGTCATTAAGTCAACACAAGCATTAGGTCGACATGGTCTAGGTCGACAATCAAAAGGTCAACATGGTATTTTTTACAGTTTTTTAGCCGACATGTGCCGACTGGCCGTATTTCATGCCCTACCATCCACTAGGGCATGGCAGGAGAATAAAATAGTGTGCCGAGTGCAGCGAAGCACCGTGCACGCGGTGCACTTAAAACTGTATCCCCGTTGACTGTGTCGACATTTGGGTAAAAAAAAACAGTGAAAAACCCCATGTCGACCTTTTGACTGTCGACCTAGACCATGTCGACCTAATGCTTGTGTCGACCTAATGACCTGTCAATCTTGTACCATGATGACCTAGACCCCTTTCGACCTAGTGGTGTCGACCTAATGACTGTGGACCATCTTTAGGTCCACCATACAAACCATAACCCATGGCAGTGCCCTAGTTTATGTTATGCCCCATAGCAGTGTCCTAGTTAATGTCATGCCCCATAGTAGTTTCCTTGTTAATATTATGCCCCATAGCATTGCCCTAGTTAATGTTATTCACCATAGTAGTGCTCTAGTTATGTTATGTTTCATAGTAGTGCCCTAGTTTATGTTATGCCCCATAACAGTGTCCTAGTTAATGTCATGCCCCATAGTAGTGTCCTTGTTAATGTTATGCCCCATAGCAGTGCCCTAGTATATATTCTGCCCCATAGCAGTGTCCTAGTTAATGTTATTCACCATAGTAATGCTCTAGTTTATGTTATGTTTCATAGTAGTGCCCTAGTTAATGTTACGCACCATAGTCTTGCCCTAGTTAATGTTATTCACCATTGTAGTGCCTGTCAGCACCAGGGTTTCTTGTGTTCCCGGCTGTGACTGTGGTGGACCAGTGGAGGGCGCTGGAAAGCAGAAAGCAGGAGGCTTGATGTATGACATGCACAGGTAACCAGGGCACAGCGAACCAGAGGGTTGGCGGAGACTAGATGCAGGGGTGCGGAGTCTAACTTGCCATCGGTATTCACCAGGGAGTCCTGCAAGGAACTATGGACTTAGCTGCGTCTGACAAGCAGGTCGCGGCCCCCTGCCCTGGTCCTCTGGACGCAGACTGGGACTGAGGCCACTGGAGACTTGAGGTTATGTCTTGAGACGGCCTGGGAGCCGGGAATGACAGTGAGCAGCCTGGGAGCTGCGAGGTGGCCTGGGAGCCGGGGATGACAGTGGGCAGCCTGGGAGCTGCGGGATGGCCTGGGACCCGGGGAGGACAGTTAGCAGGCTGGGAGCTGCGGGAGTTCACGACCAGGAAGTCGTTAGTCGACGGCCTGGGAGCCGGAGGTGTAGATGTCGGTATCCAGGGGGAAGTTTGGTAAAGTCTCTGGGAGCACGTCAGTACAGAGTCGACCAGGGATGTCGGCAGTATGGATGGGATGCGACAAATACTGTGGCACAGCAACTGATGGTCGTCGGAGAGGACACAGGTGGTATTGGTCACTAGGAGATGGCAGTAGCTGAGAGTCGACCTGGATGTTGACAGTGCTTGTCGACAGATCAGGACTGAGATGGAGAAAGTCACTGAATGTTAAAAGTAGTTTAGCCTGGGAGCCAATGGGTCTAGCCTGGGAGCTAGCGGAGGATTGCTAGCCAGTGCCAGCGGTATCCTCTGCTGGGGATAACTTGCTCACTCAACCGCAGTAGTGGAATTAGCAGGAGTCTCTGGAAGATGTACGGAACCAGGTAAGTAGCAGCAGCAGCAGGGCACGTGGAGATGGTATCACTGGTAAGACTGGGTAGCCAGGATCCTTGGAAACTTCTCTGACACAGGAGTACACTCAGGGAACAGATAAGAGACATTGTTCAAGGCAAGGAAGTTAGGCCCAAGTCTTGAACTATATCCCCCTTGCCTGTTCATGATTGGCTGCAAGAACCAGGAAGTGTCAGTGTACACCTTGATTCTGCTACAGGTGTACAGGTCACAGCTCAGGCCAGCGGGCAGTGTGATTGGCCTACATACTGCATGGGCCCAGCGTGAAACTGGCAAGGGGCATCGCCAACTGCCCACGGGGGCACAGGGGGCACAAGGGACATCACACCACGATCCACCACCTGAGGCGGCACAAGCATTGGACCTGCAGCGCAGAGCGGACCAGCGTGAAGGTAGGGGACGTGGTCGCAAACGGGTCTGCGCACCGCGGTTTGTGACAGTGCCCTAGTTAAGGTTATTCACCATAGCAGTGCCCTAGTTTATATTATGCCCCATAGCAGTGCCCTAGATTATGTTATGCCCCATAGTAGTGCCCTGGTTAATTTTATGCCCCATAGCAGTGTCCTAGTTATTGTCATGCCCCATAGTAGTGCCCTGGTTAAGGTTATGCCCCATAGCAGTGCCATAGTTTGTTATGCCCCATAGCAGTGCCCTAGTTTATGTTATGCCCCATAGCAGTGTCCTAGTTAATGCTATTCACCATAGTACTGCCCTAGTTAATGTTATGCACCATACTAGTGCCCTAGTTAAGGTTATTCAACATAACAGTGCCCTAGTTTATGTTATGCCCCATAGCAGTGCCATAGTTTATGTTATACCCCATAGCAGTACCCATAAAATAGGCCATCATTTATCGTATGCCCCATGTACTGCACTATGCCATATTACAGTGCCCTCTGTTCACAAATGCAGTACTTTGTGCCACCAAAGCACTCGCCACCCATGTGGAAAAACACCCACTCCTGAGGTTACTACTAATTTACTTACTTATTCACTGACTCTGCTAAATATTTATAGGGAAACTTCCCAGCCCCAAATCCCACACCGATTTTCCACCAGACGTTTCCAAATATCTAAGCTAGGAAACTGCCCTTACAGCTTACAAATGCAAATGATTTTATTATACCTTGTTTGTGCAACTCCGAGTACCGACTTGTGCGTTATAAACTGGTCCTCTCCTGTGCTCGCTCATCACTCAGAGTATTATAGATTCAGTGTCAGCTGTCCCCCTGTTCTTCCCCGCAGCCTGTTCGGGCTTATTCTCACTTCTCTTATGCTCCCTGGCCGCCTGTCCAGCCGAGCACAGAGAGCAGCGTACAGAGTGTGTCCTGCAGCCTGCGCGGGCTTATTCTCACTTCTCTTATGCTCCCTGGCTGCCTTTCCAGCCGAGCACAGAGAGCAGCGTACAGAGTGTGTCCTGCAGCCTGCGCGGGCTTATTCTCACTTCTCTAAAAATACAAAAGATGGTACTGTAGCAAGTAATGGGCCAGATGTACTAAGCTTCAAAAGTGATAAAATTGAGAATGATAAACAACCAGCCAATCAGCTCCTGCCCGACATTTTTCAAACACAGCCTGTGACATAGTAGGTAGTAACTGATTTTTATCACTCTTGAAGCTTAGTGCATCTGGCCCAATATCAATAGAACCACAATGCAAAAGATGACACCAGAACACCAGAATAAATAACACAAGCAAATATCCCCTGACTTATCTGTGTAGATGGAAAAGGTAGACCAGAACAGGAGATAACGCGGCAGACTGACAGGCAGGCTGGGATGCAATAACTGGAACCAGGAACACGCTGACTGAGGCACTACCAAGGCAGGCACACAGGACGCTATAACCGGCGCCATAGAAGCAGGGAAGCTGGGTTTTATTTCAAAACCCCCGCCTGCTGGTGACGTCACACTAGGGTGACCAACTCATCCCTTTAATCCGGGACACATATTAATTACACAGGTTCTGTGGCTGGCTTTCACCTGGTTTTAAACTGCCACAGAACCTGTTTAATTAATATGTGTCCCGGATTAAAGGGATGAGTTGGTCACCCTACGTCACACAACGCTACAGCCGCTGTTCCCCGCTGTCCATCATGAGGGGGAAGTTCGGGAACTTGCCCGGCAATGCCCCTGACGTGTCCCCGCTGACCAACCTGAGGAGGAAGTTTGTGGCGTTGCCTGGCAACGTCCCCGATGCCTCCTCGCCTCCTACCCGGACCAACATGGCCGCCGCTAACCCCCATCCCTGAGCCTCCAGTAGAAGGAGGATCTGGAGCGCCCAGGGAAACTCGAGGTAGGCAACAGCGGTGCCTAAAACTCTTATGCTCCCTGGCCGCCTATCCAGCCAATCACAGAGAGCAGCGTACAGAGTGTGTCCTGCAGCCTGCGCGGGCTTATTCTCACTTCTCTTATGCTCCTTGGCCGCCTATCCAGCCAATCACAGAGAGCAGCGTACAGAGTGTGTCCTGCAGCCTGCGCGGGCTTATTCTCACTTCTCTTATGCTCCCTGGCTGCCTGTCCAGCCAATCGTTTGACCCCCTTTACATAATGCCAGGTGGGTGACGCCATTTGCACAGCATCTATTCCCTGCTGACAAGCGGGTGGCAGCAGGGACTTCCAACTGCCCCTGCCGCGGGACACTGCTGGCCCCAGGTGGGACGCTGGAACGGACCCAAAAACCGGGACATTCTTGCAAAAAATGGGACATTTGGGAGGTATGTATATATTATAAGGAGAATAACCAGGTCTATCTGTGTCCACAGTATTTGCCATGCGACCCAGTCTTCTGTATGACCAAGTAACAGCATCTACAGTATTTACTGTATGTTTATGGCGACTGTTGCTGTACAGCAGAAAAGAGAAGACAAGGGGAAGGGGACTTCCAGGACCTCCAAAGGGAGTGCGTCATATTCCAGAGTAGCGAGTGACTAGACAGATTTGTGGTAATGTCATTTTCACTGAATTGTGTGCAAATAAAATAACATCACAAGTAAACAAAGGAACTTGTGGTTTCTAGAGGATGTTCTAAGCCTGAGAACAACCCAATCTGCAATCACTGGAATATGACTCTGAGCTGTCACTGCTGAGGAAACGCACACAGAAGGAACTGGTCCTCCCGTTAACTCAGCACCTCATAAGTGCACTGATAAAGCTGCAGACACTCTAAGGCCGGCATGGCCAAAGTCCAAACTATGGCCCTCCAGCTGTTGTGAAACTACAAGTCCCATCATGCCTTTCCACAGTTTTGCTATTAGGGAGGGCTAAAACTATGGCAAGGCATGCTAGGATGTGTAGTTTCACAACAGCTGGAGATCCACAGTTTTTCCCTGCCTGCTATGAGGGGCTCCAAGTCAGCACTTTATAATAATATTATTGTACCATGTTCTCATTGCCGCTCCTGCAATATCCCGGGTTTTAGAAAACGGTTTATTGCCGTGTCACAGATCAGCTCAGCTCATCAGACCCCATTCACACTGCAGCGGCAACCTGGGAAATTCCCTGTTTTGCACAGCCACATTGCACCACGGTCTGCCCTGGCAACAAGTCTGGGGAATCAAAATAGCAGAGGTGCCCCCTTGGGAGCAGGAGCCTGGCGGCAGATGACTCCATTGACTCCCAGAGAAAATCCCAGATTAAGGAGGGGGAGTCAGCCACAGAAACAATATTGACAGCTTTCAATTAACTGATTCAAACAGGAGAGGTTTCCCCTTGGAAGCAGGAGCCCGGCGGCAGATTACTCCATTGCCTCCCAGTGCTACGCCAGAGTCTCATCACCTGTGCATGCTTGGTACGCAATAACTACACAAAGAACCTGGTTCTTTAAACTGATTTTTTTTTCTCTCCTCTCTTTCATTGTCTATTTAATCATAATCATTATTTCTTGTTAATACTCTGCAGGTAAATTTCAAACTCTCTCAATCCTAAACCCAACGTGCCCAATTGCTTATTCAGGTGGAAAGGAATTACCTGTGAAATGCAGACGTGATACAGCTCTTGACATGTTCCAGCCGTGGCTGAGAGCCAGGAGCTCCGGCTGGAACAGCGACTGACAAATAACGAGGGATTAAATCACTATCACATCCTACAAGAACAGAACGCCACTCAATCCCTCACAACCTGAATCAACAATTGGATAATCTGTAACCAGAAACGAAGGGCCTTGTAGGAACCTATAGTATAACTGGAGAGGGCCCAGCTGCAGGGCCTCCACCTGACTGCTACACAGGTGAGGCTACCGGCATGCAATGGAATGTACGATGGGTAACGCTTAGAGCAAAATAGATTTAAAATGCTCTTCACACCTGGAGACAAAACCTCTGAGGCGTCCTAACAAAAAGTTGCAGCTGTGTCAGGGACAATACCACAGGAATTTCTACCATGGGGAGAGGGTTCACTAGCTGGGCCAATAGTCAGATCATCCATTAGGCCAGTGGTAACCAAACTTTATTGAATCACAGCGCCCCCTTCTGGCGGAGACTGGCGGCTGGCAATTCCATTGCCAGCCTCAGCCTTAATGAAGCGGGCTCCATCTGTAAGTTGTGTTTATATGTCACCCTTAAGCCCCCATCCACTACGCAGACATATCTGAAGCTACAAATCTCTTCAGTTACCTGATCTGTCCCTGGGCTAATTTTTCACTCTATTCACATCAGATACATCTGGTCAGACCTATGATAAACCCCTGAAAGCTTCAGATCCGATGGATCTTTGGTGCAGCACCAAGGATTTTTTTGTCAGATGGATCTGAGACTCAGCCACACATCTGATCTGAGGGAGCGAAGATTTGGCCTTTTTTCTGTTTGCCAGGTCTATCTGAAACTGAAGAAAACAGGACAAACCTGACTAGTGGATGGGTGCCTTTAGGGCGGTTTCACACACTCCGGCTCTTGCCGGGCGGCGAAAACCCGCACGGCCAGAAAGCTGTGCAGCACACAGTAGTTTATCATGGAGGGGATGGCCACAGCCCGGCAGCCGTCCCTTCCAGTAGCGGGATCCGGCTGCAACCGGACGGCCGGGCCGTGGCCGCCTCGTGTGAATGGACACAACAGTGTCCATTCACAACTACTGTGCACGGCACGGCTTCCTGGCCGTGCGGGATTTCGCCGTCCGGCAGGAGCCGGACAGTGTGAAATAGCCCTTGGGTCAGTTACAGTATGTGGTGAAGGGCAGAATTTGCGTTTTGTTTCTACATACTTTATGACTAGAAACCACAAGCACAGTGACCATAAGTAATTTAAAAAAAAAAAACATTAAAAGGTCGATTTTATCTTTAAGATCCATGTGGACTGTGACTGGGAACGGTAAAGTGTGAAGAGGAAGACCAATGGTATAATTTAGTGCCACATTATACCAAGCCACCAATGATGCACTTTGCTTCTATCCCCCAATCACCATCTATTACTGTTCATCCCAGCGGCGTCAATTTGTCCCAGTTGCCTGGAAGCAAGATAAATATCGGTGCCCCCTAAATAGCTCAATCAGTAAGGTGTCTGTCTCCAGTAAGACAGGTCATGGGTTCTAATACACATGCAAAAATGATGTTAGGAGGGGGAGTCAGCCACAGAAGTGATATTGGCGGATTTCAATTAACGGATTCAAACCTGCAGGGGAGGAGAGGTGCCCCTTTGGGAGCAGGAGCCCAGCGGCAGATGACTCCATTGCCTCCAAGACTTACGACCCTGGTTCATCCTGTGATCTGGTTGGAGATCTAGCCAGAAAGAGGCCACAGTACGTTGCCTATTACCTTTCCAGATGCGAACGGCAGAAGCTGAACCTTTTCTTTTCATTGCATCTTCCCTTTTTTTTTTTTGACTTTAGTTAAACATTACAGCGTGTTGTCTTTTCTAACGTTTCCAGCAATATAATAAAACATTACTGTAATTCGCTGCTATCTGTATTATTTTACTTTAATGATGACAACGAGCGCTTTAAAAGAGAATAAAAATACAAAGCAAACAATATAAAAGGCGGATTATAGACAGCAAATAAAACTGCAAGTCAAAAAAGGAATAATAGAAGGGCGATGACAATCCAATACATAAAGCACATATAATATAAGTAAGGACAGCACTCAGGGGGAAGCTGCTGTCTAACGCTAAGTGTTCCTATACAGAAGATAAGGGCTGTGTCCACCAGGTTATGTTATTGTTGCTAAGTGGGTAGAAATGCAATGATTCATGATGGAGAACGTCTCACACTGCTAATAACACCAAGTACAGACCAAGCTTAACAAACAGCAGCTCAGGAGATCCAGAGGTGAGAAATTATACTCCAGCATTAACAAATGGTTTAATATACATTGATATTGAGGATATACAGTATGTATATGTTCTAAGGATGGATAGTCCCCTAGATTATTCACTATAGTCCCATCCTTGAGGATGCCGGCACCGGAATCCTGACTACCTGCATCCCGACTGTAAGTAGTGGTTAGCATCAGGGCCACCAATAGGGGGATGCAGTGGGTACAGTTTTCCCGGGTCCCGGCCTCTGGAAGAACCCGGGCAGCTAATTTTGCCCACCACAACCCCCCCAACTGCCTCCGCTGTGCTACGCTCAGTGCTCTGAACAAAGCAGGTCCCAGAGCGCAGGCTTATTCAACCCAGTATGCCGGCAGCCAGTTAAAATGCTGCACCGGTTTTTGATCCAATCAGAGCTCGGGTACTGGCAGCCAGTCAGAACGGCTGCCTTTAAACGAGCTCTGGTTGGCTCACCAGCCGGTGCTGCATTTTAATTGGCCACCGGCACCTTAAGTTGTAGAAGCCTGCTATCCGGGCGGCAGCTCAGCAGAAGAGGGGAGCAGGAGTCGAGTTACATTAGGGAGGGGGTAGACTGTAAATGAGTCCTGGGCCCCAAAATTCCTGAATGTAGCCCTGGGTAGCTTTAGGGGAGGAGGGTCAGGATTAGGCACTGGTGGGGAGGGAGTGTTACTACTATCTCAGGTGCCACCTTTTTGGGGTCCAGGATGGTTTCCCCACTTGTTCATGCCCTTCTCCCAGGTCACTTTTCTGGACAAGTCTCACAACACCCCCGCTAGTCCTGTGAGTCGCCTAGCTGAATCCCGAATTATACTGTATGCGAGTTTCTTGGTGCAACATTCTTGCAAACTTGCTTTTAATTGAACTGACAAATTTGCAGCCGTGCCATCAGGTCTGAATGAGGCCCGATACAGTAGAGCAATTGAAACATGCTTGGTATAGGCATATAAAGATCCTTACAAATAACCCAGGAACCAATAGGGTTGATGGTAACTAAAGGCTAAAAAAAAGGGGCCGACTAGATGGGCCAAGTGGTTGTTATCTGCCATCACATTCTATGTTTCTCTGTTACAACGAGAAATTGGGATGGGGGACATTCTTCAGTGACAGGACGTGAGTGAGCCTTCCACCTGCCCATTCATACATGAGGTCCTTTATGTACGGTTCTAGGTAACTTCTGCCTTACTGAAACCTAAATGACTTACATGCTTGCAGCAATGTACAACCCCTGAGACAGCTGTATCCGGTTGGGTTCTGTGGTTAAAAAAAAAAAGGGAAAAAGGCAAAAAAAAAAAACAAAAAAACTGCAAGTTGTGATGATGTAATATAGGGGCTGATGTAATGCCAGAGAGGAGCGACAATGTGAAAGAATTGTCCTTGGCGTTCCGAGCAGACCTAGGATAGATCTGGAACAAAGATACAGTGCAATTATACACAATCTCCACCCTGTTCCCCCAGAAAATGACGTGATATTGCTGCACTAATCAGACCAAGCAGTGGGGGGGATTGGGGGGAATTCCCAGTTTATGAACAAAGCCTAAGCTATTTACATGTATTGCATTCAGAATGTGCATTTCATACAACTACTAATATGAACTAGATGAACTTCTATCAAGGATAAATGTAATCAGTATATCACAGGAAGCGCAGACACAGATACAATGGGAATGATCCAACTATTGCTGGAATCTCTGACTTTAGGTAAATATATAACTGGTACCTCCTATGCTCTGACCTGTCCCTCCACTACGCCAGGGCCGAATTAAAGGGGGGGATGGCAAGGGGGGCAGTACCCCTGCACCACCACTATCTAGGGGCCCCCTGTGGTTGGCATGTATTTAAAAAAAGCTAAGGTTTTGTGCATGGGAGTGGGGTAGTGCTGCAGCTTCAGCTACAGTATCTGCCAATGTGACAATGATTAATGGGGATGAGCATCTGCACATGTGTGCAGTGCATTACTGGGAGTTGACTAAGTCCCATGACACTTTGCACAAGAGGGCAGAGGCTGAGAGGTTTGTGCTGAGCTCTGATTGGTGGAGCTCATTACATGCTTCTCAGGCCCATGGAGGACAGCAGCAGGATCCTAGTCATGGGAGGGTTGACTCTCTCTCCAGCTCAGCACACGGCACTGAGCAGTGTGTGGTGTGCTGAGCTGGGGAGAGAGGCTGTGCTGCGGCAGCCTTTCATCACTCTCCTTACTGCCCAGCTCCCTGCAGTGGGGGAGGGGGAGCGTCACTCGTGCCCAGGTAAAATGTACCTGCTCCCTCCCCTCTCAACGCCCATACTTACCTCATAACCAATACTCCTCATCTAGACCTGTCCTCCCATCTTTCCCCGCATTGGGAGTAGTTGGGGCACAAGCCCAGATGTCCACTGTGTGCTCATTGTCTCAGACAGACCTGAAACAATTATTAGATTTGATCAATGACAGTGATATCCAAGGGACACATAGAGACGCTGTGCTAAGTGATGGGAACCATTACAAGCAATAAGATCTAATGTACACATTCATATGCAGATCGGGGCAGACGTGACTTTGGGCATGCGCCACTTTACAGAACCTGGCACAAAGTGTGCATACAACAGACAAAAGTCGCACTCATGTGTATAGCGTATTATTTATCTTGGTTTCCATTCATCAGTACAGATGGTCCCATGTTACTGACTACTACAGAGAGCAGAAGCTGGCAGATGTGAACAGATGGAACAGCACAATCTATGGCTGTCTCCTTGTCTCATCATTGTGGTTCTGTTTGCGTAGCTGCTTCTATGGGATGTTCCCTTTGTGGTTACATTCTCCCGTCACAATCAATGGGAAAATTGTTCGCTGGTTTTGTTGCATTCTCATCTGTCATCAGGTTTTGAAGTCACTAATCCCTGTGTTGCCCAATACAGGCTTCTAATGTACACATACACGTTGTACGTCTGTGAGCTGATACAGAGTGAGTCCTACACTGGGTGGCGTAATAGATCCTGTGGGATTCCTAGCCAAGCACTTGTGATTGGCTGTTTGTAAAGGACCAGCAGACACTGATTAGTGATCTCTTAGCTGTCCAGGCCCAGATTATGCTATTGGGCCAGATGCACTAAGCTTCAAAAGTGATCAAATGGAGAGTGATAAACAGCCAGCCAATCAGCTCCTGTCATGACATTTTTCAAAGTCTGTGACATGACAGGTAGGAGCTGATTGGCTGGCTGTTTATTACTCTCCGTTTTATCACTTTTGAAGCTTAGTGCATCTGGCCCATTGTCAGCATGTTTAAGGAAAAAAAAATCTTATTTGTATCCAAGGTGGGGAGAAACAATATAACTCACCCAAATGTAACTCTCACTCTGCACATGTTACATCTGCCCCACCTGCAGTGCAGCATGGTTTTGTCCATTAAAGAAGGAGTTTGCGTTTGCATACCAACCAGAATCATCCCCTTAATTGTGCTTGTTTCGGAAGATGCCAATGGAGAAAGGCACAGGTCCACAGGTTGGGATGCAGTCGAAATCGCAACGCCGGAATCCCGATCGCCGAAATCCCGCCACTTTGTCCCTCGGTGGGTGTCCACGAGGGACATTTATTTGGCTCCTGATTGGCCGCTAGACAGCCAATAGAATCATTCGGAGGAGAGGCGCGGAAGATGAAAGATCTCTGCGCCTTTCCTCAGTCCGATGCGGGGAGCTGCCGGAATCATTGGCATTTGGCAGAAGACCAGGACTACATCAGATCAAGAGGACAGATCTTCGCAGGAGGACCTGGGTGAGTTGGATTTCCTTCCACAGGTCCCCCATGGATTACTTTGGACCCGGACGCCGCCACGGACGCCGACATGGGTCCGGACCAGGACACCGGACCAAGACCCAGGGACCTACCTACGGGCTCAAGATAGGTAAGTATCAGTATGTGTTGGCTTTGGATGTATTAAAGTTTTATTTTTATTGTGTGTCAGTGTGTTTATTTGACTATTTTTATTACTGTGGAACTACAAGTGCCAGCGGGCCCTTTAATGCCCCGCATGCTGGGACTTGTGGTTCTCCAAGTTCCAGCTTGCGGGGAAGGCTTGCTGGGACTCATAGTTCCACAGTATTAAACAATAGTTTATTCTATTTTTTTACACTGAATCAGCTCGATGCCCATCGCCCAGGGGCATTGAGGACAGCACCAGGCTTCAGCCTGGTCAGGTAAGTCCTGGAGGGGGGGACCCCTTTATTGGGGGGGGGGGTCCCCACTCCCCCAGGGCCCCTGACCAGGCTGACTGGTCAGTAGGGATAATTGTTTTGGCCGCGGGAGCTTATATAATAAGTGTCCCCCGGCTGTGGCATTACCCTGCTGGCTGGTTTGCCCTGGGCTGGTTATTCATTTTGTCCCCCGTATTTTGGGAACCAGCCCCGGACCTGGAGCCTGGGGCTGGTTTAAAAAAATCGGAGAACCCCTATTATTCAGTTTTCCTGATTTTTTATTACCTCCCCGACTCTTTTAGCCTGGTGCTGGTTACGGCTGTGGGGGGGACCCCACGTTTTTGTGTTTTTTTATTTATTTCTCTATTTTTTTTTACACTGAAGCCTGCACGGATCTGACTGATCCGTGCCGGCTTCTGCCAAATACGACAGAAAATTTTCAATACGGCCGCTTAGTAAATCAGGAACCACCATTCTTTTGAATGGTGATTTCTGTCGTATTCTTTCGATGGTGTATTCATTCGTATTTGTAAATACAAATACGAATGTCCCATCAATAAGGATACGAAAATTCGTATTTTTGGCATAGTAAATGCCAAAAATACGTATACGCCCAAAAAAAAACTAATTTTTGTTAGTAAATTTCCCCCTTTATGTTACTGTTGCTGAATGAAACGCATCTCCAGCTTTGCATGTGAATTGAGAGAATGGATTTTTGCTTGTGACTCACTTTCAGACCCGAACTTTCCTAACAACATTGTAACTGTACCCACTAAGTCACAGGGAATAAATACATACGTTTAAAAAAAATCATAATTTTTACCTCTCTGATTGGTGGATAGCTCCATCCACCAATCAGATTGATGACAGCCATTCACTGTCTGGTTGCAGGCTGGGAAGCAGGAACAGGATGCTCCCCTCATCAGCACCTTGCAAAACAGCACAACATTTACTCACAGGAAGATCAATGCTGGATGTTCTATGTTTTTGGCAGTACTGATCCACAATTAATTTACAGCTAGCAATTCACTTCAACCCACACAGGGCTGCCGAGAAGCCGGTCTGAATATAACGTTAGCACGGACGCTGCAACCTGCTTTTTATTTGGGGGAAGAGGCAGATCATAGCTGCTAAGATATTCTTTCCTCGCTCATGTAACGAGATCTCGCTGTACCGTGGCTGGTTCTGTTCTCTACCAGTAGATGCATGAAAGCGCTTGTGCTCTGCGGCTTGAGAAATGCTCACAAACGTTTCCTCCTCCGCTGACACATTGCATAATGCAGAGAGAGAGGATTAGCTCGGCTGCAGGCTTGGCAGACATCAGAATGTTGATGGACGGGGCTCGGGATTAGGAAATTTGGGTGCTGAAGGATGACTGACAAGTACAATGAGTGGGGGTATGACACATTATTGGTGTATGTAATTAGTGACTTTCCAGATTTCATTCATCACTTTCCCAAGAGCAGCTAACTCCTGTACTGGGATGCAGTTTAAATCCCGGCGGTCGGGATCCCGGCGTTCAGAATCCCGACTGCCGAAATCCCGACAGTTTCTCCCTCCGTGAGTGTCCACGACACCCCTGGAGGGAGAATAAATTAGCGTGCCGAGCGTAGCGAGCCCGCAAGGGGGGGCCATCCACATCCCCCCCTTGTTGGGATTTCGGCGGTCGGGATTCCGGCGTCGGGATTTTGAACGCCGCGATCCCGACCGCCGGGATTTCATACTGAATCCTATACTGTATCTTACTATCCTTATGAATGTAGCATAATGTACTGTACATGGAGCACAGAATAGGAATGGCCATCGGTGCAGTCACCATCGATGGTGATTCTGCAACCGGCCATCGAAAGTCACAAACTATGTGAGGGATATACATTTGATTGACTGACCCGTGGGTGAATCAGAATGTGGGGCGGGCTTCATGGTTGTCCCAGCAACTTGCAGGAAAAGGTAGTCCGCAAGAGAAAACTATCAAGGTGTTATCATCACATCATGGACAAACATTTTTGTGCCAAGCTGGGGGCAGTACAAATGGAGAAGTCCACACCAACCAACCAATCAGATTTAACCTATCATTTATAAAGTATACTATATAAATTATAATTAGAAGCTGGTTGGTTGCTGCGGTCAACACCTCTGCATCACCTCTTTAGAAGGTTTAAGCATCTCCTTCCCAAGATACATGTTACATGCAGGAGCGGCTGAAGAGAGGAGAAGTCCAGTGTGCAGACTCCTCCCTTTAGGCCCCCTGCTCTCCGCCATGCCGTAAACTCTGCAGATACATAGGTCTCCAGAAAGATGGCGCCCACCATGTTCCCGGAGACAATCCCAGAGACGTAGCTCTAGTGAATACGCATGGGTCTCCAAAAACATAGTGCCCACCATGTTCCTGGAGACATACAGGATGTGCGTATATGCAAATCAGCAGAAAAATGGTTGCCACATTTCTCTGACATCAGCAGGATCAACGTGGGACTTTAAAGAGGTAAGTAATTAAATTTGAGTGTATGGCTGGCAGTGTGGGCCCTCTTGGAACCAGGGGCCCATGTACACCACACATACTGCATCCATTTTTTAAACACCTGGTTACATGAGAGCAACATACTGACAGACAAAAATCATGGCACAGGCTATAAACTATACATAAGCTATGTAATGCTAATACCTCGTCAAGGACAAGAGCTGATCACACTTAATAACCACAGATTGATAAAAAGCCAACTAAATGATAGTATAATGCTTCTAGACAGATGCTTCTGAACGCTGTGTATTGCAGTCAGAGCGTCCTACAGTCATTGGTAAATGCTGGTTTCTTGTCACAGGAGTGTGAGCTGGAAAAGCCGCTGTCTAGCCCTCAGCGGTCCCAGCGGTGCCTCTGCTAAGGCTCCACCTGTCAGTAAAATAAAACTAAACACAGATAAGAGGGATTATTCTGCACAGGCAATGTATAGGATAACCGAGACTGAGGAAGGGTCTCTCGCAGGAAAATTTTCTCATGAAAGGCCCATACACACTTGGTGATTTTGAGCTGAAAACTGCCCAGTTTTGCCATTTGAGCTGCTTTCAGATTAAAAGCCGCGCAATGTGTAGGGGCACCAATGAGCAGTGAGCGCTGATGTGCACTACCGCATCATCGCTGGCCCGGCAGCTCATCTGCTGGTATTAGCAGCAGATGAGCGACAGGGTGGACGGCTTTCCATAGCGACCTGCTATGGAAAGTCGTCCATTCCCAGGAATATCGTTAAGAAGGGTGAAAATTGCTCAGCGTGTATGTACTCAGCAGTTTTCGCCCATCGATTTTCCCCATCATAGATTTCCATACACGCCAGGCAAAATCGTCCCGTGTGTATGGACCTTAAGAAAGATTGGACGCTTGTTACTGCCACCCAGATCTCCTCCTAATGACCCAGTGTCAACAAGTGGTAAGAGGGCGCAGTAAATGGTTATGCACTGAGAGGGTCTAACTCGTTTGTAAGGAATTACACGGCCACAAGGAAGCAGCTGTGCCATTAATTATAATGCAGCAGGAGGCGTCTGTAGGAGATAGAGGCCTCCTGTTAGGCTGGTTTCACACACTCCGGATCCTGCCGGACGGTGAAGTCCCGCACGGCCAGGGAGCCGTGCCGCACACACTAGTTTATCATGGAAGGGATGGCCACAGCCCGGCAGCCGTCCCTTCCAGTGGCCGGGTCGTGGCCGTCCCGTGTGAATGGACACAATAGTGTCCATTCACAACTACTGTGTGCGGCACGGCTCCCTGGCCGTGCGGGATTTCACCGTCCGGCAGGAGCCGGAGTGTGTGAAACCGGCCTTTGTGTTTGCCAGACCCGAGTGCTGAGCCTGAGGACGCAGCCTGTGAGCACTATCAGCATGATTCGCCATGGTTAGAAGGACTGGCAAGCTGCTCAGGCTGGGCGCCATCTTCATACACCTGAGTCCAGTAAATCTGTTCCCAATGATGATGTACACCCTGGAACCATCAGTTTGGGGTGCCGTCCCCAGATGTTGAAGCATGTCAATCACCCTGACAAGGAGCTGGGAAAGATATCACAAGAAATGTTCTGCAAGTGTGTAGAACAGATCTTGCATCTGCACAGACCCCACACTTTCGGATTTCTATGTAAACCATAATGTCTGTGTACAAATCTGATCTAGGCCATGATGGTGAGATGTATTATCAGTGCAAAATACATTTGCCATGCATTTAAACAATACTAATGGCATTAGTGCCATTAGTATCGCTAAGGACAGCTTTTGCGAAAAGAGCTACCCTTTGCATAACCACTTGCGCCAGGTGAGAGGGTCCCCACTGGTATCTTTCATCTCCTACGGCCCTACGGCTGTAGGGAACCCCTGGGCTCCTCCTCCTTGCACCTGCAAGGGGAATTCCTGTTGCTAGGGAGGAGGAGTCACTGGGTACAGTACAACACGAGGCTGCCGGGACAGCAGGTGAGGGAGAAAACGCGGTGGTCCCGTGTAGATATTGATACATTTGGAAATTTGGTAAAACCCTCTGACTGTAAGCCCCATACTAGCCCTGTCCTACCTACACAGACACAAGTCGCACGCTGCAGTTGTAAGTGACTTGAGGGGTAGATGTATGAAGCAGTGATAAGGGAGGAGAAGTGACCCATGGCAACCAATCAGCACTGAAGTAACAGCTATAATTTGCATAATATAAAATTATACAGAACAGCTGATTGGTTGCCATGGGCCACTTCTCCTCTGGCTCACTCCTCCCCTGTCACTGCTTCATACATCTACCCCTGAATGTCAGAACTCTACACAGCTGCGTTTGCACCTTGTTCTGGGCATGTTCAAAACAATTTCACTCAAGTAATGCCATCTATAGCAGGCAAAAAGGAGAAACTGAGCAATATATTGCTCAGCCATATATTGTTAGCAATATATGGCTGAGCACTATATCCCCCCCCGTGTGTACGGGGCTTTACTCTCTCTGCATGTTACATCTTCCCCACCTGCAGTGCAGCATGGTTTTGCCCATTTAAAAAAAAAAATGTGCGCTTGTGATCAACTCTGAATCAGACCTCATATTCATTCGCCCCACTAGACAGATGTGGTCGTTGTACCATAAGCCATGGTCTACAAACCCAATGCATCCTAGTGGAAGCATGTGAGCGAAATGCGGCAAAGGATACATGGTCCGGCCAGAATAATGACAACAATAACTCTGCTGCCTAGAATCCATTTGACACCAGGGCTGCTGGGTTTCCTATTAGTACAGAGCGAACACAGGGGGACTATGGTAGTAGAGACCCAGATTTAAGGCAACAGAAGCCATCACAGGAGTTGCCTCTGATCCAGGTGAAGCCCACCCGAGTGACTCGTCCTTGGCGGCCTTCTGAGGCAGCAGGGAAATTACTTGACTTGATAAAAGCAAAAGAGCTACGTTAACACCTAATACTTCCAGCCAGTCGGGGGCTGGCAGCCAGATGTGCGGTGCTAAGGACAGATGTTTCTCATCTGGCAGGAAAGGCTTCTGGCAGAGACTTGCTGGCATTAAACAGAGGTGGGGCCGGATAGGAGCAAAGCCTTGCATCCAAAATTGCTTGGAAGGGTCTTTTTTTTTCTACCTCTTCCATCCTGTGTACTAACAGAACGCCATTATAACAGAAATTAACGAAGCTGGATCCAAGCAAGGCAGAAACGGCTGGAACATTGGACTGCGGGCCTGGAGTCTACAGCTGAAACAATACCAGTGGATTAATGGTGTAAAAGGGTCCGTAGCATTGTAGCCCAAATACAAATATAGTAACACTAGGTGATTCATCGCGCCCTACGGGAGCTCTTCACACCGTCGTAAGGGGCTGCGCCCCGTAATTTGTGAACGTTTGTATTGTGAGAAATATGGTTAGAATTGTATGACAGATGCCTGTATTGCAACTTAAGTTACAGGTGAAATGTGTTAAATAGAGAGCATATGATGTGGAAGGGGGTGTGTATTGTTTTGTTTAATTAAAAAGCAGTTACAGAGTAAGATGCACATTGATAGTGTGGATGGTACAGTGACATTTGTGGGTGTGTGTGTGTGTGTGTGTGCAATAGTATAGTAGGGTGTTTTTGAGTCAGCGGCTCCCCACTGGCGGAGGTCACAACACAGGAAAACAGGAGGCTGGGTAGTGATAGGGGTGTGTGGGAATAAGGGAGACTAAAGAGGAGGGTGGGAGATACTGTGCTGCTTCTGCCAGTGGGTGAGGGTCCAGCGTGGCAGTACAGGAGTACAGGACGGTGGCCCTGAGTCAGTGTCTCCTCCTACTGGGTGGGAGTTTGGGTGCATGAGAGCAGGAGGCTGGGCTATGAGGCATGATAGGGGCATGTGGGCAACACAGCGTCAGCGACTCCCCAGTGGTGGAAGTTACGGTTCAGGAGAGCAGGAAGCTGGGTAGTGATAGGGGTGTGTGGGCATACGGGGGACTAAAGAGGGGAGCAGGGGTGCCGTGAATTGTGGGAGGGGCGCAGGGGGTGCCGTGAATCGAGGGAGGGGCAGAATTGCGGGAGGGGGGGCGCAGGTGTCGGTGAATCTCGGGAGGGGGCAGGGGTCCACAAAGCGCAGGAGTGGGGTGTGAATCGCGCAAGGGGGTGCCGTGAATCGCGGGAGGGGTCGCGCGGGGGATGCCGCAAATCGCCACAAGAAAAAATCAACACAGAAAGGTCAACACATGTAAATGTTGACATAAGTGTGGCATTTCATTGGTGTCCATGTCGACACATGAGAATGAATATGAGAACATTCAAAAATGAAAAATAAATCTCAAAATCTCAACCTTTTTCATTGTCGACCATAGCCATGGGGAGGGGGGGTTTTGCCGCGAATCGCGGGAGGGGTGGGTCGCGGGGTGCCGTGAATTGCGGGAGGGTTGCCACGAACCGCGGGAGGGGGGGCGCGGGGGGGTGCCGCGAATCGAGGGAGGGGGGGTGTTTTTCCGCTAATCGCGGGAGGGGGGTCACAGGGGGGGCGCGAATCGTGGGTGGGGCGGCGGGGGGGCGCTCACCTGGTGCAGTGTCTTTGCTGGGCAACATGGGGAGGCAGAGGATGTCTGGCACTGTGGGCTCACTGGGCTGGTTCTCTGTCATGTGAGTCAGTCACATACCTCCCAACATGACCCTCTCCAGGAGGGACACATTGCTCTTTTTCTGGACTTCCCTCATAATATATGATTGCCATCACCTGTTTCACACATGTTAATAATTGATTAAAAAGGTGCTTCAACACAGGTGCTGGCAATCATTAATTAACCCCTTCAGTGGCAATCACGAGAATTTTCCGGGCTGTGCCTCAGTGCCCAGTCTGGCAAGCCCGGAAAATTCTCGGGATTGCCACTGTTTACAGCCGGGCAGCGCTGCTGAGTTCACTCACTGAACTCAGGCAGCTTCAGCGCTGCCCGGCTCCCTCCCCTCTGCGGCACCTCCGTCTCCCTCCTCCTCCCCCCTCCCCTCCGGGTTTTGTATGAAGTCCCCGGCGCTGGCTTATGACAAGCCGGCTGCCGGGGAAAGGGACGCAGTGCTGGGGGGGGCGCAGGTTCGGGCAGCCGCTGAGTGACAGTTCAGCGGCGCTGCCCGGACCCAGGTAGGCGGTGGTGGGTTTTTTAAAGGGAGCGCTCCCCATAAAAAACTCGCCCAGTGGGGAGCGCTCCCAAAAAAAAAAACACCACTGAAGGGGTTAAGGGAGAAGTCCAGAAACAGAACAATGTGTCCCTCCTGTTATACACACACTCACAAACTTTGAGTGACAGATGACAGATGTAGCCAAATATATAATGCTGTGTACACACGGGGGGCGATAGGGGCTGATATCGCTGGGAATATGGTTGCTGAGCGACCATATTGCCAGTGATTGGAGTGTGCACCAGCGATAAATCGCCGGGTGCGCGCTCCCGTTTTCAGCCCCTGAATGGTCGCTGGTCGGAGGAGCATGCTCCTTCGACCAGCGACTTCCCCTGCCTCTTCTCCTGGCAGTGTTTAAATTTTCATCTGCGACCATCTCTGGTCGCAGATGAAAACGAGACACGGGGCAATATATTGCTAGCAATATATTGCCAGCGATCATATTGCCCCGTGTGTACGCACCTTGTAAGATGCTGTGGTCACCGCAGTAATTATATATATATATATATTGTATATATATATATATATATTTAATTTATTTCGTTTCTTATATAGCGCAGCATATTCCATTGCGCTTTACAATTGGAAACAGTGATAAAACAAACTGGGTGGATCTGGCCATACACTACGGGGACTTCTCCCCTCGGAGAACTCGCCAGTGATACCACCTTGAGCCGCCCAGGACCTAATCACATGAGATTATTATCAAGAGATTATCTGTGCAGCTGCTGCGCCTTTTAGGGCCCCCAACTCGATTTGGGACGATTACACCTGTTACGGATGGTATGGGCTGAGACATCGGCGCAAATCGTGTCATTGTGATGTCCCCTCAGGGCCAATGCGTGTCCCTGTGCGCATCGGAGCTGAGTCGGAGGTTGGACCGGCATGCAGGTACAACCTCCTACATCCCTTCCAGCGGCGTGCCAGGTGGTGAACAGGGGTTGCATGCGATCACGCAATCATAGGAAAAGAGCCCAAATTGCATTTGAATTGGCGCAGTCTATGGGGGCCTTGAGTTTGCTGCAAATCGGGTGTACCGTATGTTGCTCTCAAAAGGGCCGCTGTTCATGCCCAGTTGTAGCAGCTGCTCCTCCTCCTTTGCATAAAGGGTACTACTTTGTGGTGCAATGTGAATGAGGAAAAAAAATTGTGGTATAACGTGAGTAAGGCGCAATGGGTAAGGAGTGGAACTAGCGACCGTGATAGGGAGCACCACCAAAATTTGGCCTGCGGAATAAAATTATCTAAGGCCAGCTCTAATCTGCAAACTCAGCCCACCACCATCATTACGCACTTTAGACTCTCCTACCCTGAACTTTGGGAATACCCCATTACACCCATACAGTAATAAATGGAAGATGCGATTGATAAGGATGTGCAGTGTGAGACCAGTCACAAAGAGGCGTGTGTTCACCTCAGCTTCAGCCCCCTCTGTGTATACATGGGTGTAGCACCGAGACTTTCTTTTCATTTCTGGTACTTAAGGCGTAACTCTGTCAGGAATGACAGACCCTGTTCAAGCTGAGCGCTAAACGCCACTAAAGTGCATATTTTGTGCCACTTCACAATAAGTCCACATCAATGCTTCATTGTTCTAACTGGTAGAAGGTTGTGACAGGTGGAAAAAATATGTACGGTCGGTTTTCTGTTTCCCGGTTACTATGTCACCCGACGGTGACAACGCACAATGTTCCATACATTCCTGTTGTGACGCTGGAAAGCATGACAGCAATGGAAAGACCGAATGAGCGGAATGGCCCTGCTTTGGGTTTACTATAACCAGCGATGGTTCTTTCTGGCTCTTTTTGTGGCCTTATTTGAGAACGATTTAAAAAAGATTCCGCGATGCCCCAGGTGCTTTCTGTCCAGCTGGAAATAATTGGACAGATGATTGTCTTATAGCTTGTTAGTTATGGGGATTATTCTGATTCACTCAGAAAGGCACAATCTCTCTCTAATGGACAAAACCATATGCACTGCAGGTGGGGCTGATATAACATGTGCAGAGAGAGTCCGATTTTGGGTGTTTTATTGTTTCTGTGCAGAATAAATACTGGCTGCTTGATTTGTACACTGCAATATAGATATCAGTTTGAAGTACACCCCCCACCCCAATCTAACTCTCTCTGCACATGTTACATCTGCCCCACCTGCAGTGCATATGGTTTTGTCCATTAGAGAGTGATTGTGCCTTTCCGAGTGAATCAGAATAACCCCCAGTATGTTCTGCAGGCTTTTTGGGAATGTGTCTGTTTGCCCGACAGGACTGAAGCACCCTGTATCCTCTAGCTTCGGGCGTGGTTCTTAGGTCTGCATGACTCACCGCCAGGATTTCCTCCGTTGCAGCTTCTGACTTTACCACGCGGTTACAGCTCATAGCTGTAGTGCCAGGGAAGGGCGGGGGGGGGATTCAACAAAGTAATGCCAGGGTGGCGTGAGTCCAAACGGAAAGGCAGGGATGAAAAGTGGCAGTGATAAGAGGAAAAGCCACCAACGTGTCTTATGTCTGGGATGTACGCCATGCAGACTTGCCTCGTTTGCTCTTACACAGGATGGTTCTTATAATGGACAACGGCTTCACTGCTTTCATGTAACTAGGAAAACCAGCATTTTATTACAGAGCTGAGCATCCTGCGTTCTCCCAATACTACCGTATACTGTACATCTACTATAAAGCCCAATGGTCAGGCTCTGAACTTGCACCTTTGTATTTAGCAGCTGTAAAACTCTATGTACCAGGATGAAACAAGTCGCTGCGCACACATTGGCCCTGATTCCGGTTCACTCGCAAAGGCAAACTTATTCTTTAATGGACAAAACCATGTGCACTGCAGGTGGGGCAGATGTAACATGCGCCGACAGAGGCCCTTATTCTGGATGACTCGCTCGGGTGCGAATTTACACCCTTGTGAATCATCCAGAACCCGCCCTGCGAATGGTGGTACGCCCGCCCCCCTTCACACCCTGGGTTCGTTCGCCTGGTATGCAAATGGATGTTTTACATAAACATCCATTCGCATGCCAGTTTGAACCACTCCCATCTTTCGATGGTCGCCGACCATCGAATGATGGTGCAGGCGCACGTATATGTAAGGGTTGTCCAGACCACTCCTACATATGCGTGTATTCCACGTAATAGGGTGGGCTGCTGACATCCGGTAATGTCAGCTGTCCGCCCCCCGCATGTGTGTCACGATCACATTAGCATATGTACGCCCAGCGTTTTCATGGGAACGCCCATGAAACGCCCATCAAATGCTGGGCGTTCACATATGCTAATGGCCCAGGCCAGCACCCCACGCCCCTCTTCACCACCCTGCCCAAAAGGCAGGGAGCGTGCACCCGGCGAACAGATTTTGCGCCGAGTTCGCATGCACATGCGCAGAAATGCTGCTGCGCATATGCAAAACGTCTGTCCCGGTGCGAATTCGTGCCCAGCCGAATCGACAAGAATAAGGCCCAGAGTTAGATTTGGGTGAGTTATTTTGTAATATCAGTTTGAAGTACAAACCCCACCCAAATCTAACTCCTCTCCCTGCGCATGTTACATCTGCCCCACCTGCAGAGCACATGGTTTTGTCCATAAAAGAATGAGGTTCTTTTATGAGTGAACCAGAATCAGGCCCATTATACAAATGACACAGCTCATGAATATTTCATTGTGTAGATTTGTGCAGTGATGTTATATTAGATCTTACATTTACATGTTGTTATATAACACATATTAACCAGCGGTCACATGAGTTTTTCATGAGTTTTTCTTTGAAACCGACTGACTTCCCGATCCCAGCGGGCATAGAGTGAGAATATAATAGTGTGCCGAGTGCAACAAGCCATACAAGGGGATATGGTACACTTATACAGTGTCCATGTGGGCCTATGTCAACATAGACACTCCCCCCCCCCTTCCCCAAAATACAGTATGTCAACTTTTTTGACATGCTAATATTTTAAGTGCCGACATTTTGACCGTGTTAGCATTTTGACCACGTCAGCATAATGAATGTCGTCATTTTAAACCTGTCTGTATTTTGACTGTCTGTATTTTAAATGTCGGGAAATCAATCATACTGAACCAGAGGAGAAGCACTGACAGACTGACACTGACAGACTGACACTGACTGACTGCAGGGCCGATGCAAGGCACCGGAGCGCCCCAGGCAAGTCCGGTTGGGGGCGCCCTGGTGCCTGTGGTGGACGCGGAGGTACCTGCGGCGCTGTCACTGTATAAAGCTGCTGGCGGCAGCAGGGTCCCTGCAGTGAATAGAGAATAACTAGCGCTATGCGCGGGAAGCGCTTCTGATTTTGAAAACACTTGCCGCACGCTGATTGGCTGAATCTCAGCCAATCAGCGTGCGGCAATTGGTTTCAAACCCAGAAGCGCTTCCCGCGCCGTCGCGCGCATAGCGCTAGTTATTCTCTATTCACTGCAGGAACCCCACTGCCGCCAGCAGCTTTATACAGTGACAGCGCCGCAGGTACCCCCGCGGCACGGACACCCCTGCCCGCTCCAGCACTGCAGGGACGCCGATGCCGCCAGCTATATGCTGGGAGTGAGGGGTGAACTGCCGCCCTCCAGGTGCCGGCGCCCTAGAGCTGCCTAGTGGTGGCGCCGGCCGTGACTGACACTCACTGACTGACTGACACTGACTGACTGACACTGATTGACAATGACAGACTGAAATAAAGGATTCCATGCTTAACCCTTTGAGTGCCAAGTGAATTTTTCAAAATTGGTGTGAAAATTGCCAAGCAAACATTTTTATTCATCTTAATGACCTGTAATGTTACCTTATATAGGAAATATAATATTTTTTGACACATTTTTTTTTATTTGAATTTGTATAACAAATGTGAGCATTTTTTGCAGATATTTTGCACATCTCTCTGCAGAGATATTTGCACTCAAAGAGTTAAGCTGGTTTGTCCAATTGTGCTGCATACTATTGTTTTATCACTTTGTGGCAATATGGGGCAGGTGATACGCCACCTAGTGGAGGGTATCTAACATGGAATTGCTGTATGTATGCATACTGTACCTTCCAACATGTCCCATTCCATGAGGGACATAATGCCCTGCTCCTGAGATTCCCTCTTAATGTATTATTGCCATTATCACTTCTAAACAGGTGACAGGTAAGAAAGGTGTTTCCACACAGGTGATGGCAATCATAAATTAAGAGGGAAGTGAGGGAATAGAGCAGTGGTAGCCAACCCTAGCCCTCGAGAGCTACCAACAGTTCACATTTTCCAGACAACCTAGCTGCTGCACAGCTGCACTCATTAATCACTGACACATTTTAAAAGATCCACAGATGGAGCTAAATACTTCACTTGTGATTCTGTGAGGAGACCTGGAAAACATTAACTGTTGGTAGCTCTCGAGGACTAGGGTTGGCTACCCCAGGAATAGAGCATTGTGTCCCTCCTGGAGAGGGTCATGATGGGAGGCAGGGGCGGATTGGGATCGAAATCGTGGAGCTGGGGTGGGGGGTTGGGGGGCTGATGCTACAGCCCGGGGGTGGTGGGGGGGTGCTGTGCAGACGCTACAGCCTGGGGGGGGCATGGGGGCGCTGCTAACACTATGGCCCGGGGATGGGGGGGTGCGGACACTACTCACCAGGCACCACCGCGCTTCCGTCCGCTGGTGACATCATCCGACAGCGGCCGTAGCCTGGTCACAAAGTGCAGCATAGCCCAAAACAAATATGGCCACCGCATATGTGCATATAATATATGCATATATGCGGCTGCCATATTTGTTTGGGGCTATGCTGCCATTTGTGACCAGGCTGCGGCAGCCCTGGAAGCACGGTCGGCGGCCCAGCCAGAGGGAAATCTGGACCGGCTCACCAGGAAATGGCCCGGTTTCCCGGTGGGCCAATCCGCCTCTGATGGGAGGTATGCGTATGCACAGAAAAGTGGGCACAGACATACAGGGTTTGTAGAAAAAGTAATGAGACCTATTTTTTATGACGCAGCTGTACGTCGCAGCGCGCATGCTCCAGGCGAGTTCGATGGAGGGGGAAGTCAGATTCAACACACACCAAGCTTCCGTGCAGTTCATACTGTGGTTTTGTTGGACCCCTGTACCTAGGCTCGGTTAAAGCTTAAAAATGCAACGTTCTATCGAACAGCGCTACGCCATTAAGTTCTGTATGGGACTCGGAAAATAGGCTATGGAGACGTTGGCCATGATCCAGAAAGTGCATCGCCACCAATTGGAAGCTGCATTATGCACAAAGCCACACCTGCTTCGTAGTCACTGAATACCTGGCCCAGAACGGGCTTCACAACACTTCCTCAGCCTCCCTACAGTCCCGATCTGGCCCCAGATGACTTTTTCCTGTTCCCCGAGTGAAGACAGCCCTCAAAGGACACCGCCATGCAGAGCCGGCCCTAGCAAATGTAATGCCCTCGGCAAAATGTTTCTTGGTGCCCCCTTGCAGATAATTTGCAATGCACCAGCTGCAGCACCACTTCCTCTGCCTCTGACCCAGCACAGCAGAGACGGCCCTAGGCATAGGCAGACTAGGCAAATGCCTAGGGCATTTGGAATGCCTAGGGCATCCCAAGCCTAGCCTAGGGCACGGCTTCCTCAGGAATTTTACTGATCCAGGGAAACGCGTTGAGCATCACACTGGACCCTTTCGCTCTCACTGATGGTCATCCAGCGGCGTAACTAGTTTTTCTGCGCCCCCCCGGGTAAAAAAAACACGAACTGGAGGGGAGCCGGGGTATGGCGGGGGGGGGGGGGGTTGGGGAGGGGGTTGTGTTTTTGTGTGTGATGTGTTTGTGTGTATGTGTGTGTGTTACCTCGGGCCACATCCGTCTGCGCCGGGTCCCGGCTCTCCCGTTTACTGCTGCTAATGAAAAAGTGACACTTGGAAAATGACTGCCCCCATACTGCAGATATGGGGGCAGCCATTTTCCAAGTGTCACCTTTTTGTATTAGAAGCGCTGCGGCTGCAGCAGTAGCCGGGACTCGGGAGAGCTGGGACCCGGTGCACATAAAAGCACCGGTGGCAGAAGGCAACCAGTGAGTAACAATAGTCCCGCAGCCCCCCCGGCGCCCACATACCCTCAGCGCCTCCCCGCCACCACGGGGGCTGCGGGACGATAGTTACCCCACTGTGGTCAGCCTTGATCCCTGAAAATAATAGAGCACCACCGCCAAATTCTGGATTTAAAGCTTCAAACAGAGCTGCTGGGACAGCAAGCCAGGTCCCTAAGAGACTTTCCAGTTCAAAGAGTGGTTGCCATCAGGATTCTACCAAGCTCTTTACATACAAGAGCCGATCATCGCTACAATCCTCTACCCATCTACAACTGGAGGGTACACACCTACAATCCCTCATCCAATTTCATCAGTGGAGCAATTTCCCAATCGGTAATATAAGTTCCTATAACGGATGTTTTATGACATTTGACTTTTAAATCCTGCTACATACCACTATATGTCACCACTGAGACAATTCCCCCACCCTTCATTTTTATTTTTATGTATTTTGTTGTACATTGTCTAAGTTAGATTTTATTGTGTTTTACATTTGCCATTATTAGAGTTAAATAAATGTATTTTATTCGGATTACCGTCGGAACAATTATTCAGCCAGTGCTGGCACTTTGTATATATTTCTCTCTTGATTAATAGGGGAGTGACAACCCCTTGCCAGCTGCTGTTAATAGCGCTCCCCACATACCTGTTTTTTCTTGCAAAGATAACCCCCTGCCCCCACAGTCTGACCTGAACACCTCCTTTTAAGTGTCTAAAGGTGCCCATACACGTCCCGATACTGCCGATGCGATGTGTGCTATGAGATGCGCGCTCCCGCGGCACCTCATCGCACAGTACAAAAAGTATGTGCAGATACTTTTTGTACTAACTTTTTATCGCATCGCATCGCATGCACTGCGATGCAATGCTATATTAGCACAAAAAGTACAGCAGAATCGGGACGTGTATGGGCACCTTAACTCTAACTCTCCCTCCCCAAAGCCTTCCCCCTCAGCCTATATATATATATTTTATACACACACACACATGTACATGTGTGCGTGTGAGACAATCTGAGATCAATAGCAGTCAGCGATGACTCACCCAGATCTGTCACAGCACAGACCAGATTTGTTCAGCAGTCACTCCATCTTCATTACCTAAGCTGCTGCTGGGCTCTATGGAGGGGAGGAGCTAAGCGCAGCCATGGGAGCGGTTTTGTGTTGGCAGTGGGCTTCTGCACTGCTGGCCGAAGGCGGAGTTTATCGGGGACTGGGGCGGAGCATAACACGGCTGTGGGGCAAAACTTTGGGAGTCAGGACGCTGGTAACAGAAAACACCAAGTGCCAGCGCACGTGTTGCCCCAAACCTCTGAGCCTGCCTGCCGTGCCCTAGGCTAGGCTTGGGATGCCCCATGGCATTCCAAATGCCCTAGGAATTTGGCTAGTCTGCCTATGCCTAGGGCCGGAACCATAGCAGAGGTCAAATCGGCTTCGACGTGCTGCTTGAAGGCCTTCCCGGAAAAGGACTTCCAGGGCACCTTCCAAGCGTGGACAACTCATTGGAAGAAGTGTGTCGACGCACAAGGGTCTTATTTTGAAGAATTTTAATTGTTTGTAGCGATATCTTCAACAATATTTTTTCCCGAATTTGGTCTAATTACTTCTTATACAAACCCTGTAGGGTGGCACTTACTCCCTCCTGCACCTGAAGCGGGATGGGAAAAGTAAATGGTGCACATGCGTGCGTCGATAGTGGCAGCTGCACATATGCCCGCCAATTGTGGCTTTTTAGTGATGTATTTTACACCTGTGATTTGTGGAGCAATCATAGCAAACACTACATCAGCTCTTTCGACGCTTGGGGAAGTTTTATAAAACCTAGGAGAAAGATACATTGGAGAGAGATAAAGTACCAACCAATTAGCCCCTAACTGTCATTTATCAAATACAGTCTGTAAAAGGGATGGGCATCGTTGCCACTGATGGTTTTCCCGATATTGCACGTGGCTATCAGCGGTAGCCAATGGATGACTACTTTTGTCTTTGACTGACTGTTCCATGGGCCATTCAGAAGATGGGGAGGGGCTTCATGGGTGTCAGTGGAGGACTGGCAATACCTTATTGAAGCCTATGGTGCTGTTTAAGGGATTTATCACAGATCCCTCCCAGCATACCCTTCTTATCATAAGATTTGCATTAATAATCGGATATGTTAGTTAATATGCGATTATTAACAATGCGGTACACGGTGATGTCTTCCGGGAGATTCTTGGATTATATACACCTGTAGATTAGATAAAAATAGTAAAGTTATGTCCACTCATTAATGTTATTAATTGGATAGATAGATATTATGGATCATGCACAATTTTCTTTTTAGTGAAGTAGACAATTTGGGGCGGGGACTGGGCGGTGACAAAGCAATCACATGGTACTGTTCCATCTTGTCGGAGTGTCATGGGTGCTAATCTGATACATGCATACAGTGAAGGGAAGCCTGGGGATGGTATCTTGAACCCGCGCCTTAGCCTACATACCGCCACATCACATCCGACTCTGAATTTGGATTATTCAGATCATAATTTCATTTTTAAACTTTCTTTAGCACATTTTTGTTCTCTATCTCACACAGTGTTGGACACATAAGCACCTGTCTGCCTCCTCATCTTCATTTACATTAAATACCGCAGGCGATTAGGAGGAGAGTATGGACTGGGGCAGACATACATGCACAAAGCTCTTCCGTAAACAGTGACTAGGCTAAAAACCACATCATATGCACGTGGTGTTTGATCACAGATCACGTGGTGTTTGATACCACACACACACAGACACACACCCTCACACAGACACACTCACATTCACACACAGACATATCGTCACTCATTTTTTTTGCATTCTTTCCAGAAAATAGATCAAGCTGATTCTATGATAGTACTGGCCCTCCCAGCTCCTATTGGTAGACCGGATGCGGTCATCTATTAGAATGAACTTAGGTCTACAGTCATTAGGTCGACCCCACTAGGTCGACTGGCAAGAAGGTCGACCTGACTTAAGGTCGACATGGGCCAAGGTCGACATGACTTAAGGTCGAATTTGCATAAAAGTCGACATGAGGAAGGTCGACTGGTCATAAGGTCGACATGGGTTTTTCACTGTTTTTTGAGCCGACATGTGCCGACAGGTGGTATTTCATGCCCTACCATCCACTAGGGCGTGGTGGGAGAATAAAATAGTGTGCCGAGTGCAGCGAGGCACCGTGCCCGAAGCATTGCGAGCGAAGCGAGCGATGCGAGGGTCCGATTCTCATTGCCAACTGTGTCCATGTCGACTGTGTCGACATTCGGATCAAAAAACAGTGAAAAACCCATGTCGACCTTATGACCAGTCAACCTTCCTCATGTCGACCTTTATGCAAATTCAACCTTAAGTCATGTCGACCTTGGCCCATGTCGACCTTAAGTCAGGTCGACCTTCCTGCCAGTCGACCTAGTGGGGTCGACCTAATGACTGTAGACCTAAGTTCATTCTGACAGATGTCCCGATTCCGGTAGACCTTATGGGAGTTCAA
The DNA here is from genome assembly GCF_055691185.1 of Crinia signifera. Taxonomy (NCBI): domain Eukaryota; kingdom Metazoa; phylum Chordata; class Amphibia; order Anura; family Myobatrachidae; genus Crinia; species Crinia signifera. Next base: position 158,665,123 of record NC_139224.1, read on the forward strand.
AAAATGTCTGGGGGGATAATGCAGAATTGAAGGTGTCTGACTAGTATCACACCACATAGTGATAAGGAGTATAGTACAGCTCTGAATACATGTGAACATACACATGTGCAGCCAAATGTGATAAGTAACAAGTTTCTGAAAATGCTGATTTTTCTGATAATTAGTATACAAGTTTGTTTTGCCTTACCAAAATGTGTTGCTTTAAATCTGGGCACTCTGGAAAACCCGCTACCTCTTGCATTTGTCCCTTAGGGGAAGATTTAGAAAAGCTTGAAGAGAGATAACGTGGCAAGACATCAGGGTGGGATGCACCATAGTTGCCTACCCTCCCGGAATGGCCTGGAGGGTCCCGCAAATCGGATCCCCCTCCCGGCCCCCCGGGATGGTGGGCAAGTCTCCCGCATTGTGGTCACAGCCCCTGCTCCCCCCTTCCCCGCTGTATAAATTTCCGAATTTCACGGGTCCGTGGGGAGGGGCTAAATGATGCGAATCGCATCATTTTGCATCATTTAGCCCCTCCCCCATCCACGGACCCGCAAATTAATGTGGCTGCCGGTCGTGGGGGTGGGGCTTAGTGACATCAGCCTCGTCCCGCCCCCAAAACGGAGCCTCGTCCAGCCCCCCTTTTACTCCTCTCCGGGCTTCTCCCAGAGAGGAGTTTCCAAAAGTAGGCAGGTATGGGATGCACTAACATTCTCCACCACACATTGCCGGGAACTGCATAGTTAATAATCTCATATGCACTAAGATATGCGATTATTAACACGAAGGACAGCTTTTCCGATAAAAGCCACCCTTTGCGATGCGGCTCTTGTGCTGGACTGCTAAGTCTGAGACCTGGCATGCACAGAGTGATGGGGGTAACCGCAGGGCATGCTGGGAGGGACCTGTGACGGATCCCTCAACTCATACCTCCCAAGCATTTGAAGGAAGAGCATACCTGTCAACATGACCCTCTCCAGGAGGGACACAATGCTCTGTTCCTGGACTTCTCTCAAAATGTATGATTACCATCACCTGTGCTGAACCACCTTTCTTATCAATTAACCTGATTAAAACAGGTGTTGGCACTCATACATTAAGAGGGAAGTCCAGAAATAAAGTATTGTGTCCCTCCTGGAGAGGGACATGTTGGGAGGTATGGAAGAGGGACGCTGAAGAGAATCGATCATACGCCGATGTATCGATTGTCTGATCTATTAATTACCTTATTTGACCTCAGTGTGAAGACCCCTTAGAGCTCCGTGAGAGTGTAACCTCATATGATATGACCAGTAACGATGACCACAGATACAAGGTTGAACTCTGATTTAATGATGACGAAAACAACATATTTATACACAACAAACGACGCTGGTTCAATTACATGATTGGTTAATATTTGGTGCAGAGGTAGGGAAATAGCAGTGTCTTTGTGGGGTGGCTTATACATCGCCTTGTGTAGTATTCGTTAGTTATGAGAAAGCACAGAATGTACAGTGTCTAAGGAAAGTAACAAAGTTTATGATAGCAGCGAGTACTGGAAAAGAGCCAGGATATAACCACCTTGAAATCAGCAGGGACAGACATAGAGAAACAAGATGGCTGATTAACCCTTCAATGGAAACAAGATGGCTGATTAACCCTTCAATCCCCTCTTAGAATCAATGTCCTTTTTAGACAATTTGATTCTTGTAGATGGCATCTTGTTTGGTACGATGGATTTTAACATATTCACTATAATCTTCTGGTGAGGGAAGGCTTTTGGCGAGATCAGTGTACATAGCAGGTGTTACATTATCCAGGTACTTGGAACCAATCTTCTTACATATGGGAAAGACACAATATCCTACTATCATAAGTACAATAATTATAATGAGAATAAACATGCCTATTTGTGTTAGTGCGTGTTTCCAATCGTTTAGCCATCCAAACCAGCTACTCCAGGGGTCCGTGACACCTGAGTTCTTCTTGAGTTCGATGGATAAATCTTCTAGATGTTTAATAGCTAGGGTAGTTTTCCCATTAGGACCTGTGTTGTCTGGGATATAAGTACAGCATCCATCAATCTTACCTATGTACACACAGGTTCCTCCTTTCTCGGCAAGCATCATATCTAAAGCCATACGATTCTGAAAAGTCATTTGAGAAGTGGCTTCTAACTGTTCAGCTATACCTTTTAAAGCATCTCTAGTATCATTCACAAAACGTTGCTGGTTGTAATATATGTAATTTATCCAATTCACATTCTTATTGATTGTCACCTGGGGAAGCAGAGACTCAAAGCCAGCAGCGACTTCATCTCGAGCCTTGAATTCATCTGGAACTCCCCGGGGGACACCAATAGTATCGATATACACATGTGGATCGAAACTTTCCTTGGGGGCATCTCTCTTAGCTCTAGAGTGTGTGTTTGTGTTACCTGTGGGAGGAGGCCGAGGAAGGTTGGCTGGGAGGATGTGAATGGGCATGATAATCTTTGCCAGGGCACATTCTCCTTTCCAAGGGTTGTCTAGTTTTGTCCTCAGCCTCATATCTCCACAGATAAAATAGATATCTCCCAAAGATTTCTTCATGGTGGGTATGGTGATATGTCTTCTTTCAGCACAATACCCATCAGGAAATAATTTCAATTGTACAACATTTTGATCAGTACTATTAGAGAAATAACAAGTGTAATTACCGGGGTAAATAGTTATAGTACTACCAGGGTTGGTATTCTTTGTCATAATGGGGTATTCCTTTTTCCATTGTTCACATTTGGCTTCTTCTATTACAGTGTCAGTGTATAAACTAAAAAAGCATTTATCCTGTTCAGGTGGTATGTGTATGGGTACAGTACCTAAATGGGGTCTGGACTTTCCACACACATAGCAATCAGTTTGATTAACCTTGCGGGCATTATACTTCATCCATTCTAACCAATAGTTTACATCAGAGAAACCTGTTTCCATAGACATGGTATCTTCATACGTGGGATTATCAATGGCTAACATATCATTAAAAGTAGTGACATGTGGTTTAAGGAATGATGGTGGTGTTTTAGGTTTTACAGTGGCTTTGAGGGCGGTGTATTCTGGGTTATCGTACATGTCCTTTAAATGGAATTTTCCTCTTGGGCCCCCGTTTTCCCCTGATTGATATTTACCCATGACATATAGTCCGGCATCACCGGGGGCCGGGTTTTCTAAGTTAATGATAAATTGGCCATTGCAGGTGCCCTTTTTTCGTAGGGACATACGGGCTAGTAAGGATCGACCATTGGACCATTTATGGATGCCAACGTCGGGGTAATATCCCCAGTCTTGGCTGATATCAAAGGCAGTGGTATCTGCTCTAGTGTTCCACCCAACAGCCCCCCATGAGTTGCAAGAATCTCCCCAGTAAGTACTAGTGACACAGATATATACGTGACTTACAGCGTGTGGTGTGTGTTGGATGTTACACAGCCAGGGCAGCGGTGGTTCTTCTCGATTCCCGCCTTGATTGTTTGAACAAGATACAATATCACAATAAGAAAATATGAAAGTAGCAACAGTTGTACTAGAAGAATTATACCAGAAGGTAAAACGTCCATCATTCTGAGTAATATCAACTTCAGCAAAACAGTTATAAAGAACAAGCCCGAATAAAATCACTAGGGCTAAGGTGGGGGGAGTCATATCCTGTAGCGTCGTCCTCGGCTTCAGAATGTTGTACCCCTGATTCCTCATCACCTCCAGCCGGCAGGTCTTCTCCAAGTTGGAGGTCAGAGCCACTGGCTCCCGTTATTACCTCTCTCGTCCCGTCTGTGTCAGTCTCGGGATCGGTGTCGACCTCTGTGTTGACGTGTGGTGGAGGTGGAATTTTCTTTACTCTGGATGCATGGATCCACGTTGGTCCTTCGTCGGTGAGGACAGCCGTCCTGGTAACCGCGACCACTTCTGTTTCTGGACCGTAGGTGAAATCTCCGGGGTGCTTGTTTCTCGGCAACACTTTCACTACGACCTTGTCTCCAACCCTGAATGGGTGAGTGGGTATCTGTGGATGAGAAGGATTCTTAAAGATAACATTTTGTTCTAACTCATTAAGTTTCTCTATTAGGGATCTAATGTACTCTTCTCTTATTACGTCTAGATCTCCCTCAGTTGTAACTAGTGGTTTCTTTGCCCAGGGCGTGGGAAAAGGTCTGCCCATTAGTATTTCAAAGGGGGAGTAACCTAGAGTCTTTTGTGGTGTCATTCTAATTTCAGCCAATACGATAGGAAGGACTTGTTTCCATTTTGCAAATGTACCTCCTGTCGCTTTACGTAGTTTATCTTTAAGAGTACGGTTCATGCGTTCCACGATACCGGAACTCTGTGGATGATATGGAATGTGAAACTTCCATTCTATTTGCAGTGCTTTGACTAGTTCTGCTGTGACCTTGGCTGTGAAGGCTGAACCTTTATCACTATTAATTTGAAGCGGGCATCCCCAGCGCGGAATGATTTCTCGCGTGAGTATGCGGGCTACTGTTTTTGCATCTTCTGATTTAGTGGGATAAGCCTCAGGCCATCGTGAGAACATGTCGACAATGACGAGGGCGTATTCCTGTTTGCCTGCATTGTTAATGTGTGTAAAGTCTATTTGCAGGTGAGTGAATGGGGTGGTTGGGTATTCTAGGTGCTGGTGTCTTGCTTTGTCTGGGTTATTTGGGTTGTTTCTGAGACATATTATACATCTACTGATGTATTGTTTAATGAGATCTTTTGCATTAGTAATGTAGAAATCATTGGAGAGGAGTAAAGTAGTTGTTACTATATTATGGTGTCCTACTCCGTGGTAGTGTGCTATGAACAATGATGCACTGGTTTGGGGTATACATGGTTTCCCCTCTTTGCAGATTAATCCAATCCGTGGATTCTTCTGCAGTATTGGATATGTCCAATCTGATAGATCTGAATTAGAGGCAGCAGCCTGTAATTCTGTCAGTAGGTATGTATCATCTAACGAAGGAGGCGAGATGACAGCAAGAGTGAGGTTATATGTTGCTATAGTGGCAGCACGTTTAGCAGCGGTATCAGCAAGAGCGTTGCCTTTGCTGATATCATCCTTTCCTCCAGTGTGTGCTTTACAATGAAGGATGGCAATTTGAGATGGTAATGTAATTGCGTGTAAGAGATCTGTGATGAGTTGCGCATGTGATATGCCTTTCCCATCAGCGCCAGTGAAGCCTCGGCGTTGCCAGATCATACCATGATCATGAACAACTCCGTAAGCGTATTTGGAGTCCGTGTAAATTGTGACAGGTTTGTCTTTGTAAATGTGACAAGCTCGAGTGAGTGCAATGAGTTCTGCAGCTTGTGCTGACTGTAAGGGGACTGTCTTTGCTTCAAGGGTGGTGTTTGGAAGTTTAACCACTGCATATCCTGCCTGGTACGTGTTGTCATTGGGACGGCTGCAGGAGCCGTCAACAAATATTATGTCGGCATCGGGGATAGGCACAGTCGACATGTCTTGTCTGGGTGAAGTTTCTGAGTCAATTGTCAGAGTACAGTCATGTTGAGGCGGCGCCTCGTCGTCAGGTCCTTTAAGACCTAAAAGTGCGTTTAGTACAGGGACAGGTCCTTCTGTGTTTGTTGCGTATTTTACAGTGAGAGAAGGGTTCCCTAGTAGGAGTACTTCATAGCCGCTGAGTCTTTGGGCAGACATGTGTTGTGTGTGTAGACCTTTGAGGATGGAGAGGACATTATGTGTGGTATGTAACACAGTAGGATGTCCTAATGTAAGTGATGTGGACATCTCAACAACCATTGCACAGGCAGCCAGTGCTCGAAGACAAGCTGGCATTCCTTGCACAGTGACAGGCATTACCTTTGAGAAGAATGCGACTGGGCGCATTTTGCCTCCATGAAGTTGGGTCAGTACACCCGCCATAGTTGTACATGTGTCCCTTGCAAACAAGTGAAATGATAACATATAGTCCGGGAGACCAAGCGCGGGACTCTGTACTAACATTTCTTTCAATTTTTTTAAATGCAGAATACATTTCATCTGACCATTGTATAACCTTGGGTTTGTCTTTGAGTGTGCATTGTCTCAAGATATTATCATAGTAGGAACAATCAGAGATCCACTGTCTGCAGTAACTTACCATACCCAAGAAAGACAACATATCCTTCTGGGTAGTTGGGGTGACCAGGCCCAATACAGACTGTATGCGTTGTGGACTGATTTTTCTTTCTCCCTCAGAGAGTACAAAACCCAGGTAATTGATATGCATTTTACACCATTGCAATTTTGCTCTTGACACCTTGTGTCCACATTCTGCTAACCAGTTTAACAATGAAATTCCATCTAACCGGCTGGTCTCCTCGGTGACACTACAGAGAAGCAGATCATCTGCATACTGTAGCAGGACAGAACTATGGGGGGGGTGCCATGGAGCCAATGTGGCTTGGAGGATTATGCTATAGACCACTGGAGAGTCAATATAGCCTTGGGGTAAACGACACCAGGTTAATTGTTTACCTTCAAATGAAAAAGCAAAGAGTAATTGGGTCTCTGTGTCTATAGGAATGCTAAAAAACGCGTTTTTCAAATCTATGACATTAAAGTGGGTTGCGTTTGCAGGGATTGCTGAGATGAGTGAATTGATGTCAGGTACTATGGGTGCAATAGGAACAATGAGATCATTTACTTTTCTCAAGTCTTGTACGAATCTAACAGAGCCATCGGCCTTAGCAACAGGGTTGATAGGTGTCGAGTAAGGTGAGACAATGTACCTGAGTATGCCTTGTTCGAGGAAGTCATGTATCATAGGTCTAAGACCTTCAATCTTTTCTGGTGAGAGTGAATATTGTCTGCAAAACACGGGTTGTGTATCTGGTTTGAGCTTGGCTTTGTATGGTGTACAGGGTATGAAGCCAGTGTCATAAGGGCCAATGGCCCAAATTCTATCATCAATTTGATCAAGTGAGTTATCCAGAGTATTTTGTAGTGACACAAAGTGTGGGGAGGTGACTTGGAGCCCACTCCCTTGTGGAGAGGGTGAGATGGAGATGTGGAATTTACTAAACAAGTCACGGCCTAGTAAGTTAACAGGACATTCTGGGATTATCCTGAATTGGTGTATCCCTAAGTGTTTTCCCTTGTCAGAGCGTATGATAACTGGGTCAGTCAGGTATGTGTCAGTGGGTATCCCGTTGATTCCCATTGAAGGAGTAGTCTTTTGCAGTTCACCATCATAGTTAAGAGAACACAAAACACTGGTTGTTGCCCCACTGTCTACTAGAAAGGACAGTTTTTTATCATCAACATATAATGTGATGAGGGGTGAATCTTCCCAATGAGTAGTGAACTGTGCAAAAGATGGGATACCCTCCTCCGGGCCCCGTCAATGTGCAGGGTCAGACCAGTCCACTCTGAAACGTACATGGTCTTGAACTGATGTTGAGTGTGGTCTGTATGGTCCCTGTTGGGGTCTGGGAGTGTAAGGTTGTTGTGGTTTCTGGGGAGGGAGTGGACAGTCCCTAGCCCAGTGTGTATTCCGGCCACAGTTGAAACAAGTTGTTTGTCTTGGTACTGCACCAGTATTGTTGTAATCTCTGTTGTATGGAGGCGCACGGGGTGTTGGACCCTGAGGGGGTCTATATGGTCTTTTCTGGTTATTTTGTGGGATCCCCCTATTTGGTCTATTTGGTGGGCCTCTGTTATTATTTTGGAAGTTGTGAGTAGAAGTGACGACAGTCTTCTTCATATCAAAACATCCAGCAGATTCTTTTTCATATAAGTGCTCACTAAATTCAGTGAGTTTGTCAGATGTCCAGGTAGAGACATTCTGTTTGACTGGCGTGGAAATGGAGGGGTGTAGGTTATTGGTAAAGGTGGAAATGAGTAAAGAGAATATTTCAAGAAATAGTCCCGTTTCCTCAGTCCAGCATCTTTTAAATCTCTTCCAAAATTCAGTGACTGTAGGTTTCTATTTACATGAAACTGCAATAGGCAGCGATGTTCAGTGTTAGGGAGAGAGAGACCAATACTGCAGCTTCCCCCTCAAACCCCCCTCTTCCAGCAAAGACACAGAAGCCTAGCAGGAATCCGCCGTACACCCTGAGAGCTCAATAGAAAATAGATCTTTCAAAGCTGAACTGGTGTACGGTGATTTCATTCCACATGTCAGTTATCTCCTGTGCTTTGTTAAGGGGATAATCTGCAGCTGTTTACTATATTGCAGGGATCGGGGTATTAATACTGGGGACTTGATTCCAGTCCCATCTATTATATTGTCCACCTCATGGATTAACAAGGTAATAATTTGTGGGCAACATACTCCTTACATATTTCACTAGGTAATGGGGGTGGATAGACTGTTTTATTCTTACTATTATTTCCACCCATGTCGGGGTATGATTGTGTATCAATATTTCTGACTAACGTCAGTGCGCAGATGACAGCCTAAAACAAGGACTGCTTCCGCAACAGTGCCGCTAGGCAGAGATGTAAGTGTAGATTTGAATCTTATGAGTTCACTATTGGCAGATATTAACTTTGGCCAATAATCGTCTCTTTCAGGGTTATGGTACCAGAGTACTATACTACACTGGCAATCTAAACAAGTTCCTATTTGTGGTGTTCTAGGATGTGACATATATGACTATAATATGAGAGCGTGAAAAATTCAAAGTTTACAGACTAGGGGCACTGTCACAGAAAGGCAGGTATAACCTATAGCAGCAATCTGCGAGAGTTAGTCTTTGTCTGTTCACTTTTAGAATTATGTATTCACTTTAGACATCTCATAAAATTTTTAAATGTATAATGATTTTGTTAGTGGAAACCACAGACTGTCTACGTGACAGTGGATAGAGTCCAGTGGTTTTGTTGCTGAGAACTGTATGTGAAGCCTCACGTTGCGTTACTCCGAGAAGGAGAGCATAAAGTCCGCAAGTCTGTTGGCATACAGTAGTCAGATTAGACAAATGGTGAAGTTATTGTGCGTGAACTTACCAGCCGCACGGTTTACAAGGAAATACAGATATCACGAGTGTGTATACTCACCAATCACACAGGGATATTGAATGAAAGAAAAAACTTATACTTTAAGACAATACAATAAAGACAATTGGCCAATAAAGAATGGGCGTTCAAAGTGAGGTACTATTTAGACTAAAGACCCCAGGTCTCCTTCGTACTCCAAGTACGGCATCTGATCCTAGATCAGGTTATGTGCACAAAAATAGAAGACTTTAACTTCTATGATAGAAGACTCTAACTTCTATATAAGACATTCAACATACCCCAGGCATGGTGTCACAGGTTCAGGATCGAGTATGTCCGTAACCTCACAACAGATTCAGGCAGACTGTAAAATCTTTATGACATCTGTGTAGGAATGGACCTCGCATCCCGGTGGCCGAGCCCCCACTTGAAGAGAATCGATCATACGCCGATGTATCGATTGTCTGATCTATTAATTACCTTATTTGACCTCAGTGTGAAGACCCCTTAGAGCTCCGTGAGAGTGTAACCTCATATGATATGACCAGTAACGATGACCACAGATACAAGGTTGAACTCTGATTTAATGATGACGAAAACAACATATTTATACACAACAAACGACGCTGGTTCAATTACATGATTGGTTAATATTTGGTGCAGAGGTAGGGAAATAGCAGTGTCTTTGTGGGGTGGCTTATACATCGCCTTGTGTAGTATTCGTTAGTTATGAGAAAGCACAGAATGTACAGTGTCTAAGGAAAGTAACAAAGTTTATGATAGCAGCGAGTACTGGAAAAGAGCCAGGATATAACCACCTTGAAATCAGCAGGGACAGACATAGAGAAACAAGATGGCTGATTAACCCTTCAATGGAAACAAGATGGCTGATTAACCCTTCAGACGCTACCCAAAATTTTTGGGGCATGGCCATGCGACAAGGGGGGTGGCCTATTGCAGTGAAACCACGCCCCATTTCCATCGCTGTGGGGGCATGGGTAGCGGCTCTGGGAGCTGCTGGCTATGTCCCCAGCCTGTCAAGCTGCAGGAATAGATGCTGTGCACATGCGCTCACGGGGGAAAAACGGGATGTTCCCACAAAAAGCGGGACAGTTGGGAAGTATGCTCAACCAGTGCTGTGAAGAGAAGCGTTACATTGCGTAAACCCATACTTGCCGATGCTCCCGCATTTTGCGGAAGCCTCCCGCTTCAGGCCCCAGTCCCCCGGTCCCCCGCGAAGCCCTCCCGATCCCCCGGAATTTCAAAGTCCAGTTTCAAAATCCGGACTGCGCATGCGATAGTCCGGCGCGATGTGGGGCGGAGCTTGGCACTAGCGTGCATAGTAAGCAGCGCTGCCACGGACAGAGCCTCCAGGGAGACTTTACAGTAGCAGCTGCGGAGTCTTCACCTCACCCCCGCATTGTGGAAGCTGCAGGCTGAAGACAGTGGCAGGGGGAGTGACCGGGAGCTAGAACAGGAAGCAGCTCGGAGGACAGGCTAGGGGAGGAGCAGGAGTGCAGTGCTGAGTGCTCCGTTCTCAGGTTAGTGCATGGTGACAGTATTTCTACCTCCAAGCTGGCTGGTACTGTGTGTGTGCAAGCAGCTCTGTGTTTGTTTTGTGTTTATAAACTGTAGCTTGCCACTGACACCAATATGTGTGTAGGTGACCTGGGTGTATCTATAAGAGCTGGCAGTGACCCCTGTGTGTGTGTGTGTGTGTGTGTGTGTGTGTGTGTGTGTGTGTGTAGGCTGGTAGTGGCCCCTGTGAGTGTGTGTTTGTAGGCTGGTAGTGGCCCCTGTGTGTGTGTGTGTGTGTGTGTGTTTGTGTGTAGGCTGGTAGTGCCAGTGTGTGTGTGTGTGTGTAGGCTGGTAGTGGCCCCTGTGTGTGTAGCCTGGCAGTGACCCCTGTGTGTGTATATGTGTGTGTGTGTAGGCTGGCAGTGACCCCTGTGTGTGTGTGTGTGTAGGCTGGTAGTGACCCCTGTATGTGTGTGTATATAGTTAGGTACTGATCCCTGTTAGTGTGTGTGAGTACACTGGCATTGTGTGTTTGTGTATAGGGAAACACTGTCCTGTGTCTGTCTGTATTTGTGTGTGTGCGTGTGTTATGTGTAGGCTGGTAGCTGGCAGGAGGCTCACCTTTTAGCCGCCAGTCCCCCCAATGCCCCGCATAGCCCTCCCAATACCCCCAGAATAATCAATCCCCATCTAAATCAGGTCCTGGTTTTAACCATGCACAACGTGTGAGGTATGGAATCTCCCTGAAACCAGTTTCCGAAAGTAGGCAAGTATGCGTAAACCTGATGATCAGATTTTAGTGCATGGAGAAATGCAGTGCAATTAGTGCATCCCACCCCCAATCTGCTAAGTGTTATGATACACACTTACCCAGAACCCCTCCTTACAGACCAGTTTTCTGGTGTGAGTGGGGTGTTAATGTTTTGTGGTTTGATAAACTCTTCTTTTTGTGACTAATACCCATTTCACACCGCACCTCGTCCCAGGTCCATATGTCACCAACCCGGCAATAACAAGGGTGTGATGTGAAAGATGTATGTAATGGGAGACCCGGGTTTAGTGTGAAAGCGCCGGACCCGGGTCTGACCCGGGATTGCCATCCCGGAACCGACCTAGCTTAGCGAAGTGGAAGGGGTAATAGTGCTGTACAATGCACATTTGGGCCCTGTGAAACCTTCCCTAGGTCTGCTGATGTCTTGCAGACACACGGAGATGCTGAGTGATTTCTGTAAGTGGTGTCGAGTTTGCAGCCAACTCTCCGGTTTAAGTGAGAGAAGCAGAGGAAAAAATGTATATTCTGCTAAATACACTGTATTAGGAGAGCTGGGTGGTCAGAAATCAGGCTGCAATCAGTATGTGCCAGCAGGGTACCATTACTGAGTAATGTAGGGAAAACTAGTCATACTGTATACACTATTTACTGTGCAGTAGAAGTGCCACTTTTTGTCGGGTGTGTTATGCGGATCCGACAACAGGGATTCCGATGGTCATTATACCGACATTGGAATCCTAACCACCGGTACTCCGACAGGGAGCGAGCACAGATCAGCCCCTTGTGGGCTCAGAGGCTCACCACAGGTTCTATTCTCCCTTTATGTAATCCCAACTGTCAGGGCATCATCTGGTCAGTGGCATAACAATGGTGCCGCAGACCCAACCTTGGCTTGGGGGAGTCAGCACCGGGTGCAGCTGAAAATACCTGAGCTACCGTGTAGTGCTGAGCAGCTCAAGTGGGAGGCGGGGGCTCCCACCCGCAGCGCTGACAGCCTGGCTGCTGCCCGCAGCGCTAACAGCCCGGCTACCACCCGCAGTGCTAACAGCCCGGCTCCCTCTGCAGTGATGATAGTCCGGCTCTTGCCTATGTATGTAGGTATATATATATATTTGGCTATGTAGATGTATATGAGACTTTTTGGCCTGGGGGGGGTGCCAAATTTCAAGTTACGCTGCTGCAATCCGGCACCCCTTTTTGTCTTTATAATCCCTTTATTTTTTAATTTGTTATTTGCGAGACTACAGTCCCTTTAAATATTGAACCTATTATACCAGACATTATTTGATGACTGTTTCCTGTTAGGACAGTGTACAAGTGAAGCTCTGTTCACTTGCACAATGAGGGATTTTGTCAGATGTGGAGGAACATTAACACAACATTTTTAGGACTGCAACATTGAAATTGTTTATTTAAATGTTATTATTCAACATCAAATATGGGGGGTTTGGGGGTGCTTAGCGGTGGTTGTAGTCAGAGGGTTAGATCTGTTACCAGAGAGAAAATTAAATCACCAGGGAAAAATATAATCATATGCATAGCACGTGGCGGTTTTTACCCACCCCACCCCCCCCACCCATGTAAAATCCACACTCTCTCTGCCTAAAGTGAAGGCTTGGTCCAGCGTATGCGCAGTATGTATGAAGTTACTGCGCATGCGCTGGCCCTGTGCAGCAGGGAACTCGGGAGCGCGTGCGGCCGGGGAGCACGGCGGTGGACGGGAGGAGCTGTGGGAGCATGGCTGGACATGAACGGCAGCGGAGGGGGGGACGGGGGCATTGCGGCAGCCCCCCTCCTCTATACTGGTAAAAGCCGCCACTGTGCATAGCTATTCTTCCCTATCTGTAATTAGTCAGACCATCTTATTTTACATTTTTTATGATGGATTTCAAATATTTTACATAATGTTTTTAACCTGTACAAGTAAATTATATTTTTCAAATCTTGTATTTAATGCTGTACTAACAGGGCAGAGCCTTTTCTGTTTTTTTTTTTTTTTTATATTTAGCTTTTTAATAGAGGTTTGCAACCAAATCTACATCCTTTCTTTCAGCAGATAAAACGGCCCTTGTGACCGATACCTTTTACAATCTCATCTAGGGGGTTATTTTGATTTACTCTTTCTGACAAATTCCTTCTTAGATGGACAAAACCATGTGCACTGCAGGGGGGGCAGATGTAAAATGTGCAGAGAGAATTCGATTTGGGTGACTTATTTTGTTTCTGTGCCGGGAAAATACTGACTGCTTTATTTGTACACTGCAATATAGATCTCACTTTGAAGTAAAACCCCACCCAAACCTAACTCTCTCTGCACAACTTACATCTGCCCCCCCCCCCTTAAGTGCACATGGTTTTGTCCATCTAAGAAGGAACTTGTCAGAAAGAGTGAACCAAAATAACCCCACTAGTGAGTACACGCAATGACGTTAATGATGCATGGTTCTGCGCATCGTTAATGACCTCCTCCCTGATCCTGCATTTACAGATGAGGGAGGTCCTCATTAATGACAGTCATGCTGCAGCCGCCTCCGCTCCCCCGTTGCCCCATTCTCTGCCGACTTTGACAAGTGTGTATGCACTTTTTGGGGATAATTAGCACGATTTACCATCACAGACACTTATATGCCCTTACCCCTGGTGGTGCCCAATGTCCTGTATCTGTGCTCCAAAGTAACCCTTGGTCACTGAAATTTCTTCTGTCATCATATAACAAAGTCCCGCCCCTGAGGAGCTCTCAGTAAAATTAAATGGGGTTTTATGTTAAATAAGCAGAAGAAAGAAGGTAGAGAAGACAGTGGTAAGAACTATAATAAAGAATTATGTTCACTTTTCAAAAGAAAAACCTATTTAGGAGAAGTGAAGCATTAGATGCAATAAGGATATACTGGTTGGTTCCACTCCCCCACAATATTGTAGCAACTACATTGCACTAGACTGCACTAGCTGGATAAGTGGGGGAATCTGGGATGCTTCAGTGTACTGTATGAAATCCTGCTGCCTGGGAAGCTGCCGGGGAGATCAAGGGAAATTGCATGCAACTTAAGGCTCCGATAAGTCACATTTGCGTATGGGGGCTTTAAAATACAGGCACAAATTGTGACAATGAGATCATTAGGAGCCAGAGAAAATGCCAATAGAGAGCCCAGAAATGTCTCAACAGAATTCACCTTGCACACACATACTGTAGCTGTAGGATTTAGCGCCCAGCAAGAAATACACAAAGGCCCTCATTCTGATTGACCCGCAAAGCTGCGAAATTGGCAGACTATCGAATGATTTCTCTCGCACTTGCAGATCTAAGACACTCTCTGGTGTCTTAGATCTGTGGGCTCCCTGTACAGGAAGCTGATGTCACCTGTCCGTGCCCCGCTCCCACTTCATGGGCAAATTTCCATGGGAACGCCCAGTGTTTCCATGGGAACGCCCAGTGTTTCCATGGGAACGCCCATGAAATGCTGGGCATTTCCTTGGGCATGACCAATGCCCCACCTGCACTGCTGTGTGCAAGCGACCAGCGAATAATCAATTCACCATGGCCGCTCGTACAATGCGGCCACACATGCGCATAAATGTTAATGAGCAGGCGCAGTCACAAAACATCGATCTCCTGTACGAACGCGCAGGGGAGCGATTGGATCAGAATGACCCCCCAAAGTCCAATCTTCAAAGGAGAACTCTTGACTTAAGACACTGTTTAGTTAATTGGTGCATTAGAATTGTCTTAATTACATAGGTCACTACGGGAACACATAAGATTTGCCTACAGTCACTGGTTGGTTTGCAAAAGCAAATTCCTTCTTTAATGGACAAAACCATGCACTGCAGGTGGGGCTGATGTAACATGTGCAGGGAGTTACATTTGGGTGAGTTATTTTGTTTCCGTGCAGAGTAAATACCGGCTGCTTTATTCTTATGCTGTGTACACACGGTACAATTTGACATTCGATTTTGACTATATAGTCAAAATCAATATATAGTCAATATATAGTCAAAATCAAATTGGGATTGCATAGACATCGAATGGAGATAGAACATGTTTTTAAGCTTTCTATACCAATTCAGCTGAAATCGAAAAGCCAAGTAGAAAAGGGCAGCAATGACTATATAGTGCAGATTGAATGTAGATTGCATGAATTGTATGTAAATAGCACAGAGATAGAAAAGATTGCATAACAGTCAAATCTAGTCGGATAGCAAAGGAATCTCACCGTGTGTACACACCATGACACTGCAATTTAGATTTCAGTTTGAACACGACCCACCCAAATCTAACTCTCTCTGCACATGTTACATCAGCCCGACCTGCAGTGCCAGGGCTGGATAAAGGGGGGGGGGGGGCAAAGGGGGTCAGTACCCCCTGGACCCCCCTCTAGCTAGGGGCCCCCTGTGGTTGGCATGTATTTAAAAAAAAAAAAACATTTGTTTTGTTAGTTAAAGGTTTTGTGCATGGGAGTGGGGTAGTGCTGCAGCTTCACCTATCTGCCAATATGACAATGATTAATGGTGCTACGCATTGGGAGCCAAGGCACACTGACTGCATATGTGTGCAGTGCATTACTGGGAGCTAATTCCCATGACACTGAGGCTGAGAGGTTTGTGCTGAGCTCTGATTAGTGGAGCTCATTACATGCTTCTCAGGCCCACGGAGGGCAGCAGCAGCATCAGGCTAGTCATGGGAGGGTTTTTAATCAGAGGCAGCACTGAGCCTGTGAGGTCTCCTACAGTCCTACAGAGTAAGGTGCAGAGGGACAAACACAGGCTTTTCATGTGGTTTGTATGTATGTATGTATATATATATATATGTATGTATATGTGTATGTGTATGTGTTTATATCAGCGGCGTAACTATAGCACCGCATGTGGGGGCGCCGGGGGCTGCGGTGCTATAGTTAAACCCCCCCTCAATCCCCCGCAGACTTACCTATCACGCTGGTCCCGGCAGCTCCGTTCTTCTGCTGAGGACCACCACAAAATGGCCGCCCCCATATAGCACACAGTTCTCTGAAACTGTCTGCTGTATGGGGGCAGCCATTTTCTGGTGGTCCTCAGCAGAAGAACGGAGCCGCCGGGACCAGCGCGATAGGTAAGGCTGTGGGGGATTGAGGGGGGGTTTGCATGGGCGGCAGGGTAGGGTTGCTTGGCGGGGCGGCGATGGGGGGCGCCCCCCCCTAATGGCGGGGGGGCGCCCAAAACATAGCTACGCCAATGGTTTATATATATATATCCCCCTGCAGTTACCCATTTATACTGCCTTTGCTCTGTGTTTTGACAGTGTAATATTCTCCAATGCAGTTTGCAGCCAGCAATGACAAGTGCAATGGGTCCCCCTTGTCTAAAGTGCACCGGGGCCCCCGAAGGCTTAATCTGGCACTGTGCAGTGCAGCATGGTTTTGTCCATTAAAGAAGGAATTTGCTTTTGCAAACCAACCAGAATAATCCCCACTATGTCAACAGTGACTATGTAGACACCAGAAAGCCGGCACCAGTATCCTGACACGGATGTAATGCTACTTAAAGCTTTTTAACAGTGCGGTCATTAGTGACTTTAGTCATCCCACTAGAGGAATGTATATATATAAAGCAGGATTAAAATGATGTAAGTAGCACTACAATTGTATCAGGATACCGCTGCCAACTTTCTTCTGTATATATCAACATAGAGACGGCAGACATCCTTCTTATATCAGATTGTGGGGCAGATTATTAAATTCGATGAAGTGATAAACTGTCTGGTTTTTATCACCGGCCAATCAGCTCCTAACTGTGAAGTTACAGGCTTGGTTTGAAAAATGACAGGTAGGAGCTGATTGGCCGGTGGTAAAAAAACAGACAGTTTATCACTTCATCGAGCCTAATAAATCTACCCCTGAGGACCAGATGTATCAAGCTTAAAAAAAGTGATAAAATGGAGAGTGATAAATGACCAGCCAATCAGCTCCTACCTGTCATTTTTCAAACCCAGCCTGTAACATCAGTTAGTAGCAGGTTGTTTATCACTCTCCATTTCATCACTTTTTGAAGCTTGATACATCCGGTCCAGAAGGAGAAAACACCCCTTGCTAACTCAAGAGAATTACGAATGAATCGCTAATCGCATCGAGTGGCGGATTCAGGGGGGGGGGCACCAGGGCACGTGCCCCCTCTGTCATTTTATTTTGTAGCTGAGGACCAGGGCTTTCCAACGAGCCCAGCCCCGTGTCTCTAGCCCCCGGGAACCGGAGATATCGCCTGGCAAAACTGTAACGTTTTTTCCCCATAGGATAATATGGGACCCGTCAATTCTGACCCCCACCCGGTTCCGACGGCTACCAGTCCCCCCCCTGGCATTACAGAAACTTGTGGTTGATCTCATTCAATTCCAAATCGCTGGGCCTTCAATATGATACCAGGCTGGTCCATATCGGTCAATCGGTTCCAGAGATATTGCATGTAAACCGATTTTTTTTTTTTAAATGTAATTTCATGGCTGTTCATGTTGTTTGAGGGCAGATTACTCTGGAACCAAACGTTCCAGTTTCACTGGACCAAAATCATTCAAAGCCTACTCAAAAGTTCTTAAATATGATACTTGTCTCATGTAAATGGGTCAGTTGGTTCCGAAGATATAGCCGGTTGAATGAGATAACTGGTTAAAGGGGGGGAGGGGTGGTTTTCTCTCCCCCTCACACCAGAAAATACAGGGACTAGGCTGGTGTAAAAGGGGCCAACCTGGGAATGCCTTTTCTGGTGTGGGTATTATTCCAAATAGCCAGGACCTGTAGTGCTCTGAATACAGCCAGGCTCTGCCACTGTCAGTGGCTATCACTTCTGCCTGGCGGCTGTCCACCATTTACCACGAGCATGTATTCCCCCTTGGCAATGAGCATGTAATCCCACATGGCAACGAGCATGGAACTTCTGGCAATGAGCATGGAACCCTTGGCAATGAGCATGTAGATAAGCAGCACTTATGTAGCATCATTTTTAATAGGCATTATGGTGTTTGGCATAATACATAATGGACATAATGGCGTGTAACTTAACGTGTAATGGACATTATGGTGTAAATGTTTAATGCACGCCTTTGGTGGACAATGTCACTGTTTATGAAGCGTATTGTGAATTTTGGCTCAATCCATGTGGCATTATGTGAATTTTGGCTCAATCCGTGTGGCATTATGTGAATTTTGGCTCAATCCGTATGGCATTTTGTGAATTTTGGCTCAATTTGTGTGGCATTATGTGAATTTTGACACAATCCATGTGGCATTATGTGAATTTTGGCTCAATTCATTTGGCATTATGTGAATTTTGGCTCAATCCATGTCTTATGATGTAAATTTTGGCTCAATCCGTGTGGAATTATGTGAATTTTGGCTCAATCCGTGTGGCATTATGTGAATTTTGGCTCATTCCATTTGGCATCATGTGTAAGGGGCAAGTATAATGGGGTCTATTTTTTTGTTGCATAATGTGTAGAGGTTGTATATGGTGTTGTACACTACACTCAAGGACACTACTGTTGAGTGGCCACACCCCCTATTCCGGAGTGTGCCTTTGGCGCGCGCACAATTACATCCTTCACTTTTGTCGCCATGGTGGGCCTGCATACTTTAAATGCCAGGGCCTATTTTTAATCCCATTCCCACCCTCTGTCTGCCACTCTCTTAGCATGTACACTGGCACCACTAACATCGCCCCTCCCCCACCTAACCCCTCTTTTATCATGGTGCCCCCCTGTCATTTTATCCTGGATCTGCCCAGGGGCGAATTTAGGGGCCAGGCCGCCCCTAGGCACAACATTTTTGTGCCCCCCCCCCCTATTTTAATGTAATCATATATGTATATACATTGTTATTTATATATTTCATAAAAATTTAATTGTAGCCTACCTTAATATTTTTTTTAAGCACTCTGGACTGCTCACTGTACGGAGGACCCGGAGGGAGGGAGACACTTATTAGTACAGTGATTAGCACAGTGTCTCCGTCAGTCTCCGGCTCACACACTGTGACTGACTGAGTGCAGGGAGGATCTGCGTGCTGCTCAGCTCAGCTGCTGGATACACAGCAGCCAATAGACTGTGTCTGTGTAGAGTAGCCAATGGGCGGGAGCCGGCAGCAGTGAGCCATAGCCATTTCCGGATGCACAGGGGGACCGTCGGACCCAGCCACTAAGCGGTGATGTAATGTGCATGGCAGAGTGGGTGGGCAGTGGCAGGTGATGAGCGGCGCTGCCGCCGACAAATGATAATTCATGACTGCGGCGGTGGCGCTCGTCACTCGCCGCTGCCCACCCGCTGTGCCATTTAACAGAATGTCAGCTTGCCTGCCGCCCTTAATTGGTGCCACCCTGAGGCCGGTGCCTCACGGGCCTAGGCACAAATCCGGCCCTGGATCTGCCCCTGATCGCATCTAACAGTTTTTGCCATCTTTGCAATTATGAGAAGGTCTGAGGCTTCCAATAATCTGCGACTGAGACCGGATGTAAGTGGACATCACTCAACCAAAACACCTGGGAACGCCTACTTTTTTTTCCTCTAACGCATGCGCAATGCATACGGTACATTTGCGCAGTCATTCGATAATCGATTTGCAAATTCTCTAATTAGTGATCCAAGCTGGAATAGCCCCTATGTTCGCTGTTACATAAATTCTGTATTGCACAAGGAAGCGACTTAAAAATAGTTATTTGGACAGCGCACAGCAATGTTGTTCGCCTACGAGGATTCCAGGGTGACTCTCGCCGCGTCTCACCTAGGTACACCCTGCCAAACTGTACGAGAACACAAAAGGACACACGGCACATTAATACACTTAGCTTCACAGACACCCACGGGCTAAATCTCAAGACTTGTTTAATCTGTCTCTGCCAAACAAAATAACAGCATTCTTCGCCAAAAGGCTGCTCCGCTGATTTGGACTGTAACACGGGTGTGTCCCACTTTTTTTTATTTTTTTATGAATCTAAAAAAGAAAAGAGTGTTTGAGAGGAGAGAGAAGAGATTAGTGAGAGCAGGAGAGGGAAGTCGTGTTTTGCTGCTGTCAATGATTTATGAGTTGTGGGTTGCAGTCAGCGCTGGTTGGAGGAATGAGGCACATGGGGCTGTTCCTGCTCATTCACTTCTTCATAAACTAAACCCATGCACAAGTCACTTTGTTTCCGTTTGCAGCCTATTCTGTCTGGCAGAACTATTTCTTTCTGCCCTTTGTCTGCGTCTCTCCTCATCCACTTATTCCACTTTTCAATGGCCCTATTTTTTAAAAAAAAATTTACAAACTTACTGCAGTTAGCCTTTGCCGACTCAGCTAATTTTTTTTTTTTCAAGCCGTAAATAGGATTTTTTTTTTTTAAATTCATCAACACCGTCTTGGATAAACTAGACGCGGGTCGTCTCCGGATCCGTAAGTACTTCCTGTAACTTTTTGCTGGCAGACTCGGTTTTTGTAATGTGATGCATTTCACAGGACGTTTGGGGAGAGAGAGAGAGAGAGAGACGACTATGAAAGTAAACTTCTCGTAGTGCGACTGTGAGCCAGGTGTGCTGCATGCGTACTACATTGTAGACATTGTCTAGGAAGTTGTTTATGATGGGTCGGACCATATAGGGGTATGGCGGAGTACTTTGCAGGTGCTAAGTTTTGTTTGTGTACGATGCACCCCCTCCTCTCGTCTCTTCTACCCCCACTACACAACCCCCCCTGTCTATGTTCTTGGTGCACCACTGGAGACTTTTTATCGTTAAGACCTCCAGAAGTTTGTCTTGTTGAGACATGTATGGACCACATGACCAGGCATCAAAATGGCGACCAGATAGGTGGGGCATCGTAATCGTTTTTGTTGAAGAGCATGATTAAAGGTTAGCTTTATAACTGCCAATCTAGAGAACATTAGGGAGGGAACCGACGGGCCTCTGATTGGGCCTACGCTTTCATGTATGACAGGTTGGATGGAACGGAAAGACTCTGGTTTGTACAACACATTATTATTATTAATGTATGGTTTCGGCGTTTCTAATGATGTAATTGCAACATGCTTTGTGCAAGGATGTGTGTGTCTGGATCAGAAATTTTGCATTTGTCTGTGCGTATGTAAAAAAAGATATATAAAAAAAGATATATATAGATATATATAAAAATATATATATATTTTTTAATATATATACTAGTAAGCATACTCGAAGCAAATGCTTCGAAAGCTAGTAAGGTAGCTAATGTGAGAGAGAGAAAGAGATGTAGTTTCACTTGCTGCCAATAGATAGCAGTGTTTCGGTGACACACAGACACTAGACATACATATATATATATATATATATATATATATATATATATATATATATATATATACATACATACATACATACATACATACATACATACACGCACTGTTTTCAAGGGAACCTACATTTAATGTGTATGGCTTTGGCCTCCTGTTGGTTTGTCAGCAATACAAGTTAACTACACAAAAATAACACTTGTCAGGTGGTATTTATCAACCTTTACAAAGCAACAAAATTGTGAGACAAAAAGGTACCAGCTTCTGCGTTATATTTCCCGGCTATCTTAGTAACTGATTGCTTGTTACTTTATCTCTCACAATTATCTCCACACTTTGATAAATACCTCATAAAGAATGAAACTAATGTTTTATGAATTTGAATTACATTTTAAAACGAAGGCAAAGCTTCTAGAACAATTGCCAGATATTCCTCCGTATAACACTGCGTCTTCTCTCATCGATGTTTGTGCCCGTGCAGTCGGTGATACGTAATCTGTAGACGCTGAGATATAACGACCGAACATCGGACATGTGTTTCATGGCCGACAAGTTCATTTAATAACAACATCTAAAATGAACTAAAACGAAAAAGTCTCACTTAGGCCTTAATTAATTGAAAGATGCAGAAAATGAAGAGAACATAAAATAAATAGAATCTATGAAAGTTCTAGAAATGTTCCTCGGTCACGGAACCGCATGGTTTATTTGTGTCTATTTAGTAAAGTAAATGATCTACAAAAATTGAGGAAAAAATATTCCGCAAATTGTGTGAAAATGACATAAATGCTCTTCGATCGCACTTTCTGGTGTATTGTTACTAGGAAAAGATATAGTTTATGTTCAGAGAAACCTTGGTTGCACAGAAAGTCTAACAGGGCACAATGCTTTCTTTGATTAGGATTTTTGAATATTTCTCGTCCCCTAATTGTACAGCGCTGTATACATTTGTCCAGTACCCTGGCTTATATACTGTATTTACCGGATCATTTGTAATGCCCGGCAGACTTGCTGCATGTGGTGATTCTCCCCCCGTCTGTAGCTCTCCTCGTGTAATGAAGTCAGGATGTTCCCACTTCCCATCCCCTCAGATGCCCTCACTGAGCGCTTGCCACTGATTCACCAACATCTCCTTACTCATAAGCAGTTAGGGCAGCCATTGGGGGATGTGGGGAAGGGGGGTGACTGTGGGGACTCCAGTCCTGGGCCCAGACAGCAAAGGGGCCCAGGACTGAAGTATATAAAGTATAATTAGTCATAAACAAAGTTCACATTTCCCATCAATGTAGGTTGATTAGTGCAGCCAGTGCTGCAGACACAGGTCTCACCAGGCATTCTAGGGGGGAAATATAATAGGATGGTAAGAAATCTCCAGTTTTCTTAAAGCGGCAATCATTTACACTGCACAATCAAACTGGTTTTGCAGTGCAAATGATTGCCGCTTTAAAATAACCTGGAGATTTCTTACCAAATCTCTCACTTTCTGAATCTGTCATCCTATTAAATTCCCCCCTAGGTGTCCAAGAAAGGGAAGGGGGGCCCTGTCTATTTTGTCTAGTTTGGGGCCCTACAATTTCTAATGGCAGCCCTGCAAGCAGCTATTATACAAGCACTCACCTAATTTCTAGCAGGAACATCACATGGGGTGAAATGTAATAAGATGAGAGATTCAGAAAGTGAGAGATTTGGTAAGAAATCGCCAGGTTTTTTGTTTTGTTTTTTTAAGCGGCAATCATTTACACTGCAAACTCAATCTGGTTTTGCAGTGTAAATGATTGCCGCTTTAAAAAAAACTGTAGATTTCCTTACCAAATCTCTCACTTTCTGAATCCTATTAAATTTCCCCCATGATGTTAGTGCACCCGTCTTATGTCTGATTATTTTAGTCATTCTTCTCGCCTGATTTATATTCATGTTAGTTCTGCTTCAGACTAATGACTGATCGCTGAGGTTCTGAGACATTTGTTCTCCCATTATTTACCTGGTTTTCCAGAGTCAGGTCGGCCTAGGGGGATCATATACGTAGGCTGACGGGCAACACTTTCATTGCCCAGCCACAAACTGCCACGAGAGGTGGGACAATTCTGACATGTTACCCCAAACACTGGGATTTTGTGTAGGGTCCAATATAATTAGACAACTGCAGACATGATGACTCCCTCTAATTACGTAGATAAATTATGGAAGCTTTAGGCCCCGGGTGCCAAATAGCGACGTGCGGATCCCCCAATATTCAAAGTTAGTCGCACAGACTAACTTTGGCTCATATGTACTAGGAGTGATAAAGTAGAGAGTGGTAAAGTACCAGCCAATCAGCCCCTAACTGTCATATTACAGACCGTGCTTGAAAAATAATGGTATGGGGCTGATTGGTTGGTAGTTTATCACTCTCTACTCTATCACTATTTGAAGCTTAGTAAATCTGACCCCATGACAAGTACATAAGAAACTACAGACAAGAGGCTGCTAGACTAGAGGGATTGGGAATGTATGTACTCTATACAGGGTATGATTCACGCAGGGTTGCCTACCCTCTCGGATTGGCTGGGAGGGTCCCGGAAATCGGGTCCCCCTCCTGGCCCCCCCAGAAAGGTGGGCAAACTTCACGCATTCCGAGTTGCCTACCCATTCACCCGTGGTCCCGCTATTTAAATACCGAAATACAGTGTTTAGATACTGCAATTGGCAGGGTTTGTTTTCATCAAGCCCCGCCCACAGCCCTGCAAATACCGGGATTTGGGGTTTTTAGCTCCGCCCCCTTCCCAGAGACACGCAAATCCCGGTATTTGCAGGGCTGGGGGTGGGGCTTGATGATGCTGATATCAGGCCCCCCCCCCCCCCCGTGCAGCTCTGCTGACAGTCTCCTCTCCGGGGGTCAATGGATCGACCAAATTTAGGTGGACATGCATTGTGTCGACCACTGAAGGCCAACACATGAAATAGGTCGACATGGGGAAGGTCAACAGGGTCAGACGGTCGACACAAGCATTCGGTCGACAATGGGAAGGTCAAGTCAAAAGGTAGACATGAGTTTTTCACGTTTTTAATCCCAAATGTCGACACAGTCGACGCGAACACCATTTAAGTGTACCCCCTCACCTCGCATGGCTCCCTGCGCTCACCAAGCTTTGGGCACAATGCATTGATACGTTCGGGACACACTATATTATTCTTCCACCGCAGTGGATGGTAGGGCATGAAATACGCCTGTCGGCACATGTCGGCTCAAAAAAACCGTGAAAATCTTATGTCGACCTTTCCATTGTAGACCTAATGCTTGTGTTGATCCTCCGACCATGTCGACCTTACCCATGTCGACATATTTCAGGTGTCGACCTGTTGACCTTCAGTGGTCGTGCCAATGCGTGTCGACCTAGGAACCCTATCCCTTACAGATGAGAAGAAAAAAAATTGATTACAGTCTTTTTGCGCAACCGTAACGCCAATGCAAATGAGTCACTGAAAACAATACGGTTACTGTACTTTGAATTTAATGCTTTTTTGCTAAGAATGAAATCCAGATGATGCAGATTGTACGGTGGGCAATCCTCATCTACGCCACGGTCTCCGTGTCACACCGCTGTCCGGAATGACTGTGACAGATTACTGGATGTTCCGCTGCCATGCTCATAGCCCTTTTTATGTGGTAGTGACGCAAGCGTCTGCCTTCGGGATGAGATACCGGAGCTCCTCTCTTACCAACCCGCAGCTTGTTGTTTTTTCCCCTGACCTAAGCAAAAACAGGAGCCATGAAATATTCAGTAATACTTTGTTTTCTCAAAACCACCAAAACGTTTCCATCCAGTGCGACAGCTGCCAAGCACACAGCCAGTCTGTCTGGGTGCGTGGGGAGAACACACAGAGGACTTATACCCATATGGCTTAATCCCACGTCCCACTCGGATTTTGCCGCCAATCTAAAGGCCACTGAATTCTCCCGTATCGGAGAAGAGCCGACGCAGGATGGAAATGTGTAGTGCTAAAAGAAAAACTAAAAAGGGCAAAAAGCTATTCTGGGTAGATGGCATGCTGGAAGATGAGTTGGACGCTGCTGCAATGACGGCAGCCTGAACATGCACAACTTCTCCATTTAATCTGTCTCAAAGGTTTAATGCATTCTGCACAATCAGATTACAAGGCCCGGCTAGACGAGGGAGGAAGTGAGTTAATTGATGTCATCCTATCATCAAAGCTTCCTCAGGAGCCCGAGGTGTCAGGCCGCAGTGTCATATGTAATGTGTATGAACACATGACTCCCGCCGGAGGTGCCTGTGTGGCTGTAGTGAGTGTAGCAATGAGTGTAGCAATGAACGCTATAGACATTTATAAATGGCTTTGATAATATAATGACATCACAAGAGCATATTTCTGTGTATGGTGATAGGAGGCGAGTCATTAAATTTCTGGTCTTTAGAGGGAAAAAAGTCCAGTTTAGGAGAAAAATCCCCAAAACACACTTATATGGGAAAAACTTGTTGGGACCTCCCTTAAGGCCAGATGTACTAAGCTTAAAATGTGATAAAATGGAGAGTGATATCGTGCCAGCCAATCAGCTCTGAACTGTCATATCACAGGCTGGGTTGGATTGGTTGATGGTTTATCACTCTCCATTTTAGCAATTTTCAAGGCTTAGCACATCTCGCCCAGTGAGCAGGTAGCTGCCACTCTGTCAAGAAACCCCCCCCCCCTCCCAGCATGGCCCCTGTGCATTCGTACGCACGGGAAAAATCACTCACCACTGCATAATT
This sequence comes from Crinia signifera, assembly GCF_055691185.1. Classification (NCBI taxonomy): domain Eukaryota; kingdom Metazoa; phylum Chordata; class Amphibia; order Anura; family Myobatrachidae; genus Crinia; species Crinia signifera. The sequence continues at coordinate 158,691,358 of NC_139224.1, forward strand.
ATTACGCTGCCCACGACGCTGTGTAAGCCAGGACTCACTGGGCGCTGCAAAGGCCGTGGGGAGTGATGAAGTCAGCAGCTGCATGTCCACAACACTCCCATTTCTTCCTGCACATCTACCTGTTAACCCTCCCCCCCCCCCCCTCCCCCCAGCTGGGTAATACAATCAAGCCACACACAGAGCAAGCCATACGCTCTTGTATCCTCGGAAACGATGCAGGCCTGTGTAATAGAGATGGTCATCGACCATCGAGGATTCAAAATCATTGATGTCGAATACTTTTGCCATCGATAGGGAAAACATGGAGCATAGCTCCACCCCTGAAACCCACAAAGCCACGCCCCCATGTTTTGATTGGCCCACAGGCTAATCAGTAAAAATCAATGGATGACCATCGATAGGTAAAAACATGCATGTTTAACACTATGGCCAGTTGCACTATTGCCATCAATGGCAACCATACCTAATGTGGGATTGCTTCTCGCAGCGAATTCAAAGTAGGCTGATCATCACCTGCTTTTGGACCTGTAGTGTTATCAGCGTGGTTGTGCTTATTCTGTAGAACGGATACACGTCCTGTCACGCTTGTCTGAGAAGACGGATCAGTATAAATCCATATGTATATAACCAGACACAGCTACCTGCTAATTACCCGAGCAACACCTTGCACAACAGAGGAGATTCTAATCACATGACCAAACCAAACACAACTACGATTTGCACTTCAATATACACAGTCATTTATTATGTCCCACCCAACTGAATGACCCCAACCGCCTCTTATCTTCAGGTCTCTGATGAGCTGCTTTGCAATGCATGTTAGATTTGCATGCTGGATTCCTGGGAGGCTTTTCAGATACAAATAAAACACAAATAAATTAAGTAGAAGAACAGTCACTTATATTATACTTGCTTTGTTTTTGCCGTCACACTCCATTTACTACAAACTATCCGGGTCCAATCTGGATGATTTAACTATGTAAGCCCTGTTGCAGCAGCTTGATGCCCTGTTCACACCGCAGGCTGGACCCAGTTTATTGTTGACACCATCCCTGACATTATTGGTGCAATTATCTGAAAGATAGCACTCCGATAGGCAGGGTGGTGTATGCGCTGATGACCGCTCCCACACCTGCCGCTGTCCATTTTGACAGTTGCAGGTGTTGTTGCGCTGTCCCTTGATTAGACAGATGCTGGCACCGGGCCGCGCAGGGCAGAGAGACCTCGCACATGCCCAGTAGAAACAGCTGGGCAGGAAGACACAACATGTCAGCACTAAGCTGATGTGCTGTGGGCTCAAGGGGGGATTGCCAGAGGGGGGAGTTTTCACTCCCCACTATGGCAGGTATTCAATGTGACCAACAAGGGGGTTAAACAGCGAGGATTGTGAAAACCAGCGATCCTCGCTGTTTAACCCCCGTGCTGGCCGCTCACTGTATTCAATGTTCTGGGGAAATCCTCGCCGTCACAGCGAATGCAGAAAACTGTATTTAGCCACGAGTCAGGTCCTGAGGAAGCTAAAATCTGCGAAGCGCATGCCGGCTAGCGGTGCGCAGGCAGATGTTTGCAGTTTTTGTTATTTTTCTTACTCATGTATTTTGATTGTGTGTGCTAAACAGTGACACGCTGCGATAGCCCCCACACTGGTGCTCTCTGTCCAGCGCGTATAGCCACTTGGAGGCGGCTCCATTTGGACCCTCGCAGTCAGCTACCCCGGTGGTGTACCAACACCTGTGCGATCCTAGAGCGTTTTCACGCTAGATACTGTACACACTGGGCAATCTGTACTGGCGAACTGCACCCATACGGAGGGGGCTATAATATCCAGAGAATAGTGACACTCTGTGACAGCTCCTACAACGGAGCTCACTGTCCAAAACGTATAGTCACTTGGAGGCGGCTCCACCTGGACTCCCGCAGCCAGATACCCTGGAGGTGCACTGACACCTGTGCGATCTCAGAGCGTCTTCATGCTAGATACCGCACATACAGGGTAATCTGTATTGGCGAACTGCGCCCATATAGAGGGGGTTGTAACCTCAGAGGGATCCTCTTCAGGAGTCAGAAGTGAATTTTCACTCATACACTGTGCAACTATCACAGTGTATGCAGATCCCTACTGACGTTACTCTGACCTTATATTCGTGATAACCCCATATGCACGCATGTGAACCTGTGTCACAAAGAGCCAGTATTAAGAGGTTTTTCTAACCCGCTCTCATACATGTAACCTGGCTAAAATCTTCTCTGCACAGACCAGGCACACACTGTCCTAAGTTGAAAAACAGTATTCCACAAACACCTCTGCAACGTCTGCCTGCCACCTTGGTTTTAAAATTGTGTGAACCCCACCCTTGTCTGTTGTTATATGTTTAAATTTTATCTCGCAGTTCTTAAAAAGAAATAATAAAAGTTAAATTTTACTCTTGTTTGGTGCACCGATATAGGACATCTCTTCTCTTTTCTTGACTCCACAAATTCTTATGTCCGATGGTAGCACACCCCCAGTACTGCATTTGTACTTATAAACAATCTACCTAAGGGGGTCCACCCGTTTCTACTCTGGGTCTTGTGCGACCGACAAAAAAAAAAAAAACCTTTGTATATTTAAAAGTCTAACAATCTGGCCCCGGGTTCGGCTCGGATCTACTCTCTGTAACTAGTAAATGTAACGTATGCTAAATAACAGTAACGCTGGCCATACACCACTGCGATTTTGCCTGAAATAGGGCAAATCACATTTGTTTTTGATCCCCTCTGATGCGCGGTCCCGTGCGCATTGGAGCCCTAGATCTCTGTGCTGTAGGATCGATCGGATTGGACAGCCTCCAGCAGCACTTGCTGGGATAGCATGCAATATATCACATACAATCCTGCTGCCCGGATAGGTCCTGCACAAGTCAAGGCGGATAGCGTGCGACTTCTTCCCTGGGAGATGTCGCACTAGTGTATGCGGTAATGCCGGCATTAAGGGAGAGGTATACTGTCGATCCAATAATGGGCAAAGAGGGAGAGAGAGAAATGTATGAGCTTGCACGCAAATAGGGCTGTTCCAAACATCAAAACAATTAGGAATAATCCTTTAATTATAACTCAATAAGGATCATTTATGTAACAGATTTGCCTTCAATATTTGTGCATATCAACAACACAATCTGTAATGCATAACACCAAGGAAGGACTGATATGACGATTGTGTAAGAAGACAACTTCATGGGGAGGGGCACGTGTCGCTGAGACGGCGGATATAACGTAATGCTGAGTCCTATGTGTCCTCACGTGAACTCCAGTAGCTGATTTTACTTTCATGTGGGATCTTTGAAGACGCTATTTGTCTTGATTAATCATAAGTCTATGTACTATGTATTGGAGAGAGATAAAGTGGAAGGAGATAAACTAACAGCCAATCAGCCCCTAACTGTCATATTACAGCCCGTGTTAAAAAAAAAATGATGGTTGGTTCTTTGGGGGATGTTCAAGACTTGGAAGGTGATAAAGTGGAGAGAGAGAGAGAGGTAATGCATACTATGTTTGAAAAATGACAGTAAGGAGCTGGTAGGTTGGTGTGTGGACAGAGATAAACTACCAGTCAATCAGCCCCTAACTGTCATATAACAGCCCGTGTTAAAAAAAAATGATGGTTGGTACGTTGGGGGACGTACAAAGTGATAGAGTGGAGAGAGATAATGCAGACTGCGTTCACCAAAATGACAGGAGCTGGCGTATTACATAGAGCGCTATAGTCTCTAAATAAAATCACAAAACAAGCTACTGACCTACAATTCTGCTGACGACTGAACTGGGGTTAATGTACAGTAGAACCACGATGTTGGCAGAAGAGACGTCATTGTTGGTTTGGCTAATGACTAGGTACAGTATGCACTAAACATAGAGAGGATCAAAGGAGGCGACAAGACCACACCCAGGGACACATACTAAGGATCAAAAGAAGGAAAATATAGCGCTGCCGCACTCGTTCATGTTGCCATGAAGGTGGAATAAAAATATCATTTATACAACCGTGTACAGTAGCTTCAGCTGACCTTGGGGAGGTGTCACGCCAAAATACACGTAGCCCCGTCTGGCTCCCCCTCTCCCTGTCACATGATTCCCATGTGATGCCACCCAATTACCACCTGCATTTACTAAGAAACTAGTTGGGGCTAGCACAAACTCTGCGTCTTCTGCTTAGCAGTGACTCATGTAAAGTACAACACAACACTATAGACCTGCCGCATATCCAACCTTGGCCCTCCAGCTGTTGGGAAACTCCAAGCATACCTCCCAACATTTTATGGCTGTAAGGAGGGACAGTGTGCGCACCTCAGGCATGTAAAATGGTAGGGGCGTGTCCTAGTGGGATGGGGGCGTGGCCTGTACTCACTGCGCCATGTCCCCGTTTTTGCCACTGCGGGGGCATGACCAGCAGCTCTGTAAGCTTCTGGCTATGCTCCCAGACTCTCTGGCTGCAGGAATAGATGCTGAAACCCTCCCCCCCCCCCCCACCCACCCCCCCGCGCGCGCTACGGGACAATATGGCAAGCTTTTAGTCTGACTTCTATGCTAATGGTGATGGTTGCAGGTGCCAGAAATCCATACACATTAAGGTGCATGGATACTTTTACAGATAGGCTACCGTGGGCGTGTCTGGCTTAGAACCAGGCCCATAGCTGCAACTGCGGCCCTTTCCCACATTCTGTATGTACTCTAGTGTCCCAAAGAGAACAATTACATTTTTTTGCATAAGGCGCTGTATTAAACGTATTTCTTGCCGGCATCCACTAGAGGGTGCCCAACTGGGGTGGCAAGCTGAAATCCACAGAAAGTTGCCCATTTTAGTGCTCCGAAGGGACTTTTCGAGGCGTGATCATTAGTTTGGTCAGGTTTAGCCGCATATAGCGACTAAATCCGACCATAATGAGCGTGATTAGATTTGAGAAAAATCAATTGCATATCGCAACACGTTCTACCGTCGCTTTAGACTGGAGAATGGGTGCGATATAACAATTGAATACTGCTCAAGGTCTCCATATGCAGCCCAGCATAACACAGACAAGAATATCGCCCATTGCCTAGTACAAAGTACAAACATGAATTAAGTGACATTGGGCCAGATGTATCAAGCAGCCAACACACAGCCAATTAGATCCTACCAGCCATGTTATAGAGTGGGTTTAAAAAATGACAGGTAGCAGCTGATTGGCTGGCTGTTTATTACTCTCCATTTTATCACTTTTGGAAGCTTGATACATCTGGCCCTTAAGCCCTAGAAATAAAAACTGTGATTTTATTTCTACAGCACTCACCTAAAGTTCCAAGTTATTATAAGATTTCCAGAAGCTTCCGCATACCTCCCAACTTTTGGATCTCAGCAGTCGGGACGCTGCTGCTGCGCGCCGGAGGCGTGCCGAAATTTTCGGAGGCGTGGCCTAATTTGGGGCGTGGCCTATGCTCGCGGCTCCCCCGCGAGGCCACGCCCTCATTTTGCCGCTATGGGGGCATGACCCAGAGGCTCTGTGAGCCTCTAGCCATGCCCCCAGCCCCCTGGCTGCGGGAATAGACGCTGTGCGCATGCGCACAGCGTTTATTCCCCGCTGCTTAGCAGCTGACAGGGGGGACTCCCAACAGCCCCCCCACACCGCGGGACAATGCCACCCGCGGGTGGGACATCGGGACAGGCCCTGACAATCGGGACTGTCCCGATAAAATCGGGACTGTTGGGAGGTATGCTTCCGTATCCTGGACAAGCCTTCAGATGCGTATTATTTCACTCATTTATTAAATCATTTCCCTGAGATCGTACTGTCAGGGCCTGATTCAGAGCAGATGACTATTATGTGAACTCGCAATCCGTTGGATTATCGGATGTGATAATATGTAATTGCAATCCCCTTGCAATTTGACTGACAGCAAGTCGTCATTTGAGGGTTGTAAATGAATAGAACAATATCTTGGTGGTGAGATTGTGTATGCCCTACCAGATAGGACCATTGAGGTGTGCATGAAAAGCCGAGCCTCCAGTGCGTGTCTCAGTCCTTGCACATTCATCGGCACGGATGTGCACCAGGCAAGGGCTTGTCTGATAGTCAAGTTATAATTATCATTAGAGGGGCCCATAGCCAATACAATGTCTCATTTAGACGTTACTGCCCAAACTCTATATCTATTAATCCTGTACATCGTATTGTTGTCAGTAATACATACTGATGGCCAGCGCTCTGGATGCCAGTGGTCAGAAGGCCGACAATGGCATCCTGATGATCAGAGTTCTCTCCACTCAACCCTCATCCTCTCTGCCAGATGCATAACCCTAAACCGTCTGTGTAAGATAGTAGTGTTAGATGACAATGTAAGATAGTGTGAGGTGGTAGTGTAAGATACAGTAGTGTGAGGTGGTTGTGTAAGTTGGCAGTGTAAGATAGTATTTGTTGGAAGTGTAAGATGCAGTGTAATATGGTTGTGTAAGTTGGCAGTGTAATATTTCAGTGTAAGTTGGCAGTGTAAGATGGTTGTGTAATATGGCAGTGTATGATAGTGCAAGTGGTTGTGTAAGATAGCAGTGTACGATAGTGTAAGATGGTTGTGTAAGTTGGCAGTGTAAGATGGCAGTGCATGATAGTGTAAGATGGTTGTGTAATATGGCAGTGTAAGGTGGTTGTGTAAGTTGGCAGTGTACAATAGTGTAAGAAGGTTGTGTAAGATGGCAGTGTAAGATAGTGTAAGATGGTTGTATAAGTTGGCAGTGTACGATGGTGGTGTACAATAGTGTAAGATGGTTGTGTAAGATGGCAGTGTAAGGTAGTTGTGTAAGTTGATCATGTACGATAGTGTAAGAAGGTTGTGTAAGATGGCAGTGTAAGATAGTGTAAGATGGCAGTGTAAGATGGTAGTGTACAATAGTGTAAGATGGATGTGTAAGATGGCAGTGTACAATGGTGTAAGATGGCAATGTACGATAGTGTAAGATGGTTGTGTAAGACTGCAGTGTACGATAGTGTAAGATGGTTGTGTAAGAGGGTAGTGTACAATAGTGTAAGATGGTTGCGTACGATAGTGTAAGATAGTTGTGTAAGACGGCAGTGTAAGATAGTGTAAGATGGCAGTGTAAGATGGTAGTGTACAATAGTGTAAGATGGATGTGTAAGATGGCAGTGTACAATGGTGTAAGATGGCAATGTACGATAGTGTAAGATGGTTGTGTAAGACTGCAGTGTACGATAGTGTAAGATGGTTGTGTAAGAGGGTAGTGTACAATAGTGTAAGATGGTTGCGTACGATAGTGTAAGATAGTTGTGTAAGACGGCAGTGTCCGATAGTGTAAGATGGCAGTGTACAATAATGTAAGATGGTTGTGTAAGATGGCTGTGTACGATAGTGTAAGATGGCAGTGTAAGATGGCAATGTACGATAGTGTAAGATGGTTGTGTAAGATGGCAGTGTACGATAGTGTAAGATGGCAATGTACGATAGTGTAAGATGGTTGGGTAAGATGGTAGTGTATGATAGATGCCTGTGTTTTACGAGCACAAGTGGTTCTCTGTTCCCAACCGGTGACTCATCTTGGTTGTGTTGTTGGGCGTTGATTGTAACCAGTTTATAAGCATCTGTCTAATCACGGATATGTCTGTCTGTTGCAGGAGATGGTGAGAACAGTTACTGGAACATGTGAGAAATATAATCCTATAAACTCTATAATGGCCTCATCAAATGGCGAAAACTTTCAGACAAATTCTACATTCTTTTCTGCTCCTAAAATCTGGGAATGGAACATATAAAGCGGCCAGAGGAATTGTACTTGGCACAATGATAGTGCAGACATCCCGCTAGCTAAGTGACGTCAGAGTGGGCTCAGCGTCAATCTGAATTTTTGTTGTTGTGGCCCTCGGCCTTGTAGAGAAGACAAAAGCTTCTTTTCATTCATCATTTGGTAGAATGGACGGGCACTCAGGCGCATACTGGTCACCATCTAGATCACTGATCTACACAAGCCACTCTCATCAAGGACCACGGTAGGTGTCCCTGGGAATGGGGGACAGCTACTAATCTTACCAAACTATTTATATACTGTAACATAGCAGATATTTGCACTGAGTCCCTGCTTTATGATCAGCAAAGGCGGAATTACCATTGGTGAAGGATGGTGCAGTGTACTGGGGCCCCTGAGGACTAAGGGGCCCACTGCTGCCCCTCTCACCCACTGTTTTTCCCTGTGACACTTTGCCTCCCCTGCCTCTCCCTGTCACCCACTGATGTGTTGCATATTGGGAAGTTGGGTTGGAGGAGGGGGTCACAAATTATATCTTTGCCCATTGGCCCAGAAGCCACAAGTTCTGCCACTGATGGTTAGGCGTATAAGACATAACAGGACTCTTCAACAGCATTAGGGGGAGATGTACTCTGCATTGCAGAGGAATAAAGTGGAGAGAGATAAAGTCGGCACCAACAATTTTCAAGCACACCTTGTAACATGACAGCTAGGACCTGATTGGCTGGTATTTTAACTATTTCCACTATATCAATCCGAAAGACTTCAATCCAGGATTCCGACTGTTGAAATATCCTGACAGTCAGAATCCAGTCAGTTTTTTCGACGGCTTCCGACAACAACTCTACAGTCGGTATTCAATGTTCTGACTGCTGCGTGTCAGAAAGTCCGTGGATCGGCGTCAGCATGAGGCCAGCTATGCCTGTTTTTACCACAGAGTAGAGTAAGACGCTGGCTACTCTGGCTCTGCGGTGACTTGTGCCCAGTGTAATTTGGCGGTGAGCCTGTGGGGGTTGTTCTGGTTCATTTGCACGGATGCGAATTTGCATTCTTGCGAGTGAACCAGATCCCGATTTGCGAATGGTGGTACGCCGGCCCACCATTTGCAAGATTCATTCATTCGCAATGGCCGCGAATTGATGTTTTACATAAATATCCATACTCATATCAGTGGGAACCTCCCACATCTTTCAATGGTTGCCGACCATTGGTGGAAGGTGCTCTGAGCAACCTTATATATGCATGTACGCTCGGGGGGAAGTGGGCGGGCAGCTGACATCCGGTGATGTCAATTGCCCACCCATCGCATGTCAGTCACGGTCTCATTAGCATAAGAACGCCTGGCATTCTCATGGGAACACAGATGAAACGCTGGGCGTTCCCATAAGCTACTAGGCCAGCCCGGCACCCCCCCCCCCCCCCGCCCAGCGTTTGCCACGTCATGCGAACGGACCTGTATAAGGTCCTTTATACGATGGTTTTTAGACATATACTGTAAGTTTGGCTGCAACATTTTCACTAAGCGTACACACCCATTTGCACATTCATTTGCAAGGATTTAACTCTAGGTGTCTTATCTGAACGCTGGCCGTTACAAATTAGTGGCCATGCCATCAAGTCTGAATTACCCCCATCAAGTCTGAATTACCCCCTTGCCACTTTGCACTTATGGTAGCTCAGAAATTGCTGAGAGCATTGTGAAAAACTCAGTGAATCCAGGGTCACTTCAGGCCAGAGGGGGGGGCGAGTTACACTCCCTTTGCACCTTACTGAATTGAAGCCACCGTGTCCTAAGCACTTAGGATTAGTCATTTTGTCGCAATAGAATTGTTATAAGGTCGCAGTTTAAGCATGACGATGCATGGCGCAGTGAGTGGCGCAGCTCACATACCCTCCAACATGACCCATTCCATTAGGTATAAAATGCTCTGTTTCTGGACTTCCCTGCCAGTGGCAGTTACAGAGGTGAGGCTGCAGCACAATCCAAAATTCTAAAAGGGGAGCCACACCTAATGCCACTCCAAACATCACTGTCCTGGACTCTCTGGTAGTTGATGTGATCCCCCCTCTTTGAATATTGGACTGTGCTGGAGCCCCACCTCTGTAACTGCCACTGACAGGGAAGTCCAGGAACAGAGCAATTTGTACCTAATGGAATGGGTCATGTTGGAGGGTATGTGCTCACTCATATCAGTCCTCCAATCACTGCTGCTTGCAATGCCCAGGATGCCTGTGGATTGTACTTGCCACATTGGAGATGCAGATAAAATACAGATTTAGCAAAAACAAAAAGCACGAGGTGGGAGTAAAGTTCAGATTCGTTGCAAACTTTGTGCTCACCAAATGGAAAGCCATGCTGCCTAGGAAAGCGGATGATATATAATTATAATGCATATAATGGGCACAAAAACAGGAGGGACAACAAGAGAGGACAAATAGCCAATAGGATGCATGAGGGTACAATTATTGGGGTAGCATATAATAGATGCGGAAGGCAGACACAGGGAAGCGTGCGGGAATGAGAACTGTGCCCCAAGCATTAAACCTGAGATCTAGATTCGCTACATTTTCCTTTTTATTCTCCCACCCCAGACCCCAGTGACCCCCGGCTCAGTTGAGAGTAACAAATACACATGAAGCGTATATATCAGTTGACTGTGGTTGCCATGGTAGTCAAATTATTATTTGTAGATTGAATAAATAAACCAAGGGAAAATAGTAATGAATAACATGATTCTTATGGCCTGCCAGTGATAGATGTCAAAAAATAAATTAATTTTGTTGCTGCTTCAAATAAACTTAAAAATACATAAAGATGTAAAGTAACTGGTAACGTTGAGAATTGTTATATCACTGAGCACATGCTGCCATAACACCATGTAAAGGGTTCATAAGAAACCGGGTTATAAGATTTTAGCGGTGGGTTTGATATTCTTATTAAACTTTGCTTTCACGCAGCTTGTTCGTGAGAAATTGTATTTTTTATTGTACAAAGACAACAGAATATTATTTTCCCCATTGAAATTTTATCCCATTTAACCTATATGAAGGCGTTCTAAAGAGTTGTAATCAGTACAGTGAATCCAGCACAGACAGCCCTAATCTTATGTTGCTGATTGCACAAAGACGATATGAAAGATCCAATAATTGCGTGTACAAATGTTACCAGGAACTTGTGTTGCAGCAGTTCAGCATTTATGTCTGCAGGGGGTGCACCCTAAAGAGTAATTATAATCAACAGCTACACATTCCCAGTATATATTTGTGCATGAGCAGGCCAACATACATTGCTTGGTGTTAGTTCCCCTATAATTAACTACATCACATGCAGCGACCATGGTCAGAGCCGTAACTAGGTGCCCTATTGCCCCCCCTGCCACAGTAGTACCCCTTATAATTGTTATGGCACAGTAGTACCCTTTATACACAGTGCATGACCGCTTATACACATTATGCCACAGTAATACCCATTATACTCATTACCCAACAGTAATGCCCTTCATACACAGCATTACACACAGTAGCACCCCTTATACACAGTACGCTACACAGTAATACCCCTTATACAAAGTGTGCCACACAGTAATACCCCTATACACAGTATGCCGCACAGTACCCATTATTGAAAATAAAAACCATAAGTCTTGCTGCTAGATTAGTCAGAGGTAGAAAAGGGGATGGTATTATACATCAACTATTAAAGAACAATATATTATTGTTTTTTGATAGATGACTTGCAGATGGTGGGATAGGCTTCCCGCCAATAACCCCGATTGCTAGTACACATGGACGGATTCTCTCATTACCAATGTGTAGTGAGCAGACATCCGTGACAGACAGAAAAGAGGCCGCAGATGGTCCGACTCCAAATCAGCCCGTATGGGTCCACCTGGTTTGGCCAGTCATTCCCATCAATGCTCCTACCCTGTTCTAGGTACCAAAATGACACATCCAAACAGACTCTTTTTTTGCTTTCTCTGCATAGCCTACAGATCCAGTTGCTCTCTTACTAAACTTTCCCTAAGTAACAATGCCCCATTACCACCTTAGTATTCCTCTTCAGTCATAGGAGATTTTTCTCTCCCTTCAAGTCTCCCTCATAAGAGCAAAATTAATAGAAATGCTTGCGCTTTGCAGCACCCGTACTTTTGCGTACTCAGCGGAACATCCGCAGTACAAAAAAAAGCGCAAAAGGCGAACCTCCTCCAAACCAGCATCAATCCTGTCCCTATAGGTGTTAGGATGAACTGCAACTGTTCCCAAATTCATACTGTGCTGTTTTTAACGTTCATTGTGCTTTTGGCTTGTCATATAATATGAGAGTGTTTTTCATGGTGTGTTTTTCCTGTCTACATTCTAGTAAAGCATCTGGGGCCGAATCATTGCTAACATGGTCAGACTCCCTGCCGAAATCTGGATGATCCGGGGCTACAAGCAAGTTTCCCAGAACCTGGTTCTCTCTCGCTGCTGACGTTGACATGTTGGATTCTCGCAGATTTCTGCTGTGGCTCATGGGATTCCTGGCAGAGTGATTTGGAAATATTCTCGATAAAATCACATTGCCAGGGATTTCCAATCAGTCACAGGCCTATCCTCCGCTGCTGCAGTGTCTCAGGGAGGACGTGTACAGACATCTGGGCTGCAAGCAAGGAAATCTTAGGTCCAGTGTTCTGGATATAATTCTAGCGTGCAAAATTGTGCAAATGAGCAAGGGAACATAGCAGCAGCCCGGGGGCCACATGGGCAGGACTTAGCTGGCTCTGTGAACAGGTCTTCTGTGTTTATGTTCACAGTGGCTAAGTTCCACCTACCTGGACTCATTAGCTACTGCCGACACGCCGACTGATCAGTGCCGACGTGCAATACTGGCTGTTATCTCTGTCTAGTGTGCAGCAAATTATTACATTACTCTATATAACTATTTAGGCCTTTAGAATAAGGCTGCGGCCACACATAGCGGGACAGCGGTTCCTGTTCAGTGCAATGGCTCCATGCAATGGCTGTTACACTGGGTGTAGTGACAGGCGCTTCCCAGCTCCATGCAATGGCTGTTACACTGGGTGTAGTGACAGGCGCTTCCCAGCTCCATGCAATGGCTGTGACACCGGGTGTAGTGACAGGCGCTTCCCAGCTCCATGCAATGGCTGTTACACTGGGTGTAGTGACAGGCGCTTCCCAGCTCCATGCAATGGCTGTGACATTGGGTGTAAGTGACAGGCGCTCCCCAGCTCCATGCAATGGCTGTTACACTGGGTGTAGTGACAGGCGCTTCCCAGCTCTATGCAATGGCTGTGACACCGGGTGTAAGTGACAGGCGCTCCCCAGCTCCATGCAATGGCTGTGACACCGGGTGTAAGTGACAGGCGCTCCCCAGCTCCATGCAATGGCTGTGACACCGGGTGTAAGTGACAGGCGCTCTCCAGCTCCATGCAATGGCTGTGACATTGGGTTAAGTGACAGGTGCTCTCCAGCTCCATGCAATGGCTGTGACACCGGGTGTAAGTGACAGGCGCTCCCCAGCTCCATGCAATGGCTGTGACACCGGGTGTAAGTGACAGGTGCTCCCCAGCTCCATGCAATGGCTGTGACACCGGGTGTAAGTGACAGGCGCTCCCCAGCTCCATGCAATGGCTGTGACACCGGGTGTAAGTGACAGGCGCTCCCCAGCTCAATGCAATGGCTGTGACAATGGGTGTAAGTGACAGGTGCTCCCCAGCTCCATGCCATGGCTGTGACAATGGGTGTAAGTGACAGGTGCTCCCCAGCTCCATGCCATGGCTGTGACACCGGGTGTATGTGACAGGTGCTCCCCAGCTCCATGCAATGGCTGTGACACTGGGTGTAAGTGACAGACGCTCCCCAGCTACATGCAATGGCTGTGACACCGGGTGTAAGTGACAGGCGCTCCCCAGCTCCATGCAATGGCTGTGACACCGGGTGTAACTGGCAGGCGCTCCCAGCTCCATGCAATGGCTGTGACACCAGGTGTAAGTGACAGGCGCTCCACAGCTCCATGCAATGGCTGTGACACCGGGTGTAAGTGACATGCGCTCCCCAGCTCCATGCAATGGCTGTGACACCGGGTGTAAGTGACATGCGCTCCCCAGCTCCATGCAATGGCTGTGACACCGGGTGTAAGTGACAGGAGCTCCCCAGCTCCATGCAATGGCTGTGACACCGGGTGTAAGTGACAGGTGCTCCCCAGCTCCATGCCATGGCTGTGACACCGGGTGTAAGTGACAGGAGCTCCCCAGCTCCATGCAATGGCTGTGACACCGGGTGTAAGTGACAGGTGCTCCCCAGCTCCATGCAATGGCTGTGACACCGGGTGTAAGTGACAGGTGCTCCCCAGCTCCATGCAATGGCTGTGACACCGGGTGTAAGTGACAGGCGCTCCTCAGCTCCATGCAATGGCTGTGACATCGGGTGTAAGTGACAGGCGCTCATTAGCTCCATGCAATAGTTGTGACACCGGGTGTAAGTGACAGGCGCTCCCCGGCTCCATGCAATGGCTGTGACACTGGGTGTAAGTGACAGGCGCTCCCCAGCTCCATGCAATGGCTGTGACACCGGGTGTAAGTGACAGGTGCTCCCCAGCTCCATGCAATGGCTGTGACACCGGGTGTAAGTGACAGGTGCTCCCCAGCTCCATGCAATGGCTGTGACACCGGGTGTAAGTGACAGGCGCTCCCCAGCTCCATGCAATGGCTGTGACACCGGGTGTAAGTGACAGGTGCTCCCCGGCTCCATGCAATGGCTGTGACACCAGGTGTAAGTGACAGGCGCTCCCCCAGCTCCATGCAATGGCTGTGACACCGGGTGTAAGTGACAGGCGCTCCCCAGCTCCATGCAATGGCTGTGACACCGGGTGTAAGTGACAGGTGCTCCCCGGCTCCATGCAATGGCTGTGACACTGGGTGTAAGTGACAGGCGCTCCCCAGCTCCATGCAATGGCTGTGACACCGGGTGTAAGTGACAGGCGCTCCCCAGCTCCCTGCAATGGCTGTGACACCAGGTGTAAGTGACAGGCGCTCCCCAGCTCCATGCAATGGCTGTGACACCGGGTGTAAGTGACAGGCGCTCCCCAGCTCCATGCAATGGCTGTGACACTGGGTGTAAGTGACAGGAGCTCCCCAGCTCCATGCAATGGCTGTGACACCGGGTGTAAGTGACAGGTGCTCCCCAGCTCCATGCAATGGCTGTGACACCGGGTGTAATTGACAGGCGCTTCCCAGCTCCATGCAATGGCTGTGACACTGGGTGTAATTGACAGGCGCTCCCCAGCTCCATGCAATGGCTGTGACACCAGGTGTAAGTGACAGGCGCTCCCCAGCTCCATGCAATGGCTGTGACACCAGGTGTAAGTGACAGGCGCTTCCCGGCTCCATGCAATGGCTGTGACACCAGGTGTAAGTGACAGGCGCTCCCCAGCTCAATGCAATGGCTGTGACATTGGGTGTAAGTGACAGGCGCTCCCCAGCTCAATGCAATGGCTGTGACATTGGGTGTAAGTGACAGGCGCTCCCCAGCTCCATGCAATGGCTGTGACACTGGGTGTAATTGACAGGCGCTCCCTAGCTCCATGCAATGGCTGTGACATTGGGTGTAATTGACAGGCGCTCCCCAGCTCCATGTAATGGCTGTGACACTGGGTGTAATTGACAGGCGCTCCCTAGCTCCATGCAATGGCTGTGACACTGGGTGTAATTGACAGGCGCTCCCTAGCTCCATGCAATGGCTGTTACACTGGGTGTAATTGACAGGCGCTCCCTAGCTCCATGCAATGGCTGTGACATTGGGTGTAAGTGACAGGTGCTCCCCAGCTCCTTGCAATGGCTGTGACACCGGGTGTAAGTGACAGGTGCTCCCCAGCTCCATGCAATGGCTGTGACACTGGGTGTAATTGACAGGCGCTCCCTAGCTCCATGCAATGGCTGTGACATTGGGTGTAAGTGACAGGTGCTCCCCAGCTCCATGCAATGGCTGTGACACTGGGTGTAATTGACAGGCGCTCCCCAGCTCCATGCAATGGCTGTGACACCGGGTGTAAGTGACAGGTGCTCCCCAGCTTCTTGCAATGGCTGTGACACCAGGTGTAAGTGACAGGTGCTCCCCAGCTCCATGCAATGGCTGTGACACTGGGTGTAATTGACAGGCCCTCCTTAGCTCCATGCAATGGCTGTGACACCGGGTATAAGTGACAGGAGCTCTCCAGTCTGCTGGATCTGTCATTAATTATAAAGCATCCAGGAGTAATTTGGATCCAGGTTCCAGCAGGACCTTTATAGGTGCATTGGCTGCCTAATCCCAGGGATTTCTTCTGGTTTAGTTGTATGAAAGAAGGGGTTAGATGACATCTTTTTTTTTTTATTATATGCTTTATGGAAAATGATTTGCCATGGTGCATTATTTATTACCAGTTTCTTATACACGCAGTAGGTTCTGTTGCGCATATTATATTAATGTTCTGCATTGTAGACCTGTGTCCCCTTATGTCAGGAATTGGGACGGGGGCAAGAAACATAGTCATTAAAAATCTATTTCCTGTGATTATTCTAAAATCTGCAATCTCTCTCTTGCTACTGGTACTTTTCCTTCTCTGCTCAAACATGCAGTGATTACTCCCATTCTGAAAAAAAAAAACACAATTCTGACCCTAACTCTCTCTCTCTCTCTATCGTCCTATCTCTCAGCTCCCATGCCTCTCCAAACTACTGGAGACTCTCGCCTCAAACACTTTCTTAACTCTCACGCCCTATTAGACCCGCTTCAGTCAAGCTTTCGCTCTCAACACTCCACTGAGACAGCACTGACTAAAGTGGTGAATGATCTGGTAACTGCTAAGTCTAAAGGCCATTACTCACTACTTATTCTTCTAGATCTTTCTGCTGCGTTTAACACTGTGAATCACACTCTTCTCTTACAAACACTACACTCCCTAGGTCTTAATGATACAGCCCTTTCCTGGTTCACATGTTACCTATCTAAACGCTCTTTCAGTGTTCGCTTCTCTGACTCTACCTCCTCTTCATTACCTCTGACAGCCGGAGTTCCGCAAGGCTCAGTCTTAGGTCCTCTGCTTTTCTCCATCTATACTTCCTCTCTTGGCAAACTATTCAGCTCTTTCGGATTTCAGTATCACTTATATGCAGATGATCCTTAAATCTATCTATCAACCCCAGAGTTGTCACCAGTGGTTTTGAGTATCTAAATGTCTCTCTGCCATCTCATCTTGGATGTCTTCTTGCCAACTCAAACTCAATATTTCCAAAACGGAATTACTTATATTCCCAACAGCCAAGAACAGTTCCCATCCTGATATCTCCATCACTGTTGACAACTCGACAATCCTCCCTACCCAACAAGCTCATTGCCTAGGGGTCATCCTCGACTCTGACCTGTCCTTTTTTCCCCACATTCAATCTGTCTCCAAATCATGTTACATGCATCTAAAAAACATATCCAAAATACTAAATCTCTTATCCATGCACTCATTATATCCCGCATTGATTATTGCAATAGTCTTCTAACTGGTCTTCCCAAGAACAGACTCTCACCACTGCAATCCATTTTAAATGCTGCTGCTAGGCTGATCTTCCTTGCAAGACGCTCATCGTCTGCTGATCCGCTCTGCCAGTCCCTCCATTGGTTACCTGTGTTTTACCGTATTCAATATAAAACACTTCCACTCGCATATAAAGCTATTAACATTACTGCAACAGCATATATCTCCTTACTTATCACAAAATATCTCCCATCTCGCTCGCTCCGCTCTGCACAAGATCTGCGTCTCTCTTCTGCACTGATCACTAGCTCCCACTCACTATTACAGGACTTTCATCGGGCTGCTCCCATCCTATGGAATGCCCTTCCACGCACAATAAGACTCTCCACTAGCCTCCAAACTTTCAAGCGTTCCCTGAAAACTCACCTCTTCAGGCAAGCCTATCATATTTAAGTACCACAAACATAACCCTCTGAGGCACTTATGTATTTTATAGCTTCCCTTCTGGACTTGTAACTTGGTGGGACTGCTATGCTATTACTGGTGCCTGTCCTTGTGTTTCCCTCCTATGTCCCTAAAGATTGTAAGCTTGCAGCAGGGCCCTCCTACCTCCATGTCTGTCTGTTGTTACCCAGTTTGTTTTATCACTGTTTACTATTGTAAAGCGCAACGGAATCTGCTGCGCTATATAAGACACTGTAACAGAATCTGCTGCACTATATAAGACACTGTAACGGAATCTGCTGCGCTATATAAGACACTGTAACGGAATCTGCTGCGCTATATAAGACACTGTAATGGAATCTGCTGCACTATATAAGACGCTGTAACGGAATCTGCTGCGCTATATAAGAAACTGTAAATAAATTTAATAAATAGACAGGGGCCAGTAAGCTTGTGACACCTAACATAGGAAGGAACTGTATCACTTCTGGACACTTGTTGAGAGCTGCAGGAATTATGATGATGGCTAGAAGCCACTGAAGGTCGACATACATTAAGGTCGACACATCTGAAGGTCGACATGGGCTTAGGTCGACAGGTCACTAGGTTGTCACCTGCATTAGGTCGACATTAGCTAGGTCAACAGTCAAAAGGATAAACTGGGGTTTTCCGTATTTTTATACCCCGAATGTTGAAACAGTCGACATGGATACGAAAAAAGTGCACTGTGTCCCTTTGCATGGCTCGCTGCGCTTGCCATGCTTCGGGCTTGGCGCCTCGCTACGCTCGTCACACTATTATATTCTCCCAACACGCCCTGTCAGCACATGTCGGCTAAATAAAATGTGAATAACCCCATGTCAACCTTTTGACTGTCGACCTAGCCCATGTCGACCTAATGCAGATGTCGACCTAGTGACCTGTCGACCTAAGCCCATATCGACCTTCGTGTGACGACCTTGATGCTTGTTGACCTGCATGTCGACCTAGTGACTGTATACCGCAATATCTCTGCGCCATCAGATAGACATTGTATTTTCTGCAGTTATTTTTTATGCGTAACTACAGTGGCGGATCCGGAGGTGGGGCTACAGCGCAGTGCAAATTCAAATAGGGGAGCCACACCCACTGCCACCCAGACACTACCAAACGTCACTGGCTGGGACTCACTGGCATTTAGTGTGGCTCACCTACTGGAATTTTGGACGGCACTGCAGCATCACCTCTGGAGCCGCCATTGATAACTACTGTTTTGCTGCCAGTGGTGTCGTGTGATGCATTTAAATCAACATATACAGGTGAGTAAGCTTCTTTATTGGTGCGTTTGTGTTGGATGCACAAAGACGAGCCCCTATGTGTCTACAGAGAAACTTAGCAAACATAAAGGGGCAGACTAGATGGGCCAAATGGTTCTTATCTGCCGTCAAATTCTATGTTTCTATTCTTCCGAGGCCACTGCGTCCTGCACTCACGTCTATGTCATTCTAAGAATAAAGAGATTTAGACATGACTGGCTGGGTCTGATTAATCGCTGCCTTGGGACGTCTGGTACATATCATTTTGTAATTACTGCTTGTCCTGTAACTGGGACCTGAGTGGAAAGCTCATCACAAACATGGTGGGCCCTGGGGGGGGGGGGGGGGGGGTTGTGATGCGGCCACCGCCACAGGGGCGGTGGGGGGGATGATGAGGTCACCGCGGATGCTCCACAGGGGGGGGGGGGTAGACTGCCAGGTGAGATGCATCACTCCACAGCGGGGTTGGGGTGGCGGGCGGGGTTGATGCCGATGGCGTCAAGTTATTCCACAGGGGGGGGGGGAGGTTGATGGGGGTGGAGGGGGAGCCGCTTACCTGCATCCAGGGGGGTTCCTGGATCGAGGTTGCTGGGGGGGGGGGGGAGTGACAGACAGCCACTCACCTCCATCCTGGGGGGTTCCCTGCTTCCGACTACCGCCCTCCAGTGGCCGGCGCCCTAGGCTAATGCCTAAAGCTGCCTAGTGGTGGCGCCGGTCCTGACCACAAACCATAATGGATCAAGCAGGACCGCCAGTGTCCTCTTTACTGGATGAGTAAGTGCAAGATCAGAGATCAAGGGGATTATGTACGCAGCGTCGGGTTTATGCCCAATACATAAAAAAAGCATTATTTTACTAGTCGCGTCTTGCTATTCATATTTGTCAATTATATGTAATTATTATATTTAATGATATCGTTAATTAAAGCATTAATTACCTTAGCACTTATATAGGTCTTGCGATCCATTTTCACTTTAAAATTACATTGAGTTTTTTATTTGAAATTCACTTTCAGATTTGTGAACCATCTTCCCAGCCGGCGTCAAACTGCCGCAGGCACAGAGGAACTCTGGCATCATAGACTGGGAAGCCCAGACACCAGAGGACATCGCAAAGGGCAGCTCTCGTCGGAAGAGCCGCCCTTTGCGTTACTAATCGCATATGTTAGTACGTATGTGATAATGGCGTGGTGTGTGGCGGGATGTACCGCAAGTGGATGGTACATCCTGCCCCTGGTGAAATTAGACTTTAATGTAAAATGTGTTATAGAAAGCATTTTTAAAGCAGAGATAGTTTACAGGACAAAACCAGGACTGATTTGCCTTGTGAATGATTGCCGCTTTAAAAGTATCGGCATACTTGCCGAAATCCTCACACAGGGGGTTATTCTGATTCACTCGGAAAGGCATAATCACTCTCTAATGGACAAAACCCATGTGCGCTGCAGGTGGGGCTGATGTAACATGTGCAGAGAGAGATATGCAGGGTACACACCACGACGACTCGCTCACGATGCACATCGTGAGCGGGTCGTCAGTGTCTCGTCCGACCCGCTCACGGTGACGCGGGGGGGCACGACCCGCTCACGATGTGCACCGTGAGTGGGTCCGATCCGATGACGACCCGCACCCGGCTGTATGGTCATCATTCAGATCCTACCTGCAGCAAGTAGGATCTCAATAACGACCGACCGACCCGCTGGACCGCGCATCGGATCGGTATCGGTCCACACCAGGACAGAAAAGGGCCCAATCACCACACAATCTACATCCAATTGGTCGGAATTGGATCTAGATTGAGGGAATCGGGCCCTAGTCGTCCTGGTGTGTACCCAGCATTAGATTTGGGTGGGGTTTGTACTTCAAACTGATATCTATATTGCAGTTTAAAAATAAAACAGCCAGTATTTACCCTGCACAGAAACAATAAAACACCCAAATCTAACTCTCTCTGCACATGTTACATCTGCCACCCCTGCAGTGAACATGGTTTCGTCCATTTGATAGTGATTGCACACATCGCTGGCTGTTACATACTGCCTTAAAAGTGTTACAAATTTGTAAAAAAAAATAAAAACACTGAAAAATCTCATTAAATACTTTGTCATAAAGACTAATTTACTGGAAAAAACGCTTGCTGACTAACTTTCCCAACATATAAAGACCTGATTTTATGGAGCCTCCTGGCCACTCCGGAAGGGTGGGCAACCCTGTTTTTATATGGTCCCGTTACCTTAGTTAAGCCCTTTTCAGGGTGATTCTCCACTTTTTCAATTGGGTACTTGTATACCTTCACGGCTCCCATCGCATGCCATCGCATGCCATATGTAGTGGCATGCGATGCGATGCGATTTTACCGGGTTTTTTATGCATTTGTGAGAAAAATCACATGCCATCGCATTTTGATCACAAATGCATCCAAATGCATTTAAATTAGTAGCAAACATGTGAAATGCACCCCAAATGTCATTTTTCACACTGTACCACCCCCCACTATCAACGCCAACCTGAAGCGTGGCGATCGCAGCGGTGCGCGTCCTACGACCTTTTCATACCCCCACTATCCACGTCGGCGTGGAGTTGAGAATAGAAAGTGTGGCGAGCCCCGCGAGGGGACGCGGATACCTTCACAGGTATCCGTGTCCCCTCGCGGGCTTCACAGGTACCCGTGTCCCCTCGCGGGCTTCACAGGTATCCGTGTCCCCTCGCGGGCTTCACAGGTATCCGTGTCCCCTCGTGGGCTTCACAGGTGTCTGTGTCCCCTCGCGATCGCATGCGATGAGATTTTTTCCTGTGCGATGCCCATCATGGGAGCCGTGATACTACACAAGTACCTTCAATTGTTTTGTGCTTCCACAGATCCCATCCATAGTGTCCCAGAGCTATTCA
Organism: Crinia signifera; assembly: GCF_055691185.1. NCBI lineage: Eukaryota > Metazoa > Chordata > Amphibia > Anura > Myobatrachidae > Crinia > Crinia signifera. The sequence continues at coordinate 158,713,255 of NC_139224.1, forward strand.
ATTGTTTGTGCAGCTGCGTTTGAGGGTCACAGCAGGTATTATCCAGAGGCTACTAGGAGAAAACTACCATGGCTTTTCCCCATGCACTTGGTTATCATAATAGGATTTCCGTGCTCAGCAGTATAAACAATTACACATTGCCTGGCATTTATGGGATGAAAATATCCGGGGGCTACGGTAATGGAACCAACAACTGCATTCAGCACTTTGTATGCCCAGGTGTGACCTCAGCTCGGGTGGGCGTGGCATAGGGGTCCGACAGTCGGGATCCCGACAGTCATTATCCCGACTGGCCGGACCAAGACAGCATGGTGAGCGCAACTAAGCCCCTTGTGGGTTCGCTGCGTTCGCCGCGCTGCGGGCGCGGTGGCTCGCTATGCTCGCCACCTATTCTATTCTCCCTCTATGGGGCTCGTGGACCCCCACGAGGGAAAATAGCGGGTGGCCGTCTGTGTTTTGACAGTCGGGATCCCAACGTCGGGTGAATGCCTGTCGGGATTCTGACTGTCGGGAACCCATCCGGCACCCAGCTCGGAACCCCGTGACCCTTCCACACAGCCGTCTATGGGGTAAATGTACTAAGATGAGTGTTCTATTGAAGATGGGATGTTGCCTATAGCAACCAATTCGATTCTACTTCTCATTTATTTAGCACCTTCCAGAATATTTTCAATATGACTCACATCCCGGCATTTTCAATTCTATCTAGATAATAATCTTCACAACCAGAAAGATGACTGTAATGGCGCATGCACCTTATACAGTATGCTGCAGCGTATACATTACGGACAAAGGCCCAATGAAAATGGATGAAGTCAACGTTATAAAACACACTGACAGCCAGTAGCCAGCAAGGGTTAATGAGAAGCAGCGCTGGGCGGGACAGAATTCCCAGACAGACAGGGGATCCCAGAGCCACGACTGAGTCACAGAGGGAGGGAGGGAGGGGCGGCTGTACTGCCAGTGTCTCCCTTGGCAACTGTAGAAGCCGCTGGCTTTTTGAAGTGGGTTTGCCCCTGGCAAGTGCGTCTGGAGCTCTCTTACATGGCGCCAGAAAATGCTCTTTCATCTCAGAGAGCCCCCGGTGTCCCCTCCCAAAGCCCCATGGAAAAGATTCAGCTGGATAAAAGAAACATCTACACCCAGATGTCCTGCTAGAGACATCGCAACCGCGCACCCCAACCATGCAGGGTCAACAGGCTGAAAATGTTATATATACATAGTGTATGATATATATACATAGGATAGTATGTCATTCATTTACTGTACTCATTTCCTTTACGCCAATGTATCATCATTCTATTGAAGCTACTAGAAGGCCTGATGAGTCTGTCTCTCGTCCCCACAAGCATCCTGTGAGAAACATTTATATACAGATATAGCCGCACTCCTAGGCGCTGCAATTTAAGGGCCAGATGTATCAAGCTGCAAAAAGTGATAAATAGGAGAGTGATAAACAACCAGCCAATCAGCTGCTACCTGTCATTTTTTAAATCCAGCCTGTAACATGGCAGGTAGGAGCTGATTGGCTTTTATCACTTTTTGAAGCTTGATACATCCGGTCCCAATTTAACCCTTGCATTGACTGCTCAAATATATAACATTATTATTATTACTATCTCCTAAGTTACAACAGTTCCAATATTTAATACAGAGGTCCCTTTAGAAAAGGTGTTTTTGGCTGTGGGGCGCCCCCCAGTGGAGCTTGCAATGTTGCAAATACTATTTTTTTCTAGGTTACTTTTTTCCCATGGACACCCTGAAGTGTGGTGTAAGTTCGTCACAGTTGCCCGGAGGCAATATATATATATTTTTTGGTGCGAAAGGGGTATAAGATTACTGCTCCTTGGGGCAGATGTATTAACCCTGGAAAAGTGATAAAGTGTCAAGTTGTTGGACCCTAACTGCCATTTTTCACACACAGTCTAACTTAAAATTTAGGAGCTGATTGGCTGCTGCTTTATCACTGTCTACTTTATCACTTCACCAGGCACCAGGCTCTGTCACTGTACCGCCTATGCCATTTATATACGGTTACAGCAATACGGTCCCTGGTAATAGTCAGCCAGCAGCAGCTACTTCAGCTTCAGTTGGAGTTCTTGCTGGGTGAAAATGCTATGCGCAGAGTGAGGGCGACAAATGGGCATCATGGAGCCTGTTGCTGGCAGTGGTGGGCTAGGAGGTTGCTGCCGATGAGGGGGTGTTGCCGCACCTTGCCAAGTGTTCTGGGGCCCAGTGAGCAGGTTAATACTGCGTGGTGAATGCACCCGTGCCCCTGTGCAGGGCTGTGAACGGATGTGTACAGATACCGCACAGAGGATAAATCATTCAATGGTTACTTATCACTGAAGATTTCTCCGCCTGTCCCTGCCACGCACAGCTGCCGTGTAACCCTGGAGTCACTCAGCAGCTGTGAGGATTTAAAGTGGGTGGGCGCCAACGTCATGCACCCGCCCCTAGCAGGCAAAGGAACGCCTGCATTGTGCTGGGTACTCCCAGCGTTTCTATGGGCGTGTCCATTGTTTTTGTTGGCACTTCTATGAAACACCGGGGGTCAACTCCGGCATACCCCCACCTATCAGTCAGACTGCGAGCACCATGGCAACCAAGACATTTTCCAAAGGCCCTGTACATGCGGAGTCAGCCCACCATCAGGCAGAAGCCGAATTCGTGTGCAAATATTTAACCCACAGATTAATAAATCATGAACTGTGGAGGGCGTAAAAAGTAAAGCCCCGTACACACGGGGAGACGGGAGGTTTGTGCTGAGTGATCTAGTTAAGCACAGATCCCCATCGTCAGGCGATAGCTCCGCGCATTGCCATCGCTGGGTGCAATACCCACAGAGTGATCCGTGCTTCATTACTAAGCTATCTATGCCAGGTACAAACCAGGAGCGGGTCGTCACAGGAACGTACAACCCGCTCCCAAGCTGAAGGAGCCGCCGACCCGCACAGGAAAAGCACCTGACGTGATCGCGATCCGATCGCGACCTGCGCCCACTACAATGGTCGTTTCTGAGATCCTACCTGCAGCAGGAAGGGCAGCGAAATGGCCCAAAACATGGCCGATGTACATACAATCGGTCGAGATTGTATCTAAATTGGCTGGTTTTGGGCCATATCTTCTTGGTGTGTATCCAGCATTAGAAAATGCCCTGAAATCACCCCGTGTGTATGCCCCTTAAAGCTGATTAATATGTCTGCAATTTATCTGAGCATGCTATGAAGAGGAAATACACTGATAGAAATAGTTTACGTATAAAGATACAGGTGTTAGTGGCTACCACAAGCTGCAGATGTGTCTGGTGGAGAAGGAAGTGTTGTCCAAGAATCACAAGTTGTATCTTCGTCTGGAGAAGGTTTTGTGTCGGCATGTCATCAATGATTTCATTCTTTCATCACAGAAAAGGCATCAAAAGGAAAAATAATGAAGTGTGGATTTCATATCCCTGAGTTATTTTGCTGGATAATCAATACGGCCAACTGGGGGCTGAAGGCAGTTTGTGTTGTTTGAAAGCTAAACTCATTTTAAGCCAAATAAGGATGGAGAGGTCGACTCTTTTTAGCCCCGCCATATTGCACTAACCAGTAACTTGGCAAAAGAAATCTAGCACAGCTTTATGTAAAAAAGAACAGAAGTACAAGTCACAGGACAAGGGACACCGGGTTTTCAAGGCTCTCACAGGTTCCACGTCTACCACCTGGGGTACCGTGTGCAACCAATGGGCATGCTCTGTCCAACCATAAAGGCACACAACCACACCCGCTACCTTGGGACCAGCTTCCATGTTCCCATATGGCCCATGGTGGAACCAGGTGTGCGGCTGACTAATTTGTACATATGGGGGGGCATTATGATGATCCCCCACTTATCATGCCTAGTGCACCACTTTCCCTACCACATGAGAACCCAGTAACCGGAGGATGAGGGCTCTCTCTCCCCTGGCTGCCCCCTTTAACCCATACCTCCCAACATGACCCTCTGCTCCTGGACTTCCTTGCCAGTGGCAATTGCAGAGGTGAAACTGCACCACTGTCCACAATTCAAATAGGGGAGCCACACCTGTCAGTGAGTCCCCGGATGTGGAGTTTGGGGTGGCAGTTGGTGCAGCTCCCCTATCTGAATTTTGGACTGTGCTACAGCCCTGTAACTCTGCAACTGCCACTGGCCTGCAAGTCCAGGAACAGAGCTTCTTGTCCATCCTGTAATGGGTCATGTTGAGAGGTAAGTTTAACCCCTGGTGCATCCCCAGTCCCTTGGAATGCTAGTGACAAGCAAAAAAGGGAGTGGAGCAGAATTATATGCCCGCCCCCTTTGAAATGCATTCTGGCCTATGAGGATTCCCATTTATTTGGCTGCAGTGCCATTTTATGGCCCCATTTCCCCTGAAGGGGCTCTGCCACGTGCAGTCTGAGCTGTCTGCCCAGCCAGGGTATGCTACATGTGCTTCTTACGGTGTGTTCGGGCTGGAAAGATCACACGGTTGACACTGATGAAAAGTCAGTTTTATGCAAGGGCTGACACGAGTTTTACATGACTTTTTTCATCTTTAGCCTCCGCATAGTCTCTGATTAGGAAGGGGAAAGTGTGCCATACACAACAGTAGTGGAGCTACACGAATTGGGGTCCGGGTGCTCAGGTGTCAATAGTGAAACCGCCTCCAACGAGCTGTTCGGAAACGGTCTTCCGATCAAACGATTTGTATTCAGAACATTGAAAAAAAAAAAAAAAAAAAATCGAGATGACGTGTTATGTTGGAAAAATGTAGATTTGACCAGAACGCACTCTATCGTATTCTTGTTTGTGTAATACAGTAACTGGTGAAGATGCAGTAGACACAGATGGTTTAGGTAGCAGAGATTTTTTTGTTTGACTTCATGAAATAGAGAATTGAAATTGGAGAATTCTAGGAACAGTAATTCTCAGTAATATGTTAAATGTAATGTCACTTTTCTTTGAAACAATTGAAAGAGCTGTAATTATTTCATAGAAATACATTTCTAGAAATCTGTAATGCATTTTTATGACAGTTCAGTCTTCCTTTAAAAGCTGAGGCAACATCGCCATCTAGTGGAAGTATTACTTGTTACCCTTGAAAATGATCTCCGTTCACTGTATTGTAACTACAAAGAGGGCATATATACTACGGCAGAAGCACCGATTTGTGATTTATCTGGTGGGTGCTCCGGCCTGTTGGGGCGGCTTCACTCTGTCCTATGGTCTCGCCCTGGCCCCCACAGGCACGCTGCTGTGCGGTGTTTCGGAGCATCCGGGGTCTCATGTTGCGGGTCTGCCGACCATGATCTGACTCCGCCCCCCACGAGCACGCGGCTAGTCAGTGTGTTGGTGCGTCCAGTCCGCAGTCAGTGTGGTGCACATCACACCTGCGGCTGTCGCAGGCTGGACCAGCTGTGGGTACTCGGGCCCAGGAGCACCCATAGAATCGCTGCCTATGTACTATGGAATGCAGTAAACATCCCGGCAGTCAGCATGCCTGTGCCGGAAACTTCATCAGGATGCCGATGCCTGAATATCGACAACCAACATCCCGAACATAAGTAGGCCGGGGCAGGTTAGGATCAGGCCGGGGAAGGGGGAGTTAGGTTTAGGCACCAGCGTGGATGGTTGGAGGAAAGTTGGTCTGATGTGTGGCCAGCATTAGGGTTAACCTGCTGCAGTTAGGAGTCCCCCCCTGCCCGGTGCTGCTCTACTGAGCAGAGCAGCGGTGAACACACACTTTGTGCATGCAGACCTGCAGAACACAGGGTAAGTTGGAATTAAAATCATTAGCAGCACATCACTGATTTCCTTTAAACTCCCCCCAGCAGCTCACTGCATTTCCTTTGCATGTGGGTGGGGAGTTCAAGGGACATCGGAAGCGACTTGCAATTCACTTCAAGTCACAGTAGTGTATGGGGGCCTTAAGAGAGGAAGCTTTATTCCTCATTGTAGTGATTGCACTCTACTTTATGCTTTCACACATGTAGAATTCCTGGGTTGATGCACGTTCACATGCAAAACCACAGGATTTAGATGTATTTGGGAAGGGGTGTTTCTCGCAGCTGCAAAACAATTTCAAACCCAACAATCAATCAATCGAAGCAGTCAAGCAGAGGATGCCATAGGTCAGGGGTGGCCAACCGGTCAGAGACATAGAGCCGAAAAATATCTGTAGTCAAGCTAAAGCGCCAACAACATGCGCGCACCTTCGACGCGCGTGCCAAAAAAGGGGCATGGTCTATTTGGACCCCTTGGGTGGGTGTGATACACATATGCCCCCAATAGTGTCAGATACACATATGCTCCCACGGTGCCAGGTATGCCCCCCACAGTGCCAAAAGGCTGCTATGCCCCCCACAGTGCCAAAAGGCTGCTATGCCCCCAGTGCCAAAAGGCTGCTATGCCCCCCACAGTGCCAAAAGGCTGCTATGCCCCCACAGTGCCAAAAGGCTGCTATGCCCCCACAGTGCCAAAAGGCTGCTATGCCCCCACAGTGCCAAAAGGCTGCTATGCCCCCACAGTGCCACAAACTGCTATGCCCCCACAGTGCTACAATCTGCTATGCCCCCACAGCACTCACCGTTGTTGCTGCTGCTGCCGGGCGTGGAGAGGACAGTCTGGTGTTCCCCTGCAGTCCTGTTATGTCACCGATGGGAGGAGAGCACAGCACACCGCGCGTCTCCTTCCCACCCTCACTTCCCTGTGACTGGGTCGTCCACCAATCAAAGCTCGCGGGCCAGCTCCTGATTGGCGGATGACCCAGTCACAAGGAAGGAGAAGGGATTCGAGGAACCGGCAGCGGGTGATGTGGACGGGGACAGACGGTGGGCGGCGGGCAGCAGTGGGAGCAGGAGCAGCACAATAGCAGGGGGAGAGCCGCATGCGGCTCTAGAGCCACAGGTTGGCCACCCCTGCCATAGGTGCTGGGACTCTGCAGACTAGACATGACTAGTAGACCATGAGCAGTCTCATGCGGCAGGCGTTAAAGACGATTAGCACAAACTACCCGTGATTTCTAGACCTGCCACTGATCAGCCAGAAAACGGTTTTCCCAAGTTTTCACCAAAAGGCAGTTGACGATGCATTCAACATATTGAGCTGCAGCTGTACAGATGCTGAAGCTTGAGTATTAACATTATTTAGCTCATGACCAAGACAGACAGTGCCTGCACACATGCGCCTCCAAAGTCTCTGCCCTGCTCCTACTACTGGCTAGTATATAAGGCTGTATTACAGAGGGGGTTGGATGTCTCTCTGTTATAGTTAACCAAGACCATACATTTATTTGAATGTAGCCTTCAGAAAGTAGGGATGGCCATCGACAATTCGAAAATCATCAATGGTTTATGGCCGATGTTGAATACTTTTGCTATCGATGGGGGGAGAACCAGATGGTTTCCCTCCATCGTAGGCACAGCAAAACAATGTTTTGAAGCCCCACCCCCATGTTTTGATTGGCCCACAGGCCAATCAGTCAAACACAGTGGATGACCCTCAATATGTAAAAATATTGATGGTCATCCATTGCATAGTTTAGCACTATCAATGGCCAGTTGCACTATTGCCATCGATGGCAACCATGGATGGCTATCCCTATAAGAAAGCTGTTCAGTTAATTTACCAACACTTTGTAAACCCAGACAGAAACCAAAAGTGGGCAAGATAGGCCCCAGCAGTAACAGACTTACCAAATAACTTACCATTTCTAATACTCACCCTTTTGTGAGGTGGCAATATAATAGCATATATTACACATGAGCTAGAATTGGTTCATGTGCAAAGTAATGCTGATGCATTGTGTCATCCTTCCACTGGAACAATACTTTATTCAATTTGCATTTTTTCCCAGACTGCTCTATTCTGAAGAAAGCCGTCAATTGCACTAGATCAAGGGTCCTTAAACTATTTTGCACTGGGACCCCTTCAAACAATAATAGTTATTCCAGGTCCCCAGCAAGTTACTGCAGAAGGTCATCACATCACATGTGACTACATGTGTAGTCAGCAGGCTGCATATATATGGCAGCATTGTAGAGGCACAGAGTGATGGGAGGAGTCTAATATACCATAACCCATCACATCACATGTGTAGTCAGCAGACAGCACATACATGGCAGCATTGTGGAGGCACAAAGTGATGGGAGGAGTCTAATATACCATAACCCATCCCATCACATGTGTAGTCAGCAGACAGCACATACATGGCAGCATTGTGGAGGCACAGAGTGATGGGAGGAGTCTAATATACCATAACCCATCACATCACATGTGTAGTCAGCAGACAGCACAAACATGGCAGCATTGTGGAGGCACAAAAGTGATGGGAGGAGTCTGATAAACCATATCCCATCACATCACATGTGTAGTCAGCAGACAGCACATACATGGCAGCATTGTGGAGGCACAGAGTGATGGGAGGAGTCTAATATACTATAACCCCTCACATCACACGTGTAGTCAGCAGACAGCACATACATGGCAGCATTGTGGAGGCACAGAGTGATGGGAGGAGTCTGATATACCATAACCCATCACATCACATGTATAGTCAGCAGACAGCACATACATGGCAGCATTGTGGAGGCACAGAGTGATGGGAGGAGTCTAATATACTATAACCCCTCACATCACACGTGTAGTCAGCAGACAGCACATACATGGCAGCATTGTGGAGGCACAGAGTGATGGGAGGAGTCTAATATACTATAACCCCTCACATCACACGTGTAGTCAGCAGACAGCACATACATGGCAGCATTGTGGAGGCACAGAGTGATGGGAGGAGTCTAATATACTATAACCCCTCACATCAGGGGCTGGCTGGCAACTTTTAGCCTAGGGGGCAAGTCCAGAGCACTGGCCCATAATCAGCCAAGTCACCGTCGGAAGGAATGCTTTTGCGCGCCGAAAAATTAGGGGCGTGGCCTATCATAAGGGGCGTTGCCTGTACCATGATTGTATTGTGTACCTGCAGATTGCACATTTTAGCGAACCTTGTAATACCCATTACACATAAAGCCACATGCCGTAATGCCAATTACACATTATGCTGAACACCATGATGCCAGTTACACATTACGCCCAACACTGCGATGCTAATTACTCAATACACCGCACACTGTGATGCTAATTACACATTATGCTGCACACCTTGATGCCCATTACACCCCATACTGTGATGGCAATTACCCAATGCTCCCCACACCGTAATGTCCATTACGCCCCATACCATGATGCCCATTACACCGCACATTGTGATGTCCACAGTGCCAGATATGCCCCCACAGTGCAAGATATTCCGCCACAGTACCAAATACACATATGCCCCCACAGTGCCAGACACAAATGCTGCCACAGTGCCAGATATTCTGCCACAGTGCCTAAATACGCATATTCCTCCACAGTGCCAGATATGCCCCCAGAGTGCCAGAGACACATATGCCCCCACAGTGCCAGAGACACATATGCCCCCACAGTGCCAGAGACACATATTCCCCCACAGTGCCAAAGACACATATGCCCCCACAGTGCCAGATATGCCCCCACAGTGCCAGAGACACATATGCCCCCACAGTGCCAGAGACACATATTCCCCCACAGTGCCAAAGACACATATGCCCCCACAGTGCCAGATATGCCCCCACAGTGCCAGAGACACATATGCCCCCACAGTGCCAGAGACACATATGCCCCCACAGTGCCAAATACACATATGCCCCCACAGTGCCAGACACATATGCCCCCACAGTGCCAGATACACATATGTCCCCACAGTGCCAGATACACATATGCCCCCACAGTGCCAGATACACATATGCCCCCACAGTGCCAGATATGCCCCCACAGTGCCAAATACACATATGCCCCACAGTGCCAGATACACATATGCCCCCACAGTGCCAAATACACATATGCCCCCACAGTGCCAGATACACATATGCCCCCACAGTGCCAAATACACATATGCCCCACTGTGCCAGATACACATATGCCCCCACAGTGCCAAATACATATATGCCCCCACAGTGCCAGATATGCCCCCCACAGTGCCAGATACACATATGCCCCCACACAGTGCCAGATATGCCCCCACACAGTGCCAGATATGCCCCCACACAGTGCCAGATATGCCCCCACACAGTGCCAGATATGCCCCCACAGTGACAGAAACACATATGCTGGGGTGAGGGAGGGGGGGGGGGGAGAGCGCTTACCCACTCGCTAGCTGCGGGCCGTGCTGCGGCTGGATCAGCTTCTCCAGCCCTCCTGCGCTGGCCGCGGCTTCCAGAACACGGCCGCGGCTACAGGAAAATGGCCGCCGGCCTCCAGCACTGAGAACATGTCCTCAGTGCAGGGGGCCGGCGGCCATTTTCCTGTAGCCGCGGCCGTGTTCTGTAAGCCGCGGCCAGTGCAGGAGGGCTGGAGAAGCTGATCCAGCCGCAGCACGGCCCGCAGCCAGTGGGTGGGTAAGCGGCCCGGGGGGCATATGGCACTCTGCCCCCCGGCCCAGCCCGCCCCTGCCTCACATCACACGTGTAGTCAGCAGACAGCACATACATGGCAGCATTGTGGAGGCACAGAGTGATGGGAGGAGTCTGATATACCATAACCCATCACATCACATGTATAGTCAGCAGGCAGCACATACATGGCAGCATTGTGGAGGCACAGTGATGGGAGGAGTCTAATATACCATAACCCATCACATCACATGTATAGTCAGCAGACAGCACATACATGGCAGCATTGTGGAGGCACAGAATGATGGGAGGAGTCTAATATACCATAACCCATCACATCACACATGTAGTCAGCAGACAGCACATACATGGCAGCATTGTGGAGGCACAGTGATGGGAGGAGTCTACAATAACAGACAATTCAACAGATTTTTCAGACTCCTTGAATCACTGACTGAGATAAAGTCATCAGCCTGATGGTCAGCAACATGGAGTCGCAACCCCATGCTGAGAAGGCCAGGACCCACAGTTTGTGAACCGCTGCACTAGAATAAGTGTTTCTCATAGGAATCCCGATAATTCTTTATTCATATGCAAGTTAGTGAATCTGAGGCCTCAGGACCATAATTGATCCAGCATCAGTACTTTAGGCTCTTACCGCCTGGCGCATCTTGTAAAAAAAATTGGGGTCGATTCCATTAGATGCGGATGATTCGAAAGTGTGAATCATCACGGCATCGGGCATACTTTATGGGGACAGAATTCGCCTAAAAGCTCTTGCAGATCCATAGGCAAATTCGGCCCAGCGAAGAGTGCGAGATCGGGTGAATTCAGGTGCCGTTGCTGGCGTTTAAACGTGTTACACGGCACCACGCTCCCTTCGCCACTAATAGAATCGACCCCATTGACTGCAGTTGCCAGTTTGTGCATTTAAAAAAGCAAATTATAAATAGGGTTTCATCTTTATTTTCGAGGGGCACAGTGTTTATTTTAGCAAGTAAGAATACCATAAAAATATTTAATTATATATAACTTAATTTGTTTTTATTTGAAACAAGCCAGGGTGAAGGGGACCTTACAGCCGCGTAGGAGGGGGAGTGTCCCCGTACTCATCTGCGCAGATGCCCAAGTCTTCAGTGGCGTTCGTCATACTGTACATGGCTACTTCCCCTACAGAACTGGTAGCTGATGGATAACTGTGAATGATACACCACTGTTCCCTTCACACAGTGCACTGTATAGAATAATAGCTAAACCAAAAGGCATTAGAACAGGCAGCATATGTCCCACTCCCCAAATCTGGAGCAAGCCCCTGTGCTAGTCAACGAGATCTTCTATTTATTACAGAAACCGAAAGCTTAGTTCCAGCATTCCATAAGCACTGGACGAAAGCCTCTATAAGCGAGCCAAACATAGGGCCCAAAATTGGAAAGTGCTGCAGGTCTTCTATATACCCACCATGGGATGCCAACCCAGTGACGCACTATACCCTGTACCAATAACCTGCAGACCATATGTTACTACATAAATTGCACTTAAATATTGGTCATGGACCTCTGCAAGAACATGCCATCTTTATCAACAGGCCTCAGTAAATTACTCTGAAAGGTACTGTAGTAGTATTTAAAGGTGCCCATACACTAGTAAGATTTATCTTCAGATCTGGCTGGTCGGAACAAAAACATGGTTATGGATGAGTGACAGTTTGTCAGTTTTCCAGCATTTCCAAGCAAATGGCCAACTGTCCTTTGCTCTCATCCTTAACCATGTTTTTGTTCCAAGCAGCCAGATCTGAAGATAAATCTGAATGTGTATGGCCACCTTTAGAGTCATGCTGGTCATACATCTACAGATCGATTGTCAGATTGGGCTGGTTTAAAACAAAATCCTGGTAATGGATGAGAGCAGATGACAGTTGACCATTTGCTTTGAAATGCGGGAAAACTGCCAAAAACTGTCACTCCTCCATTAACAGGTTTTTGATCCAACCAGCCCAATATCACAATCGATCTGTAGATGTATGGCCACCTTTAAAGGCCCCATACATCAGCAATTAATTGTGACAATTTTCAGATATGGAGATGATTGCCACAATTAATGGGCCCTATACATCAGCAATCACAATTTATGGATTTCCAGATACAGGGGTTTTTTTGGCCAGATAAATGGATTTTACAATCTATCTGACTTTGCCCACACATTACAGATTTATTTCAGTGATCGGCAGATTTTTCCATCTAAAGATTGCATCTTCATATCTGGAAATTGCCCAATCGATTGCTGTTCATAATGTAAATAGATGAAGAAGACGAATTGGGAATGCCCACACATATAAAAAAGATCTGCAGATAATACCAGATTATTAAACATGTTTAAAAACCTGATTAAGCAATCGATTGGCGATTGTGATTGGGATTGCCAAAAGGGGGAGCCCACACATCTAAAATTAATTGTGGCAATCATCTCCATATCTGAAAATTGTCACAATAAATTGCTGATGTATGGGGCCCTTTATTTTAGATGTGTGGGCTCCCCCTTTTGGCAATCCCAATCAAAATCGCCAATCGATTGCTTAATCAGATTTTTAAACATGCTTAATAATCTGGTATTATCTGCGGATCTTTTTTATATGTGTGGGCGTTCCCAATTCGTCTTCTTCATCTATTTACATTATGAACAGCTGAAATGACAATCGATTGGGCAATTTCCAGATATGAAGATGCAATCTTTAGATGGAAAAATCTGCCGATCACTGAAATAAATCTGTAATGTGTGGGCAAAGTCAGATAGATTGTAAAATCCATTTATCTGGCCAAAAATTGGATGTGCTCTAGCATAGCGCATGTAATAGTCAGGGAAGGCAAAAACAGCTGACTAGAAGAACTGCTTCGGACAAGGTTATTACAAAAACATAAACAACCTCTTTATTGTGGACTTCACCAAGATCATTAGTCTCCATTGTGGTGTAAATGTACTGGTAGCCACATGCTTAGCTGTAACAGTAGGACAGAGACTAGCCAAACCGCGAAGGTCATATACCCAGGTTCTGACGGGTGCATTGACCCTGGACATGTACAATTGGTTGGAGTTCTTCTCTAAAATATACAAGCAGCTTTTTTGTCAGCCAGCTATCGCTGCCCTGGGGAGACACCAGACCAGATGTTTCCCAGGGTTCCATGGGCGGAACGAACATAAGAGGCTGGTTTAATAGTGGTTAGTGCCGCATGCGTCTGCAGTTCTCTTGTGTAATGAGAAACATTTGTAAATGGTAATCCCTGGGTTCAGACACAGAGAGGAAATGTAAAACCATTGCCCCTTTCTTCTGTATCCTGGAGGTTCGACGACTCTCCGAGAACAGCACACATTGCACCCGTTCAGTGTCTTAAAATCTACAGACATGCTCTCCGGCAATAAAAGTCAGAGCGGAAGTAACAAGTGATCGCTGTACATATTCCTACAAGCAGCAATTGTTTGTATTCAGCCACACAATCCGGTGTTCGATGTGTCCTCTGCACTGTTGCATCGTGCGAGTCTTTCATGGAAGTTTGATCAGCATCTGTACTTTCCAAGTACTTTCCAAATGCTTTCATCTCCGTCCAGACCCCCGAAGCTCCGGGCGCAACAGGCAGACAAAAGGTAGAGAGGCTCCAGACCGTTCTCTCTCAAAGATGGGTGGGGACACAGCAACAGCTCCGAATGTGGACAGGTGGCGGCAGAGCGGAGTGGCTTAGATTTGCAGGCGTGAGCGCCAGCTGATACCCACTTCTCTATTAGTACTCGGCGGTGTACTCTGTCCCATGTAATCCGCGACACAGCAGCGTGAATTCCTTCACCATGTCTCTTATCCGTCGTTTGTTCACACGCTCTCTGCAATGGAATATTACGGATTAGGATTAGCGTACCGTCACCCCATTCACGCTGGACTATTTTTAAAGAGATCTCGTTTATTTTAGCCCTTCTAAGCGATACCATTTTAACAATAATCGTGTCTATGCTCAATATCGTTAACATACGCGCACGTCAACAACCCCCCCCCCCCCAATGATGTTAGCGGGGGTCAGCTGACGTCACTGAAGGATATCGTACTGTGTGTACACTCAATATCATTTGCCAGGGAGTTCAAAGGAACACGCTGCCGATATCACACAAGGAACATACCGGCTAGTGCCACATTTATCATGACTACTTTGTAGCTAGGAGGTACATTTACTAAAGCTTCCGACAGTGAAATGAGGGGATGTTGTCCATAGCAACTAAATTATATCCGATTGGTTGCTATGGGCAACATACCAACTTTTCACTTTCCGAAGCTTTAGTAAATTCAGGCCTTATGGGACCTACATAGGGGGCGATTTCAGGGAATTTTGTAAGAGATCTCACTACATCGCTCCGTGTGTGGGGGCCATAGCCATATCCCCCCAATTAAGATCCTGCATGCTGGATAAAATCTATTACATCACCGGCCAGGGCCAGTGTTCCCACCGGAGAACACTGGCCCTGACAGATCGCTCAGCACCCAGCGCTGACACAGATCGCTCAGCGGTGTGTAGGCCCCCGCTAATGAGATCATTGTAATCCAATGTTTAAGGTCACTCACCGCAGGATGTGCTGTGCAAAGTTATCTTTCTGCTCTTGCGTCACGCGTGGGGACGGGAAGCCGTCCTCCTGCATCGCCTCCTTCAGCCAGACCACCAGGTAGGAAAAGCAGTTTTTATTCAGCGAGAAAAGGATATCTGCAAAGGGCTCCATCAAATTGCGTGACGCCTGCCCACCGATTCCCTGCAGAGAGACAGACATAGGTGCTGGGTACATACAACGCTAAACGGGAAGGGGCACCGATGCCAAGTATGACACCTGAATGAGGGTGGGATGTAAAGAAAAGAAGATTTTTAATTGATCTTTTGCTGGTAATAAGCATCTTGTAACATGGGGAACAGAGGGGCTCTGCGACATTCCCATATGATTGGATACAAAATGAAAAAGGTGCATGTAAGAAGTAACCTCCATGGGTGACAAAATAGTCCAGGTATAGTCATCAAACTAGGCGATGGCAGTAGAAATGGCAGAAGTGCGGAACTGTGAGCGTAATGTAATTGAAAACCACCTGACGGTGCACTGTAAACAGAGGGCTGATACTTTACGCGTTTCTCCGCCTTTAGCCTCATCCTCAGAATCTTTCAACATTCTAGTTTAAATTTAAATAGAATCTATCTACTGGCAATAGGAACAGGAGGTTCCTGAATGTTTTCAAAGGTCTGCTAGTCCTTTTACATGGCAATGCATAAAAAACCTATTCCGAGTAAGGGTGGACATTCTTTTGTGATACACGAGCGGCATATACTTAAACAGGTAACTGTGGAGTTCCAATGGTAACCCAAAAGTTTCTCACGCATCAGGGCAAATAGCTCCCTCTGAACATTGTGCTTTCCTACAGCCATTGCTGAGCGCCATGTGTGCCAAACTACACAACATACTGCACATACAGTATGGCACCAGTCTCATGAAACACGCACGAGAATACCGACAGCAGAATTGTAGTCTCACCTCCAGTGTACCTTGGAGAAGCAGCTTTCCGTCCTGGTGAATCACTTGTCCTATAGGAGCAAGTTCTCCGCATCGCGGTAAAAACTCCATCTGTGATAAAACAGTTCTCAAACAATTAACGCTTTGGTGGATCATAGAGACCCCATAAGCACAGACAGTTAGCGCCTTGCCATAGGATTCACATAATGTTATGCTTATGGCGGCCTACTTGATTATAATCTCCAATTTTACATCATCATAAAACTTAAAAAGGAGTTTGAGAAATTTCCATCAAGCCTAAGAATATATTATGGTGGTAGGTAGAACCTAACACTTAAGGATGGATTTTTTATTTTCCAGTCATGGTCTTTACACCAGGTTACGTAAATGTAAGATCCGCTGAATAGAGAACACCTGTTAAAGCACCAGTCATTTCATAGATGCTGCCAGACAGACTGGAGAAGGTGTCAGTCTATGGAATGATTCAGCACAATGTAATATCCGGTGTGACAGTTAGGTCTCAGCACATAGAATGCGTCAGACATAGATTACATGGAATTTTCATAAACATCCATTCGCAGGCTGTGGGGGGTTAACACCCACATCGTTCGATGGCCGCCGACCATCGAATGATGTGGAAGGCCCACGCACATCTAAGGTTACTGTCAGCTAACCTTAGATGTGCCTGGACATTCAGCAGGAAGTGAACGGGCAGCTGACATCCGGTGATGTCAGCTGCCCTTCCCTGGCACCGGGCGATTTCCATAGGAACGTCCAGCATTTTCATGGAAACGCCCATGAAACGCTGGGCATACTCATAGGTGCGAATATCCGCCGTCGCATGCCCGCAATCTTGGGTACGTGCACCCAGCAAACAGGCTGTTCTAATCAAAGCAAACAGGCTGCGTGGCCGCATGCACCTGGCGTATGCACAGACACAAAAATGCAGCTGCGAGTGCACATACACATAAAATCAGTCCCCGTGCAAACGAGCAGCCGCTGCGAACGGACCACAATAAGGTCCTTTGTGTAGACAAGCGCATATACTCACAAAAAACCCACAGCTGGACTTGACAGTCGTTGGCTCTGGGAACTTTAAAGAGAGCACACCTGCATTAAATACAAGAGATTCAACCAATCAATCACTGAATAAACAACTGCTGCATTAACATAAAAGGTGGCCATACACTGGGACTGCATGCGATTTCCCTTAAACCACCCAGCGGAAGGATTGCATATGATACCCCAAATAGGGGGAAATTTATTAAGATGGGTATTTTACTTCACATGTGATGTTGCTATGGGCAACCAATCAAATCTACTTCTTATTTATTTACCCTTTAGAAGATAGTAGACAGGATCTGATTGGTTGCCCAGAGCAACGTCACATGTGAAGTAAAATACACATTTTAGTAAATTTCCCCCATACAGTCCTTTTGCACACGATATATTGTATGCGATCCCAGCCAAGCCTGGCGATGCGACATATCTATAGTGCAGCCCGTGCAATCTTCACGCATCGGACCTGAGGTCAAACACGTGTGATTTTGACACTTTCATCTGATTTCTTGCCAGAATAGGATGAAAAGAGCCAACATCACAGTGGAATCGCCCCGGTTTACGGGCACCTTAACAAACTGCTCTTTGGCCGTAATAAGAACCAAACCCATCAGTAAAAGCTGTGAGATGACAAAGCACTAAGATTCAAGGCATAGATCTGGTCCCAGCTGTCAGTGTGAAAGGCAGATGAGGTTTCACACAAATGTATTTTCAAAGCGCGCTGCTGTTCTGTGACATTGAGGTGTCTTAGACTGAAAGGGTCACAGAGCAAAACTGCGCGATACTGACAGCGAAGTCTAAACAGGAGCCTGTCACAGGTGGGAAGGATGAATTTCTTTTTATTACCTGACAGATAGATAGATACAGCCTATCGCTGCCCAGACACAGGAGGGCAGATCTGAGGGCAGATCTATTATTCAAAGAGCATGGGGCATGGCTTTTGACGGGTATGAGTCATAGGGTCGACATGGCCTAGGTCGACACCTCAGAAGGGTGACATGGGCTTAGATCGAAAGGGTCATTAGGTCGACGCAAACATTATGTCGACATGGGCAAGGTACACAGTCAAAAGGTTGACTTGTGGTTTTTTTTTTTTTTGTCCTGAATGTTGACACCGTTGACATGGACTCCCTATCGATGCATTGAGTCCGCTCAAATGGCTCACCACGCTCACAATGCTTCGGGCACGGTGCTTTGCTGCGCTCGTCACACTATTTTATTCTCCCACCACACCCTAGTGGACGGTAGGGCGTAAAATACCGACTGTCGGCACATGTCGGCTCAGAAAAAAAGTGAAAAACCCCATGTCAACCTTTTGCCTGTTGACCTTGTCCATGTCGACCTAATGCCTAAGTCAACTAAGACCATGTCGACCTTCTGAGGTGTTGACCTGGGCCCCTGTTGACCTTCAGTCGTTGATCCAATGGATGTCGACAGTCATACGACCGTATACCCTTTTGATAACGCCAGATTATCAGTAATACACCTTATTAATGCAATTATTAATGATGCATTATCCCGCACCAGCTGGAGGCCCATAGAGCAGCCAGACCAGTGTCAAGAAACAATGCACTAACATCATACAACCGTCACAGATGTAATAAACACAGTCCCCTATACATACATGACCACAGATACGCACTGATGGGAGGAAACAGATATGTAGAAAGTCTGCCACGGCATTTAAATGTTCAGATCTAATTAATTTACCATATACTACTTTATAGCTCTCTGAAATGACTAAGCAGGAAGTACATAGTCAGCTGTAAGAATGTGCCCCCTTACCGCACTGAAATACCGCTTTCACATCCAGCTCACTGGACAAGAAGAGGCACGGCTTGCGTTTCAGGGCCTGCGAAGTGTAACAGACACAGGAATAAACACATCTTGTGGAAACTGTCAGGCGCCCGACTTCAGTCACTTACCTGCCCCCAGGCTGCTGCGGACAAGCTGGACAGATTCCTGTTGGAGGATGGTGCGTTTCTCTCCAGAACCACAGTGACCGCGTTTATGCTACACAGACAGTTCTGCTTCCATTAATGGGTGCAGTGACCACACACAAACACTCATGTCGCCTGCACACATAGCGGCGGCAGCATTTTCTGGCCTGAATCAATTTCTCCTCAGATCATTTGCAACAGGTCACGTCTTCGCGATGCATGTTTCGCGGTTTCAGGATTCTTGATTCAAGCCATAAAATCGCTTCCTCCAATGTGAGATCAGCTTTTAAGATATTTATTCTATATCTAGGAATCACCGGTGTGAGCACGTAGCCCGTTGTCATGGGGATATTGTGTACAAATAGGTTGGTTATTGAATCATGAAGATAAATTGCCCCCACAGTATACTGTATGCACCTTTCCTGCACAGCACGGATATCACAATCATAACCGCTTAGCATATACCCTATATATAAGGTACAACTCCCCCACGTCCCAAATCTGCTTCATCCTCCTCCTCCGTCCTATCACAAAGATTTGTATTCATGCGGATGACTGTACGGTGTCGCTGGGTTTTGTGGTAACTTACAATCTTACCTATAGGATAGGAATATTCAGCTGTGATTCTAGAAGGTATTCACGTGGGAAGAGTTAAGCTCAGAAACAATGAAATCGGTTGTGTATGGGTCATTGTGTCGTTGTTGACCTAATGCTTGTATGGACTTTCCGACCTTACCCGTGTCGACCTTAATAATGACCCCATCCCAATCTGTTGATGAAGACTACCATCTACTAGAGCGTATTTGTCAGTCATGTCATTTGTATTAATGTGTAACTTTCCGATGAGAAAGCGCAGCTATATGTAGGAACGTAGGCGATGATATCATGAGGCGTCATGTTATGACATCATAGGATACACAGTCAAGCTCAGAATACACCAAAAACCAGAGACAAAAACTAGATAACTACTACTCCCTTTGTTTGTTTATAAACCGTATTATAGGATAACAAAACTAGGTCTAGCAATGGAACCCTTGTGCCAACACAAAATTAAAGACCAGCACCCAAACCATCAGCGGAGCTATGATGCTCCCCCTCTTGCATGAACTTCTGCTTCCATGGGTTTCCCTGTCCCCCATGTTCATATTATATTGTCAGCTCAGGGTTCTCCGGGACAGGTGTATTAATACTGGTGAAGTGATAAAGTGGAAGGTAATAACACTTCAGCCAATCAGCTCCTAACTATCAAGTTATAGGCTGGGTTTGAAAAACGACAGGAGCTCATTGGCTGCTGCACTATCACTTTCCACTTTATCACTTCACCAAGCTTAATAAATCTGTTCCTTTCTTTCCAATAATTGGCTTATTATCACTTCTATAAATCCCTGGACACATTTTAAAGACATCGATAGACCGTCATTTTGGTAGAAAATGTTTCTGATCTCTTAACGTGGTGTTTCCCAACCTTGGTCAAAGCACAATAAAGCTGCAGGTTTTAAGGATAGCCATATTTGAGCACAAGTGAAGTAATTAGAACCTCAGTTATTTTGATGTAACCATCTGTGCTCAAAGCATGGACATCTACAAGACCTGGACTGTTAATGCACCTAGTGGACTGAGGTTGAGATACTCAGCCTTAAATGGAAGAACATAATATTATCATTGCATGTAATACTGTACAATATAATTTCTGTATGTACAATGAAACAATCTTTTTTCTCCATGATCCATCGTTACGCTGATCGAACAACCAATCCGGGTGTCAAGGCTGAGGTGTCGCTGCTGCAGGGAATACAACGCTTAACCAACAGGACATTTACATTGATAATATGATGACCTGTGGGGCGCCTGTATTGTACATCAGCGGCCAGAACGGTGATCCACAATCAACCCAGCAGCCCCGTGGTGGTAAAGGCAGATTGTTTGTTACAGCCTGGTCTGAGAGCAACCACCTGACCGTGATGGACCCAATCTCTAACCACCCTCTATTTAAACCGTCCCAGCTCTTTGGACACCTAGACCGCATCGGCTTTGCGTCTTTTGCTTTCCATGCGGCTGTCTCAAAGAAAGAACAGGTGCAAAACTTGGATGGAGAAAGGCTACGGAACTAAAAGAAATCATAGTCAGAAAAAAAGGGGGAAAGAACATAAAGCCAAATTGAATCAAATAAGGAAGAAAGAAATCGAAGGAGGAAGAGATAGAGAGAGAGAGAAAGAAAAGTGAATGAAATAAAACCCAAAACACACCTGTGCCAGGAGTTGCATAAATGAATCAACAATATCAGGATGGTCCCTGGGTCCTAAAAATATAATAAAGATGTAACTTAAGAGAAAATTATACAAACAGCAACTTAATCTCATATAAGTCATGTGATACAGAAAGAGTTCACAGGGGAAGGTGGGAGAGGTGCGGGGGAGGGGGGGGACGGGATGGGAGGAGTGAGGTGCAGGGGAAAAAAGACATGAACAACTTGAAATTAGTCAAAGAAACAAAATTATGAGACTTGAAGAACCCAAAAACAGAACGAACAAATTAAAAAGAAAGATGCCTTTGACCCTGACCATCCCGTACACTCAGACATCGGTGATGGAATGCGGTAGGAGGACGCCATAGTTGTAAGAGCCAATGAATGCTTGTCCCCATGGAGGTCGAGGAGAGACAATGAGCTTTAGGAATGACCCCGAGAGGCCACCTTGTCTGCCTTTCATTGGTATTACAGATTTCAATTCCCTACATAATATGAGGTCGCGGGTACAAGTTTGCCTTTGATCTCAGGTCTAGGATTGATTACACGTCTGTGCCCAATACTGGCGGCTCGCTCTGTAACCTAGGCTCTCGAAAGGCTTCAACGGAGAAAGGGTGGAAATGTACAGAGCAAACAAGAAAGAAGCAGCGGAACATGAAAGCAGTGAGGAGAGCAGTTTCTACACCAAACCAAATAATAATACAACGTCAAGTAAAATAAACATCCCGTCATTACTAGATCATGTACAGTATCAATTCTACCACCCTGCATCTTTTAAAGGCTTTCTAAAGTCCTCGTCAGCTGTGGTGCTTCTAGCACATGTCTGGTCTGTATATCAGTGCTGAAATAAATATCACACTGTGCTAGAAAAAAACACAGCAGAAATTGACACCCCAGGCAAGGGAAGAGGAACTGCATGGGTTTTGAAAGATACAGGATGCTAGAATAAAGACTAGTGTAGATTTGTGTCCTCACCATAAAAGCACTAGTTCTAGAGCAGGGGTAGCCAACTCCAGTCCTCAAGAGCTACCAACAGTTCACGTTTTCCAGCTCACCTCACAGGTGCACTCATTACTGACTGACATATTTAAAAAAAGATCCGCAGGTGGAGATCAATACTTCACTTGTGATTCTGTGAGGAGACATGGAAAACGTGAACTGTTGGTAGCTCTCGAGGACTGAAGCTACCCCTGTTCTAGACCTTATGGGACCTTCAACTATACTGTTTAAGACCAAACTAACCATTATAATGTGCAGTGCAGGCCAGCCCCCTAACTGGACGACTTTACCAACTAATGCTGCTCTATGCAGGACTGCCATTCAGATGCCCATTAACATACCAGAGGCATGGAATGGGTTAAGGTGCCCATACACTTATATACACTGATTTCTTGGCCCGATCCGTTGGAACCGAGCCAAATCGGATGTGTTTTACATGCCATCCAAACCGTCCCACAGTCCCGTGCGCATCAAGTCGGACCCTACAGATTGAGCCTGCTGCTGCTTTTTAGCACCCACGAGGTGCTGGGTCAATCCGTATGTGTGTGCCAGCAGTGAAGCATCGCTGGTACACAACTATGTGAAGGGGGCGGGTCCGGGCTGCGTGAAGCAGCCAGGGGCTGTGGGTGCAGTGTTGCGGCAGTCTGCAGTGTCCAGGAAGCGCTGAGCAGACACTGCGGACAGTGGCAGCAGAATTTAAAAAAAAATTCAAAAGATAGGACTGACACTGACTGGCTGACAGTGCTCTCTCTCTCATCCAATCAGTGGCCCTGATGCCTCGCAGCTGCCTCCGTATGCGATTTATCCCATGTAAAAAATGGCACATCAAGTGCCAAACCGTAGTGAGCTCTCCTGGGCAGCTGCCGGGGGAGCTCAGGGGAAATTAGGTCCGACTTGTCCAATGTATAGGGGCCTTTAGTTTTTGTATAAACCTTTATTTATTGCTTTTAAATTCAGAAATAACGTGACTGAAGGAATGAAATGCTATCATGCGGGAGAACATAAGTACAATACTTTCCAATAGTGCAGCCTTTGCAGAATGTGAGTGTTGACTACACCAATACTATAGCTAATCGGACTTTAATACAGTATATAAACATTAAATTATTTTCTCCAGGACCACTGGGTGACACTGACCGTACACTCCGGGCATTGAGGACTGCCTTCACCACATCTAGAGAACAGAGAATCCTCTTCTTAAGAAGACCCACCATAGTTCTAAACAGTGGTGTGACTGGGTGTACCCTCACTGCGCAAGGCGATCAATGTCCTCAAGGCACCCCAACGGTCCAGGTTTTAGGTATATTCATGGCTCAGCACAGATGGTTAAATCAGACTGACTGAGTTACTAATTAAGTCACCTGTGGCCAGGCATGGATATACTTAATACCTAGACCAGGCATGTCCAAAGTCAGGCCCGGGGGCCAATTGTGGCCCGTGCTGTCATTTCAAGTGGCCCGCATGAGCAGAGGATCATGTGGGAAGCACAGCACAGGACACTAAAGGTGGGGCCCCGGCGAGCGCACCTTTACCTTGCTGTCTGCTGCAGTGAGGAGGTGCTGGCCGCCACAGTCAGATGTGTTTGGCGTCCTACCGCTGCTGCAGCAATCGTATATCACCCTACTCCACAATCACAGTGACAGCAGTGTTTGGGGAGGGGGGCAGCTTGCTCCCATAACATGCAGAGCGGAGGAGGGCAGCAGCGGGAGCCAGAGCATCTCCTGTCCTTGCAGTGCCTGCTTTGCCTCTCCTTCCTCTGGCTCACACAAGGGGCTACGAAACATATAGAGAAGGGAGGGGGCAGAGTGGGGGACATACAGTGAAGGAGGGTCAGACTGGGGGGACATACAGTGAATGGAAGCAGTGATGGACATTCAGAGAAGGGGGGGCAGGCTTGGGGACATGCAGTAAATGGGGCAAAGTGGGGTACATAGTGAATGGGGGTCATACAGTGAATGGGAGTCATACAGTGATGGAGGGTCAGGCTTGGGGACATACAATGAATGGAGTCGCTGATGGACATTAAGAGAAGGGCTGGGGGACAGAGTGGGGAACATACAGTGAATGGGGGACATACAGTGAAGGAGGGTCAGGCTTGGGGACATACAATGAATGGAGGCGCTGATGGACATTAAGAGAAGGGCTGGGGGACAGAGTGGGGAACATACAGTGAATGGGGGACATACAGTGAAGGAGGGGCAGGCTGGGGGACATAGAGTGAATGGGGGCAGAGTCGGGAACATACAGTGAATGGGGGACATACAGTGAAGGAGGGGCAGGCTGGGGAACATAGAGTGAATGGGGGCAGAGTGGGGGACCATTCTGATGTGATTAATGATTCAAAGAATGTCAGGCTGAATGGTCGGCCCCACACATTTACACTTCACCAAATCTGGCCCTCGTCGCAAAAAGTTTGGACACCCCTGACCTAGACCGTTGAGGTGCCTTGAGGACCCCGTTTAGGAACCTCTGTATTAGGGGATTTCCCCTTACCATTAGTAACCGCCTGTTACGGACTCCACGACAGCGCCGTTGACCAGCAACTTGATGTCACCATCATGCTCTACTTATGCGTGGAAATGCTGTAAACGTACTGATTGGTTTTAGCTTATTCCCACTGCATGGTGGCTGGCAGAGGTTATGAGCGCGGAGATCCTGTACAATGTACAGTATAACAGCTGGAGAACAAAACAGCATTTGGCACAAACCTGATGCAGTCACCTGGGAGGCAAGATGCTAATTGCTTGATAAAAAGTATTTAAAATTGCTCTTCCCCTTCTGATATTGCCTGGCGGTATCACAGAATACAGATACTCAGTAGAATCAAAATTCCCGATGTCACAGAAAACAAATATACGATCATGGCTCACAGGCCCTTTTTTTTATTCTATGCCAATACACAATACCACTGGGGGTAAGTCCACCCTGTGGTTTGTACTTAATCAAGTTGAGTGTTTTGTGTTAAAGGTGTGCATGCCTCAAGCATGCCAGACACAGTCTCTAATGCAGGGCTCGATAAATCCCAGTCGCCAGGGCGACCAGATTCTGCTTCCTGGTAACCAGACCAGGGAGGTAGCAGAATCTGATAGTGGGCCAGCGTTGACCAACCGACCTCCCTCCTAACAGAGCAGCAGTGCGGACAGCATTGCCAGACTCCCCCTCCTAATTGAGATGAGCAGTAGAAGAACCGGCAGCGGCACCCCCCCCCCCCCCCCCCCCCCCCCCTCCCTCCCGCCTCCTAACAGAGCAGCGGCAGCGCACCACGGCCAGCATTGCCCGACCTCCCCTACCCTACCTCTCCTAGCAGACAGCGAAGGCAGTGCAGGCTGTGTTGTCCGGCGCCGCCGCCCCCCCCCCCCCCTCCTGCTCTACCTCCCAAGAGAGCAGCAGCAGCGCACCGTAGCCAGCATTGCCCGACCCCACTCCCTCCCTCTCCCAACAAACACAGCAGCCCGGGCAGTCACCTGGGAGGCATGGGCAGCGTTGCCTGATGCCTCTCCCTCTCCCAAAAGACAGAGCAGCGCGGGCAGTGTGCCTGACTCCCCACCACCACCACCTCTTATTAAGCTGAGCAGTAGAAGCAGCAGCACGGGCAGCGTTGCCCGATCTCCCCCTCCTAATAGAGCTGAGCTGTAGCAGTGGCGGCAGTGGCAGCCCAACCCTCCCTCACTTAACAGAGCAGAGCACGCCCTGGCCAGCGTTGCCCGACCTCCCCTTTCCCCCCAGCCAAGCGGCGGCTGGCACCGGGGAGCAGGGTATAAAGAGACCAGCAGCAGCCAGGAAGCAGGTGCTGAGCAGCGACCAGGAGACCCGCTGATGTTGGTGAGCCCCCCTCCCACTTAAACACTTCCCTGTCACTTCACGCCCATCATCTCACTCCCTCTTGCCCCTTATCACCGGCCCTCCAGAACCTCAACCTCTCTACCGGCCCGTTGCCTCCCCCTCAAGTAACTACCCTCACCTCACCCTCTCTTTTGCTCCCTTGTTGCCTCGCCCCCACTCACCTAACCCCCTGTCACCTCTCCCTCCATAACTTTACTCATTCTCCCCCTGGCACCTCACCCTGTATCACCTCACCCCCGTCACCTTCCCCCTCTCATCTCATCCTTCTCTCTCACCTCTTCCCCACCCTGTCACTTAAGTTTGTCTGGCTCCTACACTTTTGTCCTGGCTCCTAGATTAAAAAAAAAAAAATTGTCAAGCCCTGCTCTAATGACATTTCAGTTACTGGGCTGTTTCCCTGGAAGGGGGTCCAGGTATGGGGTTGTTGCCCTGGAGGCCCCAGCAGCCCACAAAGACCTCTTGATCCCACTGGCCTCCAGGACTTAAGGTTAACACATAGCATCACTGCTTAGTATTACACCATAGAGAGCTTGATTCAGAGTAAAGAAAGAAAGAAAAAAAAAAAACATAAGATGTGCACCTTGTTAACACGACGCTGCACTGCAGGTGGGGTAGATTTAAAATGTGCAGAGGGGTGGCGGATTCAGAATGATAAATGTGGGCAGATATTGTTTGAAAATATGCAAATGCAGCAGCCACCAGGATTTGTACTGAGATCCCATGGGCGGCTTTGCGCGTCCCAGCGGCTGCGTACAAAGATGAAGCATTGCCCGCAGATCGGTCGCCAGGAGTAGCCAGAGGCATTGTTATTGCGCTGCTTTCAGCTCAAAGTCACCCAGTGTGTGAAGATATTGAGGTTGCGCACAATTCTGAATCAGGCCCAGAGATTGACAGCTGGGTGCTTCTGTGTCCTTACTTCTGGACATCAGTGCAAAAACAAACCTGTCCTGCATTAAGTTCACTACAAGCAGAGGCAGACGGTACTTTCCCTGCACGCCCAACACATGACTGTATTTGCACCACCTTGCAGTGCATCACTGTTTGACCCAGGAGCAAATTGCTGCTGATTTTTTTTCCCTGAATAAGCCGAGGCTCAACAAGATGGATTATGTGTGAAATGATGCTGCCTAGATAGCTTAGCATGCCACTGTTCTGCTCTAATGATCATCTGTACAAAACCTTCGATCCCAGGTTCGATACGTTTAGGATGAGGAGATAGTTACCAGTCTGTGCCATAGTTACAGCTGAACTGTAATTTGCAGTAGTAACTAGCTCAACAGCAGACAACGGTTTGTCACTACAGCTTACAGAGGGGGAACTCGGGGGCTTCCTGCACAACCATATGCGTTAAACAGAACAAGGTAGCAGGAGAAAACAGGCTGTGAGATCTACCTCATGTAGAGGCAAAAGGGCACAAGGTGCCACAAAGCCGCACAAAGCAGGGGCACAAAGGCACGCGTCCACACAATGCAGGGGCGCAAGGGCATGCGGCCGCATAAAGCAGGGTCGCAAGGGCACGCGTCCGCACAAAGCCGGGTCGCAAGGGCACGCGTCCGCACAAAGCCGGGTCGCAAGGGCACGCGGCCGCACAAAGCCGGGTCGCAAGGGCACGCGGCCGCACAAAGCAGAGCGCAGCAAGGGCACGCAGCCGCACAAAGCACAGCGCAGCAAGGGCACGCGGCCGCACAAAGCACAGCGCAGCAAGGGCATGCGGCCGCACAAAGCCGGGTGGCAAGGGCACACGGCCACACAAAGCAGAGCACAGCAAGGGCACGTGGCCGCACAAAGCAGAGCGCAGCAAGGGCACGCGGCCGCACAAAGCAGAGCGCAGCAAGGGCACGCGGCCGCACAAAGCACAGCGCAGCAAGGGCACGCGGCCGCACAAAGCACAGCGCAGCAAGGGCACGCGGCCGCACAAAGCCGGGTGGCAAGGGCACATGGCCACACAAAGCAGAGCGCAGCAAGGGCACGTGGCCGCACAAAGCAGAGCGCAGCAAGGGCACGTAGCCGCACAAAGCAGAGCACAGCAAGGGCACGTAGCCGCACAAAGCAGAGCGCAGCAAGGGCACGTGGCCGCACAAAGCACAGCGCAGCAAGGGCACGTGGCCGCATAAAGCAGAGCGCAGCAAGGGCACGTAGCCGCACAAAGCAGAGCGCAGCAAGGGCACGTGGCCGCACAAAGCAGAGCACAGCAAGGGCACGTGGCCGCACAAAGCAGAGCACAGCAAGGGCACGTGGCCGCACAAAGCAGAGCACAGCAAGGGCACGTGGCCGCACAAAGCAGAGCACAGCAAGGGCACGTAGCCGCACAAAGCAGAGCGCAGCAAGGGCACGTGGCCGCATAAAGCAGAGCGCAGCAAGGGCACGTGGCCGCACAAAGCAGAGCACAGCAAGGGCACGTGGCCGCACAAAGCAGAGCACAGCAAGGGCACGTGGTCGCACAAAGCAGGGGCACAAGGGCACACGGCAGCTCAAAGCAATGGCACACGGCAGCTCAAAGCAGGGGCGCAATGGCACACGGCCACTCAAAGCAGGGGCGCAAGGGCACGCGGCCCCTCAAAGCAGGGGCGCAGCAAGGGCACGCGGCCGCACAAAGCAGGGACGCAAGGGCACGCGTCCGCACAAAGCACGGTCGCAAGGACACGCTGCCGCACAAAGCAGGGGCGCAAGGGCACGCGTCCGCACAAAGCACGGTCGCAAGGACACGCGGCCGCACAAAGCAGGGGTGCAAGGGCACGCGTCCGCACAAAGCACGGTCGCAAGGAAACGCGGCCGCACAAAGCAGGGGCGCAAGGGCACGCGTCCGCACAAAGCAGGGGCGCAAGGGCACGCGTCCGCACAAAGCAGGGGCGCAAGGGCACGCGGCCGCACAAAGCAGGGGCGCAAGGGCACGTGGCCGCACAAAGCAGAGGCGCAAGGGCACGTGGCCGCACAAAGCTGGGGCGCAAGGGCACGCGGCCGCTCAGAGCAGGGGCGCAGCAAGGGCACGCAGATGCTCAAAGCACGGGCGCAAGGACACGCGGCCGCACAAAGCAGGGGCGCATGGGCACGCGTCCGCACAAAGCAGAGGCGCAAGGGCACGTGGCCACTCAAAGCAGGGGCGCAAGGGCACGTGGCCGCACAAAGCAGGGGCGCAAGGGCACGCGGCCGCTCAGAGCAGGGACGCAGCAAGGGCACGCAGACGCTCAAAGCAGGGGGCAGCAAGGGCACGCGTCCGCACAAAGCACGGTCGCAAGGGCACGTGGCCGCACAAAGCAGAGGCGCAAGGGCACGTGGCCGCACAAAGCAGGGGCGCAAGGGCACGCGGCCGCTCAGAGCAGGGGGCAGCAAGGGCACGCAGACGCTCAAAGCAGGGGGCAGCAAGGGCACGCAGCCGCACAGGTGCGCAAAAGTTTTTTTGTTTATTGTTGCTGCAGCAATGTATTTCTGTGTGTTAGCCCTTTATATATTTATTTGTTTAACAGACACTGAATTGGTTCTTAACAGAGATCTAGAAGTAACAGCGGTAACAGTAGTGAAGAGTCTTTTCTGAAACCTAAATCTCTAACAAATCATCTATTATGTTTTAAAGACATCCCCAGTTATCTGATCGTGTCACGGAGAGCTGGGAAATCATACGCAAATAGAAATCACATCAGATACAGTTTAACCACTTATGTTCCCAACTTACTCCAACATATGTTCAGTTAATGCAGTTTGTAACCTTAAATGGAGAGAGCTCCACCCCCAACCCCCCCCCCCAGGTCACTAAGAAACCAGAAGACGTTTACTGGTATGTGACGTAGGGCGAGGCGGACATAAGCATGGACTTTTATACTGATACCAAACCTAACAAATACGGGCTGCACACACTTTTGAAGTGGAACCAATTACAGCAAATCTACCCCAGAGGACAGGACAAGCTTCTTCTAAATATCGCAATAAAACGGACAACTCTGGGAGAAACTTATTCCTATTTTAAATTTCTTATATTGCCTTTTAATCAGCAGCAGATGTTGCAGTAGATAGAACCAAGTTCCCCACTTATCAGCACATACTAATCAGAAGCTGTGAGACTTGACAGAAATCTGTTAATATAACGAGAATTATTCTAACGGCTTCAGCAGAATATTAGAATTAAACACACATAGTACTGAACATTCTGCTCCTATTTTCTGAATGAATTTGAATCATTCTGCAGTGTCCTTTACTTGGAGAATCTCCCCTGAGATGGTACAATGTTGATATAGCAATGCACACTGCGCTTCCAGCATCCTGCTAATATAAACCTAAACTATATTAGCCACGTTCAGAGTCTCAGCCGGTCCCTTTGGATCAGAGACGAGCGGATGACGGCGCAGAGAATGCGCCAGCCCAGGAATTACTAACCTTGCTGAAAGAGAGAGAGAGTCAGAGAGGTGACTAGCAGGAAAAGTGCTTTGATTGGAGGGAAGTGAGCCGGCTCATGTGCAAAGATATGAACCATCTGTTGGAGAAAGGAACAATATAATGTATTAAAAGATCCGTTATGTGTTCCTTATCGGTATTCATTTGCTGCACAATAATTCTATATAGTTAGCCTTTTATAATATATAAATATATATATATATATATATATATATATATATATATATATATATATATACACACACATATATATATATATATATATATATATATATATATATATAGTGTCCATGTGTAACTGAAACACTGCCATCTGCTGGCAGCGAGTGAAACCACATCTCTTTCTATTTCACAAATACAGAAAGACAGAGGAAATCACACACACAGAAACACAGAGGCAATCACAAGGTAGCAGACTAGCTTTCGAAGCTTTTACTTTGAACGGGCTTAGCTATAAAACGGATAATTCCTTCTCACCTCTGTGAGGTGAAGTGCCAACACTGGTCACTAGAGGCCACACGACGCACCAAATGACTCATTTGTGTGCGAAAACATGTCATAGCAGAAAGTGAAAGCAATTTTTGCAGGGGCACCGATCTGTTTCAAACTTGCTGTATGTGGAGAGAGGGAACTATGAAGACAGAGACTGGAGGTAGTAGCAGATAGGGACTGGGGGGGTGGGGTGTAGAGTTCGTAGGCTAAACTGTCACAGCTCACAGTAATAGTACATGGCAGTAGCCATTTTTACATGCTTTTAATTTCCTTTTTACGTTGAGAAGCAACGCTCTTAACCATGACAGATATATTACTGGTCAAGCCCGTGAATGAGATTCCACTCCATGCCTTGTGTTACAGAGCTCCTCGCAGTGAATAGTGGAGGAAGTCATTAAACAGGTCTTTGTGGGACATTCCTCTCATTACACTTTGAAGCAGGGCTCCTCGCAGTGAATGTAAAAGCAGCTCAGTGATGTTGTTTTGGTGTAGGACATTCCTCAGCTGGTGGCCTTCTATAGCAAAGCTCCTTACAGTGACTGTATGAGAAGCGCAGTGATCATGTTCCTGTGCATGACATTCTTATGATAACCAGCAGTAACAGAGCTCCTCACAGTGACTGCTGCTTATATACTGCTTAACTGTGTGTAAAAACCTGCTCATTATGGCTGAATGGGGTCAATATATGGTACAGTAGATCTTTAAAAGTGTAAAAGCAGTTTACTTTGGCATTTTTCTTAAACTAGTCTCTATACTGTGGTAATGTTTTGGCAGTTACCAGCAGCCACCAGCGATGATGTAATGCACACTGCGTGTCAGGTTTCATACCACATGCACTTCCATGATCCAAATGTCTAAATATGAAGCAGCCAATAGGAGCAGAGAAGACGCACAAGGAGTAGATGATGGTTTCGCTCATGTACAGTCTTGACTTGCCATGTATGAAACAAGATCTGTGTCTTCCTGAGCTTCTTATTCTCCACATAGGAGCAACCGTTTTGTACAGCAATAAACCACCTACCTGGCGAGTAAGATCAATGGCAGAGGCCTGTGGAATCGTGCTGTACATTTGTCCCAACATCTCACACAGCTGAGGAACCATAGGTGCAAAGTCATCCAGTAACGTCTTCACGGACTTCTCAAATATGGCGCACACCGCCTGCAAGTGCAGCATTTAAGAAATAAAGCACAAATTCCCAGTAAAAAAAGAGAGAAATTTGTGATAACATTATACGGACTGTCTCCTCTGAGAAGATACAATGGGCGGTATTCAATGTGAATACCTGCGAGGTGCAGCGAATCCTTTTTAGGATTCGCTGCACATTCGCCACGTTCCGGAGCCGGCGGGCTCCGGTATTCAACGTGTCAGGGGCTCGCTGCCCCTGACTGGCGAATATGAGCTCCTGCGGCGATTGCCGCAGGGAGCCTGAGGACGGTGCCAGGCAGAGAGATGGTAGTCTCTCTGCCTGCCCCAGAACTTTGTGGGGGGTAGGTGGGCTCCCCGGGTGCCAGGCAGCACAGGCTGCCCCCCGGGGGTGCCAGCAGGGGAGCGTATATTCACTACACACGATCGTAACGTGCTGGATGCTGCGTAAAAAAAAAATATATATATATATATATTTTTTTTTTATTAAATATATATTCATGTGCTTACAGCACATGAATAAAAATAGCATGCCCCTCCTCAGAATAAAATTCCTGATTTTTTTACACCAAATGTAAAAAACAAAACACTTTATTTTAAAAGTTCACATTCCACTTCACCATAAAAAGATAGCGATTGCTACTCGGTGAATCATGGTGAAAAAAACCTTGAAATGTATTCGCCATGTGGTCATTGAATAGGGTGATTCACCGTTTTAGTCAGAAATTCGCCAAACAGCACAAATTCGCCATAAAAACATGGCGAATCAGGCTCATTGAATACCGCCCAATAAATCAGCAATTATTCCTGCCAGAGATACAGGCGCAGTGAGAAGGAAGAAACTGGACAGCGAGTTTTTCTCATAGTACGCCACACTCACCTCTACAACCTGTGCGTCATTCAGCCATGTGCTCAGAACCTTCCGGATCAGCTGGAAAACCTGCTGCAGAACCAGCACCACCTGCAGCAAACACGGAACACCGACACATTCAGTGCTGTACGATATGTATATTGCCGCTTTCACCTTCCAATGAGTGACCCAGATAACTGCATAACAGGTTAATGCTGCTAAACAGACAGGCCAAATCTGGCAACTTACCGGGTTCGGTCCTTGCACGACAGGTAACTTCTTCACCTTCGCCGTTTCACGCTCGTCGTCATGACAGCTTATGTCCAGCGTTGTGAACAGGTTAGAGAGAAGCCCCAGGATATGGATTATTGCTAATTTATTGGAAGGGTTCGGCTGCAAAGAAGATGTAAGAAATGATATTCTCAAAATGAAGAGTTATAATTTATATCAGGAGAAACTCAGCCAGGATCCGATACCATGTACGGCGCGGTCCTAACTGCTGAACAATGACACATATTTTAGAAAGCTGATGTAAAGAGGAGTCACAGAGAGGAAAGGTAATTGGGGGGGGGGGGCGGCATACTTATAGAGTGGCAGCAATAGCGGTGATTAGGGGGTGCAGCCTCCTGCAGTTCTGTATAATTAAATACCTTTCACATTTAAGAGAGAAATCTTAAACTGAAATGGAATAAGTTGAGAGGACAGCAGGCTGTATTTTCCCTAATACTCTCTATGCCCAGGGGTGGCCAAACCTGTCCTCAAGATCTACCAACAGGTCATGCGTCTCAGGCCACCTGTGGATCAAGCCGGGATTAAATTCTCTGCCTGCTGATCGGGGGAAAGAGTGTCGGAAGAAACGGACGTCGACTGTCGAGATCCGGCCGTGGATTGTCGAGGCAAAACAGATCCGACTGCTTTTAAAGTCGAGCCCGTTCAGTAGAGCAGCCTCTTCAATGCTGTTGGCGACGACAGCAATGAGTAGACGCCCGTCACTAGTCAGAAATAGCTGCGGGGATTGAATACCCCCCACGGTGTCATATATGTAGGGTTCAGCGAGTGGCACTTACGGTCTCATCTGCCAATTTCTCCAGCTGCTGTATATAAGGGGTGATGAGCGAGTGCAGATTGCTAAGAATCTCCTCCACCTGCAGAGCAGACAGCAGGAATCCCAGCGCCTGCATCAGCCACATACACTGACTGGTCTGTAAGAGAAGATCCGGCTGTTAGAGACACAATCATCGGTAGATGTTCCCACGCTGTGCGCACACACACAGTGCGCCCACCTACTACCGCTTGGGTTGGTAGTAGCCATCATCATCAAGAGCGAGCAGCTTCATCAGCCTCTAACTGGTACAAATTACACTGAAGTGCCAAAAGTCGCGGGACCCGACCTAGCCTGGCAGCAGCTCAATGTAGCATTAATTCCACACGTGGACAGACCACTGGAGAGATGCGGATCCATGCTGTCTGCAGAGCTTCCCACAGGTCCCTGATATTTGTATGTGCAGGATTTGGGGTACAAATGGACACTCTCCACCACGTACCATATATGTTCAACTGGGTTCATGTCTGACTAACTTGGTGGCCGCATCATTCACCAGAACGCTCCAGAATGCTCCTCAAAATTATCCTGCTGGAACATTCCATCATTCTGGGGGTAAATTAACTTCTTGAAGGACTGCGGATGGTCACCAAGCACTGCAACATTGATGTGTTTAGGCGGATCACCTGACCCATACCATGCAATGTAAACACGCCCCCCTCCATGATGGAGCCACCACCAGTCTGCATGAAGCTTTGTTGACAACTAGGGTCCATGGACTTATGGAGTCTACACCACACCTGAGCAACACCATCAGCCCAACACAACTGCAGCTGTTCGGAACGCGCCATACAGTATGTTACCAGTGCTCTAGGGTCCAATCTGCGCTGTCAGGAGTCCAGGCAAGGCACTGTGTCTGGTGTCATAGTGTTATTGGGGGCACTCTGTTTGTGTGTGTGTGTGTGTGTGTGTGTGTGTCTTCTGCTAACATAGACCATAAAAGCTAAGGAACACTGCACTGACTACAATCTGGTACTTCCTGCATTGAATGATATTTAAGCCAGTGTCATTGGTCTGTTACTATGGAGAAATGCTCATGATGATTAAGCAATGCGCTGCCCATGGTGGCTGGTAACACCTTCCATGTGGTATTTCCTGTACACGTCATCAAGGAATGGTGAATGTCCGCACAACTTCAGGCATCCACTCTCAAGCCCAGTTTAAATATCCTTGCCACGAGCAGCCGAGCAGGTGTTCCAACTGACTCAGGACATGTCAGATTACTGCTCGTGCGTTACCTTTACATACTGCTTATACCATGATTTTTGGCACTTCAGTGCATATGCCTGGAAACACTATTCTTACATCCTGCAGTTCAGATGACTAAACATTGCCTATGTGAGAACAGCCGTTCGAGCCCAGTAACAGCATTCTGCTACAGAATGAAATGAGCAGGACTCTGGGGGGTGATAAAGGGAGGAAAAGTGATAAAGTGCCTGGTTCTTCATTACCGGCCAATCAGCTCCTAACTGTCCCTTTTGAAACCCAGTCTGTAACTTAACAGTCAGGAGCTGATTGGCCGGTGATAAAGTACCAGGCACGTTATCGCTTCTCCTCCCTTAGCACTGCTTCATACATCTACCACTCAGTAACCAATGCATGCGTAGGCTCCATCAGAGAGCACACACAGTGTAGAAACAAGCACAATGCAATCTACCAGCAGGAGGACATTAAACCATGCACTGCTTGCGAACTGGAAACAAACCAAATCTGTGCAGTCATTTCATCTTATTCGACAAAAACACAAAAATGTAAGATTTTGGTATTACCTTGTGGATTTGTTTCAGCAGCACATCCTGAAAAGAGAAAAGCATTACACTGTAAAGATTTCTTCTTTACAATAATGATGTTAGAGTCAATGCAGATCACTGTATAAGAGGAATCTTGCCACATAACTGTCGCGCATTGTTACGGTTTAGAAATATTACAGCAATTCAATTGTGTTTGGGCAACTTGTGATGTGCCGTTGAAATGCCCAATAATCAGAATCAGGCATTTTTTGCAGTTCAATAGGGTTACGAAGGGAAATGGTGAATTGGTCAAAACAGGTGTGAAAATGGTCAAGCAATGGATGGAGTCCGTCATTCATTCACAGCGCTCGCCAGAATGTCACCGCTGACGAGCGCTGGCTGAGAGGGACTAAATCAGACTGGGAATCGCATGCGTCTCACACGTACATGCCTCCCAGTCAGTCGGGGGCGGAAAAAATGCCTGTCTCTGCTTCAGGGAGATGGGCAAGGTTAGGGGGGGTTCTGTGAGGTGGCGGACGGCAGCAGGCAGCTCCGTCGGAACAGGGCGCGCGAGCATCTCATGTGTGCACGCCCCCTTCCAACAGATAGCGAGGCCTGGCAATTCTATCGCCAGTCCCTGCAATAACAAGCTGCGCTCTATCTGTATGTGATTGTCTCTGTGTTTGTGCATGTGTGCGAGAGAGAGAGATGTAGTTTCACTCACTGCCAACAGATGGCAGTAATATATATATATATATATATATATATATATATATATATATATATATATATATATACACACACACACACACACACACACACACACACACACATACATATATACGCACGTACGTACGTATATATACTTATAAAGCTAAGTGGATTGTATGTTTTTACTAGCCTGAAGAAAACGTCCAAATAAAGGACGTTGAAACGTTGCTTTGAAACACTCGTGTACCTGATTTTTCTTCCTGCTGAGAGTGCCGCTCCAAACCCTGCAAGTGTGTGTGTGTGTATATATACACATATATATACATACATACATATATATACACACATACATACAGGTGTATCCTCAATCTCAAAAGAAATACTCAGGCACCACTCTTTGGGCTTGAATATTTGTATTAGTTGTGCATCAATTAAATGCCATCATAAAGTCGACAGACCCGTTTCAAGGTATAGGAAGCTTTTTTTTTTTCAGGAATTTGGAATACAGTACATTATACAAGTGCATGTGCTTCGTGCAATAAATGAAACAAACCACAGAGCACGGAGCACCTGCACTTTTATAATGTACTGTATGCCAAAGTGGCGCCTGAGTACTTAATTTCTTCTGAGATTGAGGATACAGCTGTATATGAATACTGGAAGGCAACGCGGCAATATTCATTTGATCTAGAGTGCCACATCTCTATCTCTCTCTTTATATAAGATATATATAAGAATAAGATATATATAAGAATAAGATATCTATTCATAAATATATATGGAGAGAGAGAGAGAGAGAGAGAGAGAGAGAGAGAGAGAGAGAGAGAGAGAGAGAGAGAGAGAGAGAGAGAGAGAGAGAGAGAGAGAGAGAGAGAAACACTTATATAGCACCAGCATCTTTCTTTGCGCTTTATAACTGGCAACAAAAAACGTAAACAAAATAAAGCAAACCGTAGAATTTATTTTACATTGATTTTCTAGTTATAATGAATTCTATTATGGGATTTTAATTTGAACGCTATTAAATGTATGACATTTAACTATCTCTCTCTGTTCTATTGTTCCTATTGTTTTTGTGACTTTGCTCTCTCTTTTTGAGGGAGCGGCATTCAGATTGCACTGGTTAATTAGATGGTTACGGTGCCTGACCCTTCTCCCTCTTTCTACCAGTAATAAAACAAGACTGGGAAGTAGCAGCTACACAGACACAGAGGTTAGAGGGCCCTGCTCGACTGTACGCAACTACTGTACTCTTTCAGGTTTTTTGACCTGCATAAGACCCCATATCAGGACATGGCCTCAAACATGTAGGAGAGACCCCACGCACCTGTTCATTTGGTTTATGGGTCATTCTCCAATACTAACTACACTGAGCATTAATCATGGGAACCCAAACATCTGTGGGATATGTATCATTCATTTGTATCAGCCTCAAGTGGTTTTCTATGTCAGGTTCCCACTAAGGCCAATGGTAAGTTGATCGTTGTCCGTGTAGAAGAAATTAAAGTTTGATTTAAAAAGAAAAAGCATTCATTGTAACCGTAGCGGTTGAGCAGATCCACCATATAGTTATATGAGGGAGAGATCAAATGAGTGCTCATACAACTATCTGTAATAAATAAAAGGCTAACTACTCCTCACCTCATGAGGTGAAGAGCCGCCTGGGACCACTAGTGCACACTGGACGGGCTAAATTACTCCTTTGTGAGCTAAAAGTTGTCAGAACAGAAAATGAAAGCTATTTATGTACTGAAACTGATCTGTTTCAAACTTAATGGATGCAGAGATTAGAGGTAGGAGCAGATAGGGACCGGGGGGTGGGGTGGAGTGATTATGGGCTAAAAACTGTCACAGCTCAAACTGAATGTAAAAACTGTCACAGCTCACAGTGAACGTACATTGCAGAAGCCGTCATTTTGACGGGCTTTAAACTAATCTGTAATAAACAAATGACAATTTATGACCAAGCGGGTGTCAGTGTGTAGACATTGCATAGATATACAGATGTAATTACCTGCGACACAGCGACAATGTTGGCGGCATACGGAAGGAGATCGTACTTGCACTCTCTGCAGATTTTCTTTAAGGTAGATACACTAGACACTGACAGTTCAGGGTTCCCCAAAGCATGAAGAACTAAGGGTAACACCTTGCTGATCATCACTGGGTGGTCTGCCAACCATTCCGCCAATGCCCCTAATAGCACACACAAAAGGACAGCGCTCAATGTAATTATACAGCTTTAGTCACCTGTCAATGTGGGATCAACAAGTTTCTGAAGGGGACTTACTCAGTGTGTGATCATTCTATAAATATACCAGCACAGGTCACTGCATGGAGATCTCTGACTGCACAGAGGCAAATGTATTTCCCACTGAGCTGTGATTATCACTTACACATTCATCTACTTTTCTACAGCAGTCATTGGTCCAGAGGATCAAACCGATGCCTCCAGTTATCTTTACACTGACGTACAGCCACATATTGATGTATCAGACTGACTTCTATATAACAGTTCAAGGCATGAGATATAGGCCTCTATATTACACCATCCGTCATTCATCTACCTACTTACTGTGTGCGAACGCTAGAAATGTTTGCCCATGAAAGTACACACATTTTACTTCTATGTCTGCGGTCTCCAAATATTAATTCTCGGGCGCCCTCATCACACATAATATAACCAACTCCCCCATGTGGATTATCCTTCCCCTGCAGTGTGCGCCCTCCACCATAATTACGTATCAATCCATTAGTACATCCTTCTATAGAACTGCAATTATTCTCCATGTGTGGTATATACTTTCATGGATTCTGCTGCCTCTACCCCCCCCCCCCACCCCCTTCTCCCCTTCTCATTCACACCACAGGACACCGCATTATCACATGTGCTACGATGTCTATACCATTAATAAGTTGGGGTAGCAGTAAAGCACATTTGTGCCGTGGGGTTGGTAGGAGTTTTCTAATTAAATAGACGTTGTGGAATGAATTCAATAGGAGAGAAGTTGATAAATAACAAAAAAACATTAGACTGCTTTAATAATAATAATATGCACATTACACTGGTTTACAAAGGGAACCAGTGAATACCAGAGTTATGGGTTTCCCTCAAAGGGAACTGGTCAGCCCAACAAACCATCAATCCCGTTTCCTTACCGATGGTGAACATAACGGTGTCCGCAAGCTGCACATTATTGATGTTGATACGCGGGAAAAGGCCGATGAGTCCAGGGACGACGTCAGAATAGTTGACATCAACGGTCTCGGCTATGGACTGAAAGCCGTACAGCAAAGCTTCTGTGTGCTGGAGGCAACAAAGACTTTTATAAATACTGGTTCCCCGCTCCAAATACAAACTCAAAGTGTCACATGACCATCACAGCAGCCATCTTGTAATTGCTCATGCAGAATACAAAGTCTTTGGATCACAGAAGCAGCCAAATTCTTGGTTAAGGAAGGGAAATCATAGTTTGTGTTAGAGCTGGGATGCAGTCTGGTATTACCGTGGGGGTCATCTAGCTGATGCCAGGTGTATTTTACAGTCAACTTTCTTTAACTTTCAAAACCTACACCTCGTTAATATGAAAATATGGGTTTTCTTACAAAAAAAAAAAATTGTTTAAATTTATGTGTTTATCCCTTAACCTCTTTGTGGGCCTTATTCTAGTTCACTCTTTCTGACAACATCCTTCTTAGATGGACAAAACCATGTGCACTGCAGGGGGGGCAGATGTAAAATGTGCAGAGAGAATTAGATTTGGGTGAGTTATTTTGTTTCTGTGCAGGGTAAATACTGGCTGCTTTATTTCTACACTGCAACATAGATCTCACTTTGAAGTAAAACCCCACCCAAATCTAATTCTATCTGCACAAGTAACATCTGCCCCACCTGCAGTGCACATGGTTTTGTCCATCTAAGAAGGATTTTGTCAGAAAGAGTGAACTAGAATAAGGGCCTGTGAGAGAGGTGCAAAATATCCGCTAAAAATGCCAACATCACTCACATTTGTTAAATAAATTCAAATAAAAAATGCTGTGTACAAAAAGATTATATTTAGAACATAAAGGTAACATTACATGTCATTATTATGAATAAATATGTTTACTATAAAGTCAGCACCATTGAGATACACATTATAATATATAGGTGCAGCTGCTAGAGGCAACGCTCACCCCCCACACCAGCTAACAAGCTCACTACTATAATGAAAGCCGAGTGAGAGCCAAGCGAGGCTAGAGCATCCTTGCCCCAATCCAGATTTTGCTCTGAAGTCCAGAAATGCAATGTTCTACCCTCTGGGAGTAATTCTACAGCACGACAGTGACAGAAATACACACAATTAAGATATAAACCTAATAATCTGCACGGGTACAGTTACCTCACCTGACAGCATTCCTCCAGTCCAACATCGCATTTCAGGCACCTTACAATGCAGTCTTCGAAGGTTTGTGAAAAAGGTCATTTTTAGGTGCCTGAAACGTGTTTGTATACTGGGGGGAGGCTGCCAGATGAGGTAACTGAGTTCCCATGCCATTGGTACTCTTTCCTCTCTCCTCATACCCGGGCTTAGAAGAGCGTGTGGAACATTCCTCCCCTGCATTGTGCATTTTTTTCACCATTACCACATGGTTTGTTATGTAAATTTTTGTCATTTTTGTTTTGTAAAACTGCTTTCTGGAATAAACCTTCTTACGGATGTGGATTTGGGAGTGACGCCCAGTCTTTGCTGGATAATCAGAGGGCAGTAAAAACCTTTTGGTGCATATAGAGCTTCAGTTTCAGGTGAGAGTGTGGTCTAAGGGGAGAGTGTGGTCTAAGGGGAGAGTGTGGTCTAAGGGGAGAGTGTGGTCTAAGGGGAGAGTGTGGTCTAAGGGGAGAGTGTGGTCTAAGGGGAGAGTGTGGTCTAAGGGGAGTGTGTGGTCTAAGGGGAGTGTGTGGTCTAAGGGGAGAGTGTGGTCTAAGGGGAGAGTGTGGTCTAAGGGGAGAGTGTGGTCTAAGGGGAGAGTGTGGTCTAAGGGGAGAGTGTGGTCTAAGGGGAGAGTGTGGTCTAAGGGGAGAGTGTGGTCTAAGGGGAGAGTGTCTTGATTGATGGGACTGATCACGTAGATATTGTCAAGTGGCAGAAGAAACACAACTCTGAAAGAAACCTTTATGGATACATAGGGTCTTTATTAAAAGGTCAGTATTGTGGATGACAGGATTTATCACCTAGATATCGTCAAGTGACAGAAGTAACACAAACCTTAAAGAAACCTTTATGGGCACAGAGGGCCTTTAGTGAAGGTCAGTGTTGTGGATATATACCAGCTACCACCTGACATTTAAATACTGTATTAATTACCAGGACATCCTCTTCTCGTTATTCTTTATCCCTTGGAGATTGTGACTACCAGTGAAAGAGTAACAGGAGTGGAGGAGAATACTTACCTTGTGTAGGACCGCGGCGGATGTATAAAGCCTGGTGAAGTGATAAAGTGGAAGGTGATAACACACCAGCCAAATCAGCTCCTAACGCTCAAGAAGGGTTTCAAAAATGACAGGAGTCGATTGGCTGGTGCGTTACCACTTTCCACTTTATCACTTCAACATGCTTGATACATCTGCCCCAGAGGGCACATAAGCGACATTTCCTCTGTATTCGAGACACATTGATGAAGATTTTTTACCATATCTTGTAGTATAAAAGGGGATTTTGTACTTACCGTTAAATCCTTTTCTCAGACTCCATAGGTGACACTGGAGAGTTACAGTGGGGAATAGAAGGCGACCACAGGGAGCTTGGGCACTTTAGAATAAATTAACAGTGACTAACTCCTCCCCTTCTACTTCCTCTCCTAGGCAGTCTAGGTATGTGCCCGGAGGGAGCTGGAAGAAAGGAAAAACAACACACTTCCGAGAGGAGGTCAAACATAACATAACAAGTCACACACACACTCACATAGAGTGAACATATAGTTTGAAGAATAGCATTCGTAACAGAATGAACCCATTCATAAAACCTTTGGTAAATCTTAGAACTCAGACTAAGTATAATAGTCTCTTAACATCAGGTAATTAACCCAACCTGAAACTAAACAGTAACCAGGAGAGACAGCGTCGGGTGGGCGTCCAGTGTCACCTATGGAGTCTGAGAAAAGGATTTAACGGTAAGTACAAAATCCCCTTTTCTCTTTCCTCCACTAGGTGACACTGGAGAGTTACAGTGGGGACGTCCCAGAGCTCCCAACACGGGTGGGATGACGCTGAGAGCCCCTTAACACAGAACGGCCAAACCGCGAAGCAGCTGCCGCAAAGGTGTCAAACTTGTAAAAGCGGACAAAGGTCCTCTGACCAGACCACGTAGCCGCTCTACATAGATCCTGTAGAGAAACTCCACGGGCAGCCGCCCAGGAGGTACCCACCGACCTTGTAGAATGGGCGGAAATCGGAGAAGGTGGCACTCTAGAGGAAGCCACATAAGCTTGACGAATTGTCAATCTGATCCACCTGGCCAGGGCCTGCTTGGAAGCGGGCCAACCAGGACGTAAGGAGTCATAGAGTACAAATAAAGCATCCGACTTACGTACAGCCTCTGTTCTGGCCACGTAAATGTGCAAGGCCCGGACCACGTCCAGCGCTCTAGACTCCTGTGAGTCCTCCCGAAAGGCCGGCACCACAATAGGTTGGTTAATGTGGAATGCCGAGACCACCTTTGGGAGAAACACACTAGAGGTGCGCAGCTCCGCTCTATCCTCGTGGAAACACAAGAAGGGTGGCTTACAAGAGAGAGCACTCAGCTCCGACAC
The DNA here is from genome assembly GCF_055691185.1 of Crinia signifera. Taxonomy (NCBI): domain Eukaryota; kingdom Metazoa; phylum Chordata; class Amphibia; order Anura; family Myobatrachidae; genus Crinia; species Crinia signifera. The sequence continues at coordinate 158,756,531 of NC_139224.1, forward strand.
CCTTCTAGCCGAAGCCAAGGCCAACAGTAGGACAGTCTTCCAAGTGACGTATTTTAGTTCCACCTCCTCCATAGGCTCAAATACAGAGGACTGGAGAAACGCCAGTACCACATCCAGGTCCCATGGAGCAGTAGGAGGCCTGAAGCAGCCGCAACACCCCCTGGAAGAAAGTCTGTACCTGAGGAAGAAGAGCTAGCCTCCTCTGGAAAAAAATGGAGAGGGCGGATACTTGAACCTTCAAGGACCCCAGCCGGAGTCCTGAGGACAAGCCCTTCTGCAAGAACAGCAGCAATCTGGCTAATTTGAAGTTCACAGGAGAGACCCTCCTGGATTCGCACCAGGCCACATAGGCCCTCCAGATGCGGTGGTAATGCACCGAGGTAACCTGCTTTCTAGCTCCTATCATGGTTGGAATCACCGCCTGCGGGATCCCTGCCTTCCTCAGGATGGACCTCTCAACAGCCATGCCGTCAAATGTAGATGCTGTAAGTTGGGACAGGTGAACGGACCCTGTGTTAGCAGGTCGTCGCAGAGAGGCAGAGGCCATGGTTCATCTACTAACAGGCCTGTTAGAACCGTGTACCACGACCGGCGAGGCCAGTCTGGAGCGATGAACAGCACCGTCACCGACTCCCGTCGGATTCTCTGCAGAACCCGAGGGATGAGAGGCACTGGAGGGAAGATGTAAAGGAACTGATCCGTCCAGGGTGCCGTGAGAGCGTCCACGGCCACTGCCTGTGGATCTCTTGTCCGAGCGCAGTACCGGGGCAACTGGTGGTTGTGTCTGGAGGCCATCATGTCTATCTGCGTACAACCCCACCGATGAGTCAAGGTCTGGAAGACCTGGGGGTTCAGACACCACTCTCCGTGGTGGACGTCTCGGCGGCTGAGGTAGTCTGCCTCCCAGTTTTCCACGCCTGGTATGAAAATGGCAGACACGGCCCCTGCGTGCTCCTGCACCCAGCAAAGAATCCTCTTCACCTCTCTCATTGCTGCACGGCTGCGGGTGCCTCCCTGCTTGTTTATGTAAGCCACAGCCGTGGCATTGTCCGACTGCACCCTGATGTCCTTGTTCCGGAGAACCACTTCCGCCTGGAGCAGGGCATAATACACTGCTCGCAGTTCCAGCACGTTGATGGACATCTGTGCTTCCTCCGGGGTCCACAGTCCCTGGAAGTGGAGGCCCAACGTGACCGCTCCCCAACCCCTGAGGCTGGCGTCCGTGGTGAGGAGCGTCCAATTGTGTATGGCGAACCTCCGCCCCTCCTGCAGGTTGCTGGAGTTGAGCCACCACGCCAGTGATGCTCGAGCCTGATGGGAGAGAGAGATTCGCTGCTGTAGAAACAGGTGTGAACCTGTCCACTGGCGGAGCAGACACAGATGGAAGGGGCGAGATCGAAACCGCCCGTACTGCACCGCCTCGAACGTGGCCACCATCCTTCCCAGCAGCCTTGTGCAAAGGAGAACTGTGACCGTTCGATGCTGCAGCACCAGACGAACCGCTTCCTGTAGGGACAAGATCTTGTCCATGGGAAGGAACACCCTTCTCTGGACCGTGTCCAGAGTCATCCCTAGGAACAGGATCCTCTGCGATGGGGTCAGCTGTGACTTCTGGATGTTGAGCATCCAACCATGGGATTCCAGAGTCTGACGTGTCAGGTGGATGTTGTGCAGAAGGACCTCCCTGGACGGAGCCTTCAACAGAAGGTCGTCCAAGTAAGGGACAATTGTAACTCCCTGAGCCCTGAGTATCTCCATCATGACAGCCATCACTTTGGTAAACACCCAGGGCGCAGAGGAGAGGCCGAATGGGAGGGCTCGGAACTGCAGGTGACAGTTCTGGACAGCAAACCGCAGGTATGCCTGGTGAGGGGGCCAGATGGGGATATGCAGGTATGCATCTTTGATATCGATGGATACAAGAAACTCCCCTGGTTCCAGGCCTACAATGACAGACTGCAGTGACTCCATCTTGAAGCGAGTGAACCGCAGGAAGGGATTGAGCTGCTTTAAGTTCAAGATGGGTCTTACTGAGCCGTCCGGCTTGGGAACTAGAAAAAGGCTGGAATAAAATCCCTTTGCCTTTTCCGGTTCCGGGACCGGGATAACCACCCCTAAATCCCTGAGCTTCTGAATGGCGGCCTGCAAGGCCCTGCCTTTCTCCTGAGAAGCTGGCAAACCTGTGGGAAAAAAACGTTGAGGAGGAGGCAACAAGAAATCTATCTTGTAGCCTACTGCTACCAGGTCCTTTACCCATGCGTCCTGGCATGAACCGGCCCATACCTGATGGTAAAACAGCAGCCGGCCCCCCACCCTGTGTTCTGGACAGGAGCTGGGAGAGTCATGCCGAGGGCTTGGAGGTAACCTTTGCATCCAGGATTGGAGCGCTGGCTGAACCTCTGCCTCTTCCTCGGAAGCCTCTGGAGCTAGTAGCCGCTCCCCTCGACCTACCCCTGAATCTGGGGGTGGGGCGAAATGACCAAAAGGACTGCCCTCCAGTAGTAGGAAATGACCTACGTGGGGGAGGGGCTGCAGTGGGCAGGAACTGAGACTTACCCCCTGTAGCCTGTGAAATCATTTTGTCCAATTCTGGACCAAAGAGGGCCTCACCAGCAAAAGGTAATGCTTCCACCGCCTTCTTGGAATCGGCATCTGCATTCCATTGTCTCAACCAAAGATTACGGCGAGCAGAAACTGAGAGGGCAGAGATACGAGCCGCAAGCATACAAACATCTGAAGAGGCTTCTACCAGGTAACCTGCAGCCTCCCGTATGTGTTCCACTAAGAGCAACATATCACTTGCCCCTGGGTCTAGAGAGGAGGCCACCTGGGATGCCCATACCTCCATGGCCCTATTGACCCAACATCCCACTTGTGCTGGACGTTGTAAAAGACCTGCGGCTGAATAAATGTTCTTCAGAGCACTCTCTAACCGCCTATAAGACACATCTTTAAGGGTAGAGGCTCCTGGAATGGGTAACACTGTCTTTTTGGACAAGCGTGATACCGAAGAATCAACAGCAGGTGGCGTCTCACATGCCTTCCTAGCATCCTTAGGAAAAGGATAGGCAGTGAAAAATCTCTGAGACACCTGAAACTTTTTTTTGTCTGGGTGTAACCAGGCTTTTTGCAAGTGTTCATCCAGCTCCTCTGAGGCTGGGAAATATGCAGACTGCTTCTGCTTTTTAGCAAACACTGAGGGACGCGCAGCGGGTCTCACCTCCTCTGTGACATTGAGGGTTAACCTGACTGCTTGTATTAAGTCCTCTAAACCCTGAGAGGGGACATCAGTGTCCTGTATAAGCGGAGCATCAGGCTCAGCATCAGGCTGAGCATCAGGGTCATGAAATTCACCCTCCTCTAGAGCTGGCATGTCACCATCTGTATCATCTAACAGAGGGACCTGAGGAAACATCCTATTAGCAGAAGCCAGTCTAGGGGGAGGGGGTGTAGAGGGGTCTGCATGCAATGCTCTGGACAGACTCTCCACAGCAGAAGTTAGCTCTGCCTGCTGATCCCTGGCTGCATCCCTATCTTGTCTGGCCGAAGATAACTCAGAAGCTAGCTGAGAAATCACTGTAGACAACTGGGAAGCCCATACAGGTATATCCTGCCCCGATGTTGAAGGGGTGGGGGCTGGGGATGCAGCACGAGGGACATAAAATGGCGCCCTCCGCGTGTGGCGCGAATTTATTGCTGCACTTCTTGCAAGCAATCTTTTTACCAGCCATCATACACTCAGCAATCTTACACAGAAAGTGAAAAAGATGGAAATACTGGACAGGAGAGGAGGTATAGAAACAAGGCAGAGTCTGCCACAAGCCTGATACGCGCACTGTATATAAATATAACTTGCGCCGGCTAAGGGACCTTTTTGGACACAGTCCAAGCCGCCCTGACCTCCTATGTCCCGCTGTGACTCACTGAACCAGGGTCACCGGCACTTCCAGACACCTCGAGGGAGCCGCGGATCACGCTGCTGCTTCAATGGCTGCCGCTCCTACAAAGACGGAGGAAGCGGAAGTACCCAGCATGCCGCGCTCTCGCTCCTCAGTAATGGCGCTGTATTTGAAAAGTGCGCTGCCGAGGCTTTTTACACTGAATCCCCCGCTAACGGGAGATCAGTGCTATACTTACCCCTGCCTTAGCTGTCGGGTGCGGCATGCCGACAGGTCCTCGAGGCGCGCTGCAAGCAGCGGCGACGGGACCTCAGGATCTGTGGATCCTGTAGCCAGGTACCGGAGGCAAGCTGCATGCAGCTGCGACCGGACCTGCCGACAGCGCCTGCGTCGCAGGCAGGCAGGGACAGGGAGCTACCTGCCTGTCCTCTTGCTGATTGTAGTATCAATTTACATTAAAAAATATATAAAGCTCAGGAGTGAGCCTTGAACGCACCCAGCTCCCGCAGGGCACATGCTAAGACTGCCTAGGAGAGGAAGTAGAAGGGGAGGAGTTAGTCACTGTTAATTTATTCTAAAGTGCCCAAGCTCCCTGTGGTCCCCTTCTAATTCCCACTGTAACTCTCCAGTGTCACCTAGTGGAGGAAAGAGAAAAAGACTTATTGTAATTTTCACGTATGGTGTTACCAAATCATGTTCCATTTGTCCTAGAGATCTAAAAAAACATACCTGCCAAGAAGGGGGGTGCTCCGAAGAGGTCAGGAGGCGTCCAAGTTTTTCATACAGGTTACTGAGCAGCTCAGCCCCGAGCATTTCATACACGTACATGAGTGTGTCAGAGATGTCCACTCTGCAAGGGAATAATACACAAAAAGATTACGGTATTTCACATCTGACAGTATAAAGGGATCAGTAACACCAGTTACCTTTCTCTGTAAAATGCTTAATTCAACTTGCAGTGAACATAACAGTAAATAGCCCAGGTATAGGTTCCACCGATTTCGATGCTCAGTGGACCAGCAAAGTACACAAGATTTTTCGGAAGCAGAAAACTGTTGGACCAGAAGGAGAGGTGCTGTAAATGACCCAGCCTTAGGTTCTGGATCACACGAGTAAGCGGAGGGACAATTTAGTATTAGAATCAATGACCACTTCTCTTTGTGGTCTTAAAGAGTGTTTAATGGTGCTGTAACTAAGCAACAAGAGGAATAACAGACAAGTATATATATCGCTGTAGCAGCCATGAAGTTTCCATGTGGCCAATAATTCTATAAGTTGGCTTCATTTACAAAGGTTAATGTTACAATATAAGATGTTTGCCATGAGTACAGTATATCTCAAATGACCGTATATTCCAGTCCATACAGTCCAGAGGATGGAAAAGACAATACAGTGCATGGATGGAAGTGGAACTTGCATTACACTACACACTACACTACAATCATATGTTATAGAGGTGTGGGCCAGGGAATAGATACTTTAAGAGCCTAAGGGGCCCATTTACCATGTAATATTTGTGGCTAATATTAAGTATCCCCCGAATGTATGTAGGAGGGACCGCAGCAGGAATCTCCGATCCCTGCTGTGATCGCTCCCGAATCGCTGCTGGACGCATCACCCATAGGTTACTATGGGAAGCGATACCGCCCAATGTTTCAACATCGAGCAGCATCAAATCGGGTCCCTAGGCAGTAGCTCATTGTAGCCATGGGTCAGCGGGGGGAGAGACACCATGGGGAGTCGGGCTTACAGATTCCCGGCCGCTTGTCACTGCCACGCCCCCTTCTCAGTGCTTGGGACACTGAATCCCGCCTGCAAAATGTGTAGAGCAGACCGAGAACGGGACAGGGTTATGGCTGTCGGGCCAGCCCAACAGTCGTGACCCTACATTGAATACCCCCCTATGTCTGAGTTCCTTTATAAGAGTCTTTCCAGGCTGGGTAGTGGAGAAGGCGCATTGATGGGCTCTTAGATCTGTACTAGGTGATTCATCGCGCCTTACGGGCGCTCTTCACACCGGCGTAAGGGGCTGCGCCCCCTTAATTTGTGAACGTTTGTATATGAGAAATATGGTTAGAATTGTATGAAATATGCCCTGTATTGCAACTTGAGTTATAGGTGAAATGTGTTAAATAGAGAGCATATGATGTGGAAGGGGGTGTGTATTGTTTTGTTTAATTAAAAAGCTGTTACAGAGTAAGATATACATTGATAGTGTTGATGGTACAGTGACATTTGTGGGTGTGGCGGGGTGCGTGTTGTTTAGGTGTGTGTGTGTGTGTGTGTGTGTGTGTGTGTGTGTGCAATAGTATAGTAGGGTGTTTTTGAGTCAGCGGCTCCCCACTGGCGGAGATCACAACACAGGAAAACCGGAGGCTGGGTAGTGATAGGGGTGTGTGGGCATAAGGGGGACTAAAGAGGAGGGTGGGAGACACTGTGCAGCTTCTGCCAGTGGGTGAGGGTCCAGCGTGGCAGCACAGGAGTACAGGACGGTGGCCCTGAGTCAGAGTCTCCTCCTACTGGGTGGGAGTTATGGTGCATGAGAGCAGGAGGCTGGGCTATGAGGCATGATAGGGGTATGTGGTGGAAGTTATGCTCACCTGGTGGCTGTTGAGTAATGGTGGATGGTGGGCGTGTACTGTAGCCCTGGCTGGGTGGGGGGAGGGGATGTCAAGGGGGTGGTGTATACACTGGTCTTTTCCCTAGGGGGGGCGGGTTTGTGTATCCCGCTGGGCGGGAACGTTATACACATAGAACACTGGTCTTTTCCCTAGGGGGGCGGGTTTGTGTATCCCGCTGGGCGGGAACATTATATACACAGGGGATTAGTGACAGATTTGGCTAAATATATAAGAGATTATTACAATGTGTCTCCTTGCTGGCTTTCAGCATCACGTCTGTTCCCCAGTTTTCTCTATAGGATTTGTTTGTATTACGGTTGGTCTCTGTGCACCTTGTAGTGCATGGAACTGGTTTCTAGCTCCCAGCACTCCTTGCACTCATTAACTGTGCACTTTCCTGCTGACAATGCGGCCGTTGTTGTTATTTCTATTGTTTTGTATGGTTTACTAAAAATGTTACTGGAAAATACTGGATTTTTTTTTTTTAACATAAATTGTAGAACTAGAGAATTGCTGTGAGTATTCTGATCTGCTTCATTAAGTTCCGTATGGAGTGTGATTTGGAATCTCCCTGAGGTACTGTTCTGTTGGTGCAGCTGTTAGATGTGCCGGCAGACAGTGCTCACATTCCCAGTGTCGCTCTGTAAAATACTGTGGGATATGGTCATAAATCAACCCTATTGAAGTCGACTTGCATTGGGGGTCGATACCTGAAATAGGCAGACATGGCGAAGGTCTACAGGGTTGAAAAGGTTGACATAAGCATTAGATGGACAATGGGAAGTCGACATGGAGTTTTTTACGTCATTATATAATCCAATTCCATGCGTTGGAGTCTGCGATGTGTGACCGTGTCAAATGTCTCTCTAAAGTCTAGATACTGTATGCTACATCTGCGGCTCCCCCTTGATCTAGTATTTGATTCACAGAAAGTGCTTTCCTGCAAGAAGGTCTTCAAGCTAGACGGAGAACTTCTATAGCATTTTAAAGGTTCTGATTTCTGTTTGTTCCGTATATTTCAAGGAAAATGAGTATTGTTCATGGAAATGCAGACTCACTGGAACGATTACACCTTCACCCTCTGGTAGCTGCATGGTATCAAAAAGTGGTGCTGATGGCATTACATTCCCCCTTTTGAGCGATTTAACTCACATTTCTAACTTGGAGAATGTACTTTTTTTTTGTCATTTCTATTGTATAAAGGATTTCCGAGTTAAGAAATATATTGTTTTTTTTTATTTTTAAAATAAGGACATGATTATCCTAATCCGTTCGGCCGTGGGTATGCGTTCGCACGGGTCCAATGTTTTTGCAATGCGCATGTGGGGGGGGGGGGTTGGGTACTCTCCCATGGGAACGCCAGCATTTCATGGGTGTTCCCATGGAAATCACTGAGGCATAGTTACCTCCTCCCCTGCATTCTGCAGGAGACTCCCTGAAATAAGAGCAATCTCTCTCTCTCCCTCATTAGTCTAGCAATCTCCCTCATGTCACCTAGCCCACATTACACTGTTACATTTTTGGGGGAAAAGGAATGAGAGACAGATACATTTACAGTGAATCATCAGCGCCATTTCCCAGCACTTTACCAAGTATAGTAGCTCTTACTAACTGCTGTGGGGCTCGTCTACATTTGGATATAAGTCATTTTAAAAGATTCCTCTCAGATGTAGCAGTGCACAGCCACGCTTCTAGGGGCCACGTTCACAATCTCTCCATATATGGAACTAGACACGCCCCTTAGGTGGAGCATGACACGCCCCCTCAATAGGGTGCTTTGCAAAATTCTACTACCAGCTATAATCTCCCTGAAACTAGTTTTCAAAAGTAGGCAAGTATGCACTGAGGTGACATGGGCAGGCAGCTGACATCACTGAGAGTCACTTTATATATGTGTGTGCATGAACCACATCTTTCGATGGTCGGTGACCATTGAGAGAGGTGGGAGATTCCAGGTCCCGGCAACTCTGCTTGTGCCTTGTGTCTTTTTTGCTTAAATGTGCATCCTAGTCCCACTTGGATGGGACAAAGTGCATAGATTAATTTGATATGCAACACCTGAACAATTGTGTGCCAACGTGACCAAGGCAAAGCTACACCACATGGCTCGTGCCAGTCCTTTCTCGCCACACGGCAATGAGTTTCCAATTACCAGTCTCTATTCTATGAAAGGTTTGCAATCTGCAACTTCAGAGTATCCCTTCTATAGAAAAGTGGTTCCCAACCTAGGTCCCCCTAACAGTTCAGGTTTTCCAAGTCACCCAGCCAATACTCTGTGTATACCCAACGGTCACATTTTAAAACTCCACAGGTGACCTGGAAAATGGGAACTGTTGGGGGGGCCAGAGTTGAGAACCACTGCTATAGAGAATACATAGAAAACAACCTGTGGTTCCAGAGTACCCCAATAATTGTGGGGAAATTGATTTATGTACTTACAGTAAAGCACATATTCCAAAGCCCTTTACAGAGAACATTTGGCCATGCAAATCAGTTCTTTCTACAGTGCAGCTTACTATCTATATACAGAACACGCACACACATTCACTCTAGGGTTATTTTCTCCATAGATTTCCTTCTAGGAACTGGCCAGGGCGGTGCTGTACGGGGGCAGCATGAAGGGGGCGGACTGGGCCTGCCAACCTCACAGTTGTGGGTGGGCCCGGCCCGCTGACGTCACCGTTATGGACGGGCCCAGACAACCGATGTCACCAATTACCAAAGGGGGCGGGCCTGGCCCTGCCAAAGTCACCTCCGGGGAAGCGCCAGGCATATATGGCGGCACTGTGCGCAGGCAGCAAGCTGTTCTAGCAGGGTGCTGCTAGAGGGGGCAGGGTGCATTTTGCCCTTTAAAAATCAGGCGGGGCGCGGCGCCCTGCTAAAACAGCCTAGCGTGAACACTACGCCACACAGTTAGTACCATGGTGAGAATCAAACCCCTGACCTCAGTGCTGTAAGGCAGCAATGCAAACCACTACACCGTCCCTGCGGTCTTCATTACCCTGGTATAAGCCTTACAGATTAGCACCTAACCTTGCCCCTGTCTCCCATGTGAATGCCTGGACAGCAGAGCTGTGTGTATCAGGAGACGATCTACGTACCTGTAGATTCTGAATTGTTCTTTCTCATCGGACGACCAGGAAGCATATTCCTCATCTGCAGGAAACTGAGCTTTCTGGAGCAACACCTCAACCAACTGGAAATAGACCGGGCGATAAATCTGCAGGTACACAGCCTGCTTCTCTGTATCAAAGGACAGGATGTCATCCTAGGAAGAGAAGTCACAAAACATTACATTACTGATACAGAGTTAGAGTTACAGGCTTGGTCTTGGAGAACACTCTAATAACCATTTAGCGTCTGTCAAGGTTCCGGTATCTGTCAGTTTGATGCACTGCCTCCTGTTCCTACCTAAGATTCAGTACAATACAACACAATATACGTGACCATCTGCGGTGTCATCATTATCTGTTATACTGTATGAAGAGACATTAATATACTGTATGTATAAGCACATTTACATAATATCTGGATCAACCTCGGGTTCTTTGCTTTAGTGTTCATTAGTAAAATGTGTCATAATAAATATTGATCCCCCTGCTGTAAATTATTGGCCAGCAGCCCTGCACTTTTATACGGTTGCAGAATTACTTGCTGACTCACAGAATACTTTACAATTAGAGTGAGTGCATTATCCCAGATGTAATAGAACACTCCTGCCAGAAATAGCTTCAGTACCAGCAAGTGTCTGAAACCTTTATACATAAAACTTTACTTGTAGATTTCAATAGCGAGACCTGAACGGCGAGATTCTGCCATCGGCAACTGTAACCAATGTCATCATGTGACACTTTGTAAACAAATCCTGTGACAAATAAGCAAGGCCCTTACTTTATCCACCTGTGTCTATCACCTGTAATTCCAGTAATACCAACAAGTGCCTGAAATGAGACCAGCTGTTGGGTGGATTGGCGTGCACAGGGTAACTGGGCTCACCTGCAGAGTGTACCAGAACGTCAGTGTCAGAGAACTGGTGGTTTCATTGACTGGATAATGTCCGGGAATCCCAGTGCAGAACATGATCATGTTAACCAGGGCGAGAAAGCTTTGCCAGCGATCCACTTGATCCAAGAGCGCCCTGTAAGAGAAGTCAAAATGATTGATGGCGGTATGCTCAGGCATGTCCAAACTGTGGCCCTCCAGCTGTTGTGACACTACACATCCCAGCATGTCTTGCAATAGTTTTAGCATTCCCTTATAGCAAAACTGTGGCAAGGCATGATAGGACTTGTAGTTTCACAACAGCTTGACATAGTTTGGACATGCCTGGGTTAGATGACCAATACATAAATTACTTAATACATCGTTATCTTCATCATACAGAGCAGGGATTGGGGAACCTTGTTCACTGAAGCGGTTTTTGAACTAAATATCCCAGCATGCCCTGCTGCAGGTTTGCTATTCAGCCATGCTAAAACCATTGCAGGTTGCAGGGAATTCTACTGAAGATAGCATGTTGCTATGGGCAACCAATTAGATCCTATTATCTTCTAGAAGGTGGTAAATAAATAGGTAGTAGATTCTGATTGGTTGCTCATAGAAAGATCCCATCTTAGTTAATAAACCCAAGAGTGCTGCTCTTCAGTCCACAGGCGGCGCCAGCTCATACTAAAGATTAATGAATTCACCTCCAGCAGCATAAACGCACAGTGATCACAGGAAACTATAATTGGGATGGATCTGTATCACAAGAACATACCGCGAATGGTTTTCACCGAGCGCAACCACAATCCGGCATATCCCATGGGAAGTCTCGATGTCTCCATTCTGCACGGCCTGGTGGAGCTGGTCTTGCAAGTTGAGGGCCTCTGGGATCAGTTTTACGAGAGTGTTCACGTACCTGTGCCAATGGCAGATAGAATATTTCACCAAGATATACAAACAGGAAGTAAAACACACGCTACGCGGAAGAGCTAAGTGCCGCACATGACATCATTCTCAGGCACCGACCTCCAAAGGAACTCCAGCTTCTACTGCTTAGAAGTCACATGGTTCTAATAACTCTGCAGATCAGACCAATCCTCAGAGCGATTATCTGATCAGTGGGCATCCCATACACATCATGGGATATATTATTTCCTCAAGGAGATTAGAAGGCCGGTATATCAATTTTTAAGCAGGTCATAATACATAACTTTCCGTCTTGACAGTTACAGGTGCATTTATAGCAGTCAATTGAATACGCATCTATGAAAATTGCAAGTCGATCCACAGATATCAGGTGAACGGCCTGGTAATTGCATAGGTGTGCACCCAGTGAATTCCAAAAAGTTGGTCATGGATTATAAAGGCTTTATAGAAATAAAGCGGCATTGTGTTTATTGGCAGACTGACAGCTAATAAGCAAGTTTACAAGTAAACAAGTCTGTCTGGATACTAAAAAAAAGAGAGGACACCCTGGGGCAGATGTATTAAGCTCGGTGAAGTGATAAATTGTCTGGTTTTTATCAACGGCCAATCAGCTCCTAACTGTGAAGTTACAGGCTTGGTTTGGAAAATGACAGGTAGGAGCTGATTGGCCGGTGATAAAAACCAGACACTTTATTACTTCACTGAGCTTAATAAATCTGCCCCACTGTTACAGGAAATACATTTTAGCTTTGACTCAAGCACCCTGCACCTTTCAAAACCCATGCAGTTCCTCTTCCCTGCCTTTGGTGCCACTCACTGTGGTGCAACAAATGCAGAGAGCAACACCCCAAGGCAGGAAAGAGGAACTGCATGGGTATTGAGAGTTGCAGGGTGTCAGAATGAACACTAGATTAATATTTATGTACAAATGATCATTAACAATATGCAACACCTGGTTGTCCCGCATGTCAGTATTTTCACTAAAGTGACGAGATTCAGTCTAATGACAGAGGAGAGCTTAAAGGGGCGTACACACTGGGCGATTTCAGCCCCATTTCTAAGCGATCTGACTAAAGGTGCGTAAACACAGGGCAATATTTCGCTGGGAATATATTGCTCAGCTATCATATTGCTCAGTGTCCAGTTTTCATCTGTGACCAGAGATGGTCGCAGATGAAAATGTCACACTGCCGGGAGAAAAGGCAGGGGAAGTCGCTGGTCGGAGTAGCATGTTCCTCCGACAAGCGACCATTCAGGGGCTGAAAAGGGGAGAGCGCACCCGGCAACTTATCGCTGGTGCACACTCCAATCGCTGCCAATATGGTCGCACTGCCTTTCCTGCTAGATTGCGCAGCTTTGCCTATTAAAAACAGGCAAAGCCCCGCTCAGCACACAGCATAACCTGATGTACCCCCATCAGTGCTGAGCCATTGTGCTTAAGCCTGCCGCTCAGTAAGATAGCCGGGTCGCCACATGTGTATGCCCTCTAATATTGCTGCTGCTATCGGAGCTATTCTAATCAGGGCGCTGCTAAGATGAAAAATGCCGGTACTCGCGGGTGTTTAGTCGCGAGTATGGCATTTTCCGACTTAATTGGTCTGTGGCGACGCTGTTTGCGCCACACTTGGGCTTATATCAGCATTGCTGGCCTAGTTGTGCAAGAAGAAATCCACTAGTCGGAGTTAGTTAGATTAGCAGCGCGAGCTCCCTCTCGGCGATATTCACAGTGCGGCGTATTGAGTTCACCCCATTGTTATCTTCGGATTTATTTATATAGCAATGCCCACTGTGCACCAATTTTAATATTATAATTTAGGATTATCTTGAAAAAAAAAAAAAGGACATTTTGATGAGGGTACTTCCTTCTCAAAGAGGTTACTACCGGTTTACACAAAGCACGGTACATAGTAAGGTGCGCTGTAGGGGCAATGTTAAATCTAGACCCCCATCCCCACTACTCCTCAGCAGATTTTCTTTTCATGTTGTTCTCTGGTCTGTGAATCTCAATGCCATGAAACGTGCACAATGATGTAATCAGCGATGGTCTCTAGGGGGATGTCTGTAATAGAATGACTACGGCATTTATTATTTCTGTAACTTGCAATGGCACCGGGAGGCAAGGCATATAAAGGTTTATCTAACGTACAAGCTGGCACTGGGGTCTATATGAAGCCCCTGCCCTTCCGATAACCTTGCCCTAGACATTTATAAGTATGCTCAGTTTTAGCTAGCCAAGCGTTCATGCGAGAAAGTCTCCCAGCAGCCTGCTCTGTTGTCTAGCAAGAGCCTGCGATGCACCATACACGCACTAATCCCTGCAAATCCGACACACTGTGTCTTCAATATCGGCCCAGCAGCAAATAGGTTAATTATGCTGCATTCTCCAGATGTGGAGCAAAATACAGCATCTCAGGGCTGCAATTAAGTCCCTTTATTATTACTGGTGTGAACACGCAGGGAGGAGGGAAGGAGAGGATAAGGGGTTGCTAAGCAACTGGAAGGTTAAGTGGCCAATCAGAGAGCTGTATTCAGTCATGATGGGTATCAATTCCCAGGGATGGCTGAAGCTGCTGTTAGATTAGAGCAGGAACAGCACCTTCCCCCCCAATACTACACACCTTCAAATGGTGCAATAACTCCACAGCTAGAACGCCAGCATGTGAATCGATAGGGACCTCTGAGCAGGGATGCTTAGGAAAGAGCATCTATCCAGCCTCTATATTAATACTCTATCTGGATGCACTTATGATGCTCTGGGAAAAAATAGGGTGGGGGAAGGGAGAGTGCATACAATATGTGCACTGGTAGGAACTTCCGCACAGGGAGAGTGAGAATGTATTGGTGAGGAGGGAGGTCGATGAAGCCAGCTGTAAGGGATGCATGTGTGGGGGGTGGTTGACTCGTCAAATCATTACAGTAGCAATATCTGTGCACAGGGAGGTTACTGCAGTTACACTAGAATATACTATACTGTGAACTGCGAGGGACCTCCAATCAACTGATCAGACGGTTTTGTTATTTACACACAGCCACAATGTCCAGTACTGGTCTGAAATGTGTATTGCTCTACCAGTACTAAAGACTGTAATATATACATAGTCTATACAATATAGAATACTGGTACATACTCTATACAAGCCTGTGCAACACACATGCTACATAAAGCCGACCATGTGTTGCAGGGAAGAACGCACCAGCCAACCACTTCGTCTGAGTGTGGGAAACTTAAATCAGTTTGTTAAAGCGCTCCCCACAGTCATGCCATAAGGTGGGAGTCACTGGATTCAGCTGAGCATGGACATGAATTAGGACACATTATACCAATGACACATAGGGTGGTATTCAATTGTTATATCATGCTTGATCTCCCGACTAAAGTGACAATATTCAATTGATCTATTTTGCATATATCTCACTCATTATGGTCAGGTTTAGCTATGTATTCGTGCATTTCATCTCACCACCCCCCAGGGATATCGAGCTGAAATACTGGTAAAAACAATTGAATGCCACCCATAGTCCAGCATGAAACATACAGTGAATAAGAACTAGCCCAAAGACAACTATCTACATATATTGCATGGAATTAAAAGAATGGGTGGGTGGGGGGGGGGGGGGGGGGGGGGGTTTAAAGACGGTAAAACAGACTCCTTTATTTCGGTCTTAACGACCCATGTAAATGGAGATGGAGATTGCACCAGTTACTATTCCCAGTAATGGATGAAAACTGCTGTTCCACGAACATTGTGGCAGGGAACCAAGTAAGGCCAGCAGAGTACCTGGCTGCATTAATAGAGGAATCATTTATTCTCCTGTAAATAACCTTGGTTAGATCACACTGCTGATAGTGCTAGGAGTGGCTGGAACCAAACTCATGATAAAAAAAAAAAAATGACCATTTAAGGAATCAATGGCTTAAAAAAACGGAGAAGCAGACAGTGCTTTAAATCAATATTTCGGGGAGATACGCCCCTTTATCAGGATATACAAGTGCTGCATATTTGTGAGCATCAATTGCAGTTTGAAAATCAGCCCACAAACTCTCCACCCCATCCCCAGCCCCCATCTGCTTCTACCTCCAATCTCTGTCTTCACAGCTCCCTCTCTCCAACTACAGTAGGTTTAAACAGATCAGTGTCCCTGCAAAAATTGCTTTCACTTTCTGTTGTGACATCTTTTAGCAAACAAAGGAGTAATTTGGTAAGTCACCTTAAAGAGGTGAGGAGAAGTTAGCCTTTTTGAGCCAGTGTGTTCACTTCCTTCACAAACTCAACATGGAGCTCACATGAGGCCACGGTAGACCTGTGATCATCTACGACTATAAAAAAGTAATCTGCGACCGTCCCAAACCACTGTGGTGTAGAGAATTCCAGCACAGAAGAAGGTCTTTTAAAGACAAACCATGCTGCGACCAGCCTATGTCAACCATCATGCCGGTCATAGTTGAGTTGGATGCCTGGATGACCAATGACCATACTCCGCTTGTTACTCCATAAAAAACTTGGCCTAAACAAGGTTTCTGCATGCTGTTTGCCCAATTAGCTGACTTGAGAGCATGAAGAGGTTCAGGGGACTTCACTGGTGGGGGACAACAGTGATGAATCCTGGATCTACAGTTTCAACCTCAGGACCACACAAGCCAGCCCAGTGGGCACATCACCACAAAGGTTCTGTCATGGCCAGAGAATGGCCAAGCAGATTGTGGGTGATTTTCTGCCCAAGACTGGTCATATAACACCACACCACTCATGTAGCAGCACATAGTCACTGAGGACTGGAAGGCCAACCAATGTCTGCCACAAGTGCTGGAAGCCACTTCCAGGTCCCGTCAAAGAAGCCATGTTTGTGGTGCCCACAAGACCAGCAAAGTTGTGGATTTTCAGGCAACATCTTTATGTTCCCACAAACCAAGCTCAGAATTCATGGGACTTATTTTGAGTCACCAGAAGCTGCAATGGAGATCTTCCTCCAACATGTAGAAGACATACCTGCTTCCGACTGGTCCAGCTGCTTTACTAAGTGGGTTGAGTATATCCGACCTCGCATAGACCCGCTGGCAAATATTTTGAAAAACATGTAATGTTCACTCGCACATATAATACTTTTTTGTGCATCTAGAAACTTACTGCACACCCTTCGTATGAGTCTCTAGTATCTGAAATGCTTGGGACCACAAGTATTTGTGAGTTCATTATTTGTCTGTAGATTAGAGCACGCGCATACCATAATGAAATGTCTTGTGGTTGTGACCCCAAGTCTAAATATAATATGCATTTATGTACACCTATATACATACATACATAGCCAGAGGGTTATTTTATACAACACTTTTTTAATTAATAATTTCATGCATGAAAGAAAGTTTGTGTACATTGAACCAACAGAAAGCAATGGGGTCACTATCTTAGTCATGCTCAAAAAGCTTCAAACAGAATATTTTTATAGAATAGAATATAAACATTAGGGGGTATTCAATCCCTGACGCTATTTCTGGCGCCTATTCAATTCTGTTCTTTCCAACAGCATTGAAGGAGGAACTTGACAAAACAGATCAGACTTTCAAACCAATCGCATCTGTTTTGAGTTATTGGCCGGATCTCGAGAATCCATAGCCGTTTTCACAGACACGCCCCCTTTTCGCCACTCGACAGATGGAACATTGAATTCCACCTGACGATAAACTGTAGAGCCGGCAGAAAAACGGGGCAGGATTGAACACCTTTCTAAAGCTGCTCCTCACCACTATAGTGGAAATGTAAGCGTTTTGCAGGCTGACAGACTATTATATAAAAATGTATGTTAACAACCCCTGACATCTAAACTGCAGTTTTAATTCTCCTTTACATTATGCAAGATAACTGGAGAGAACAGCATGACAGAGGCTTAGAAAGGAAGAAACAAATGAAGTAGAGTCTGACCTTTGTGCGTCCGGCTGCGAGATGGTGTTTACCAAAGCCTCCACTGCCGCGTCAAACAGTTCCGGATTGCGCAGAGCAGAGAACGCAGCCAGTGTCAATCCCTCGCACTCTGGCAGCGGGATGCCTAGCTGTGCCCAACTTGAGAAACATTTCAACACCTTCTGCTTGACAAAGCCCGGTGAGTCGCTTTGCTGTAAAAGCTGGCGCAGCAAAGGAAAGACACACGCGCACTCTTGGGACAGACAACCGCGTACTTGTCCTTTGCGGTAAGGTGGGAGGCGGCTCGTCTGGAACTCCTCTGGCAACACAGTCAATAACTCCAAGAGTGCCAGGCAGCGGGCTCCGCAATCGGCCTGCCCTCCCTCTGTTTGAAACACCCTAACCATGTCCGGAACAGCGTGCGGCCAAGCGTCGGGCATCATGTTAAGCGCCAAAGAAGCCAATGCCACACAAAGCCGCGTGAGCACTATTTTGGAGCCACTGGCAAAGGCAGAGATCTGTGTGAAGAGTTGCGATTTGAGGGTTTCGTACTGGTCTGAGGGTATATCCCCCCAATAGCGGGATATCTTGATGTGTAGTGCGCTGGCCCCAAAGTACTGGATTTCTGGAACTTTTCCACCATTCAGAAGCTGCCAGCTGAATTGCCATGCCTGTGGAGACACCTGTGCTTGCATTAACCACTTCTGGGCAAGGTTCTTGTTGTCAATGTTGGGATCGTAATATAACTGGTGAAGTGCCTAGAGAACAAGAAACACACCATGAGATCGGAAACCATCACAGTACAGGGAATGTGCACTGAATAAAGATACCAACACTATGGGCCAGCAGATCCTCCAAGATTTAAAAGTGGTAAAGTGGAGAGTGAAAAAAAAAAAAACACAGCCAATCAGTTCCTAAATGTAATGGTGCCCATACGCGCTGCTACAGCAGCGTGCGTTGCGATGGGATGCGCGCTCCTGCGCGCATCTCATAGCACAGTACAAAAAGCATGTGCTGCACATACTTTTTGTACTGCTTTCGGATCGCATCGCACACACATTGCATGCAAAATGCATGCCGTGCAATCTAGCCCATAACGCATGCGATTCTTGCAGCGTGTATGGGCATCTTAACATGGCAGCTGGGAGCAGATTGGCTGGTTGTTTATTACTCCGCACGTTATAACTTTTTGAACCTTAGTGCACCTGGCCCTAAGTCATTTAAAACGTGACCTTTTAAATATTATTTGAAGAAATGAGGCAGTTGTAAGTTATTAGTCCCCGAGTGCAGGTAAAAAGTTATGTTATCACCCATTTAGCACTTGTACAATTACCTTATGTCTCTGGAGCTGGTAAATGACATCATATAAGCAAATTAAGCTCTCCTGCAATTAATGCCACTAAGGGGGGGTATTCAAACCCGGGCTAATTTTTCGCCATGCAAATAATCTGCAATTTTTGAGTGACTTCGACTCGCCCTATTTATTCCCAGGGCTGATTTTTCGCCTGAGCAAAAAAATCCAGCATTGTCAAAAACCACATGGATAGGTGAAATGGTCGCAAATTCACAACAATTTTCCCCAATCCCCAAAAAAAAAAAAAAAAGCAAATTGGCATCGGCGAAAATGGACACAAAACGGGCGATAATACTTAGAAAAAAAACAATTCCAGGTTTAGGTTAAGCTTGAAAAACTAAAACAAAAACTTTTTCCCATTTTCTGACGACAGATACTGTACAGTTACAGATATACAACAAACAATTCTGCAGCCAGAACACTTGTGGGAATGGACAGATTTTCATTTGAATATAATGTGCTGGTCTCTCAGGAACATGGGGACATACCTGCTTTGTTCTATGGTGTGATAGTAAAGGTGCCCACACACTAGAAAGATCTGCGATCTTAATATGTGCGCATAAATTAGCCTTGAAATCTTTTGTCCGTCCTGTCCGCTTGCCTGAAAAGATTTCGGCCAAGCGCACATCTTTACCAAAGATTTCTTTCAAGATCCCATGTGCGTTCCTATGGATCTCTTGTTAAATCTTCTGATCTTTCATGCAGCATGTAAGATCAGAAGATTTAGCAAAAGATCTGCGGGAGGGCGCATCCGACCGATATCGGACGATTTTCGACCGACTATCGGTAAAATGTATCGGAAATCGCCCAATTGGCAAAAAAAATCATTCTAGTGTGTGGGCACCTTTACATTGCACTATCCTTCTCCCTACGGCAGAAGCAGCAAGTCTTTCTAGGGATGGCCAGGACCAATACAGTACTAATACTTTATACATTCTTAACAAGATTTTCATTTGCGCCCGTTTAGTATGCAGCATGGGAAGCAGTCTGTGGGAAGGCACATTTACTTTTCCACTACCGTTCACATTCCACAAGACCCACTGATCGTTAGTGGCTTCATGCTTCCAAAGTATGTATTGTATGTGTGCTTGTGTACTGAATCACTGTATGCATCCCGGCCGGTAGTGGGAGTGTAGACGTGTGCTCCATGCATCTCATGCTGCATACCAAACAGGCCCAAATGGATCTGTGTGGAATCGGATCATGTGCAGGTGCTCAACCCATAGTGCAAGCTGCAAAGAAAAGATAACAGCACATCTGATTGGTTGAATGCATCTGGTTCTGGATCACAGATATACAGCAGGGGTGGCAGTTGGTCCTCGATATCTGCCAAAGGTTCATGTTTTCCAGGTCATCTTTGGTTATATAGAATGAGTCAGTTAGGATTGAATGCTGAACATGTTTGTAAATGTTATAGTTAGTAATGACTGCACCTGTGCTCCAGCTAGGTGGTTTGGGACATGTTATAGTTAGTAATGACTACACCTGTGCTCCCCGCTAGGTGGTTTGGGACATGTTATAGTTAGTAATGACTACACCTGTGCTCCAGCTAGGTGGTTTGGGACATGTTATAGTTAGTAATGACTACACCTGTGCTCCAGCTAGGTGGTTTGGGACATGTTATAGTTAGTAATGACTGCACCTGTGCTCCAGCTAGGTGGTTTTGGACATGTTATAGTTAGTAATGACTACACCTGTGCTCCAGCTAGGTGGTTTTGGACATGTTATAGTTAGTAATGACTACACCTGTGCTCCAGCTAGGTGGTTTGGGAAGTGTTATAGTTAGTAATGACTGCACCTGTGCTCCAGCTAGGTGGTTTGGGAAATGTTATAGTTAGTAATGACTACACCTGTGATCCAAATAGGTGGTTTGGGAAATGTTATAGTTAGTCATGACTACACCTGTGCACCAGCTAGGTGTTTGGGAAATGTTATAGTTAGTAATGACTGCACCTGTGCTCCAGCTAGGTGGTTTGGGAAATGTTATAGTTAGTAATGACTACACCGGTGCTCCAGCTAGGTGGTTTATGAAATGTTATAGTTAGTAATGACCAGCTAGGTGGTTTGGGAAATGTTATAGTTAGTAATGACTACACCTGTGATCCACATAGGTGGTTTGGGAAATGCTATAGTTAGTAATGACTACACCTGTGCTCCAGCTAGGTGGTTTGGGAAATGTTATAGTTAGTAATGACTACACCTGTGCTCCAACTAGGTGGTTTGGGAAATGTTATAGTTAGTAATGACTGCACCTGTGCTCCAGCTAGGTGGTTTGGGAAATGTTATAGTTAGTAATGACTACACCGGTGCTCCAGCTAGGTGGTTTATGAAATGTTATAGTTAGTAATGACCAGCTAGGTGGTTTGGGAAATGTTATAGTTAGTAATGACTACACCTGTGCTCCAACTAGGTGGTTTGGGAAATGTTATAGTTAGTAATGACTACACCTGTGCACCAGCTAGGTGGTTTGGGAAATGTTATAGTTAGTCATGACTACACCTGTGCACCAGCTAGGTGGTTTGGGAAATGTTATAATTAGTAATGACCACACCTGTGCTCCAGCTAGGTGGTTTGGGAAATGTTATAATTAGTAATGACCACACCTGTGCTCCAGCTAGGTGGTTTGGGAAATGTGAACTAACGGTAGGTCTTAAGGACTGATTTGGCCACCCATGATCTGCAGTGTCTACATAGAAAGTCAAAAGGCCTACCCCAAAAGGTCATCATGCAATAAGTCAACTGGGTCAAAGGTCGGCATGAAAAAAAGAAAGACACGACAAGGTCCACATGAGTTTACCGTGAATTTATTTTTTCCCTTTAACCATCTTGTTCTTAACTTCACCATCCACGTTGGCATAAGGCTGAATATAAGTGTGCCGAGCATGGCGATTGTACACCTCACATAAAATGGGGGTCTATGTCAACAGACACCAAAAAAAAAGTGAAAAACTGAGGTCTACCTTTTCATGTCGAAATATTGACCGTCAACCTTTTGGGATCCATCTAATAATCTACACCGGAATGCAACTAAGTTCAGCCATTAGCTCAGTGGCGCTGTCCGGCTCTAAGCAGCGGCAATCCCGAGAATTTTCCGGGCTTGCCAGTCTGGGCACTGAAGCATAGCCCGGAAAATTCCCAGGATTACCACTGAAAGGGTAAAGCCTTAAAAAAAAAAAATAAACATGAGGGTGAAAGAGTGATAAATGTCCAGCCATGTTATAGGCGGAGTTTGAAATCTGGCAGTTGAGCGGATTGGCTGGACATGTATCACTCGTTATTACCCTTGCGTTTATCTCTTTTTAAGGCTGAATACATTTGCCCCTTTGTTCTTTTCAAAGCACATTTTGGGCCTGATTCAGATGCGGTCATGGCTTAGCGATTATCTGTAGAATGTACAGGTGTCCTGGGCGCATTCTGCATGCAGCAAGGTACCTTTGTGATGCTGCTGGCAGTGGGGAATCAATCAGAAAGTGATTGACAAAAAAATTACATTTGGGAAGAGGTAAATGGGAGTGTCTTCAAAAACATTGCTGTTTCCCAGTCCGCTTCTTGCTGAGATCTCGTACGCGTAAAACATGGTGCCGGTGTTTCAGCTCCAACAGCCATGGAGGCACTCAGGGAGTCAATGTTCCTTGCATCGGTGTTGTAATTGCAATGGAGTGCCCAGTAGCTGAGCATGTTGCGATGGTTTTGGTGGGAGTCCCTGTTCACTTGTAATGGCTTGCAGTTCCGTCACTGACTCGGTCTTGAGTCGGCAATGCAACGGCATCTGAATCAGGCCGTTTATGTGTGCAAATAGTTCCAACTCAGCACAAGTTTATCTGTCAGAGAATATCCTGTCGTTTCAGTATAAGAAAATATTTCTTCAACAGAAACGCTTTGTTGCCAACTACAATCTAAAGATTTATAGAACACAGGGGCTTATTCAGAGAAGTACTCCGATATTTGCAGTTTATTGAGGTTTTTATTAAAGCGCATGTGCAGGAGTTAAAGGGCACATGCATCCCGATGACTCTGCAATGTGGGTAGCAACAGGGAGCGGTAAGAAAAACATGTGTGTCTTGCTACCATTTATAGGCACGTCTGAGCCAACAACACCTTTCACCCATTCTGAGTAGCCGTAGGGTGACCCAAAAGGCTGATTATTGACTGATCTGCACTTTTGGATTTTCAATACGCCTAAAACAAAACGGTAGCCATTTCTAGTGTGAAATGATCTAACAGGAGCTGTCTTGGAGCAGCCAGACCCCACCTGTTGTCAGGCCATTTAGCAGAGAGCCTAAAAATATCCCGTGATGTGGTGCCCAGCATTATGGTGCATTCAGTAATGAGTAGTACTGTATTGATTTCAGTGCGAGCATCTGTAGTCCCTCATTTCCTTACACTGTTTGTGTGTCATTTATACTCACGTCAGGGAGATCCTATCACTGGGGACGGGCAGCTGCCGTAGTCCCTGGAGTGTCAGGCAGCGCTGTGGCATGTTGCATCAGGAAAGTCACCAAGCCTTGATAGGATTGTATGTGCCACATATTGCACATGTCCCAGCAAGAGGAAGAAAGCAGCAGCTGTCAACTGGGGGCCTGACAGCCGGGCATAGAAATACGGCAGGAACTACAGATATGCCAGCGGGTACAGACGACAGCCCAGCACGTAGCCAGGAGACAACTCGTTCTCCCCATGATAGGTGGTAACACAAGAGAAAATGTTATATACTATATTAAGTCTTTGATTAAAGGT
Source organism: Crinia signifera (assembly GCF_055691185.1). NCBI lineage: Eukaryota > Metazoa > Chordata > Amphibia > Anura > Myobatrachidae > Crinia > Crinia signifera. Next base: position 158,779,950 of record NC_139224.1, read on the forward strand.
ACACTGAGCCAAATATACAGAATGCAGCCACCTGATTACAACCACCGGCCAGCGAAGTAAATAACATTGATTATATTGTTACAATAGCACGTGTCAAGGAGTGGAATATTTTATGCCAATATATCACAAAAGAAACCGATATATATTGCTTCGGCGCTGCGATACAGCCGATGTCCGATATATATGGCTGTGTGTATGTACACTTGCTGCAGGACCACAGTGAATAACTCCTCAACTAGGTGGACACATATTTTTACAGGACACATTGGGCGAAAGCTTGGTAAGTAAGTACGTGCACTTACCAACCTTAAGCTGGGATGAAATATAAATATTTTTGATGTTATGCACAATAATGTTAACAATATTTCCGTGCATATCGTTTAGGGTGTATGCACCATTTCGTTAACCATGCGGGCTCCTGCGATTCGTTAATGACCCCTTCTGTTGTCTGTACACCCAGTAAATTCCTAACTATATCATCAATGACAGATATACTACTGGAGGCAGCCACTGAACCAGCAACAGGGTTAAAGGCGCTCAAGGAACACCGCACCCCTTCCACACCGCTAATTGCTGGTCTGACAACGCATCAACCCGGGTTGAGGTGCGGTGTGAAAGCACCAAGGCTTATAACCTGGGTCGACCAACACGGCAATTCAACCCGGGTTATAAGGGTTAAGTATGGGTCGCCCTCCATATAAAGGAGCAACCCCGGTTTAATGTGAAAGCGCCAGAGTCTGACCCGGCATAGCGATGTGAAAGGGGTATGATGTGAAGGATAGTCCTTCTTGTCTTATCCCACAAATTCCTTAAAAAGTTAATGCTATGGGGGAAATTTACTAAGATGCGAGTTCTTCACATGGGATGTTGCTATGGAAAACCAATCGGATACTATCATCTTCTTCTAGAAAGTGCTAAATAAATAAGAAGTAGAATCTGATTGGCTGCCCATACAACATCCCATGTGAAATAGAAATTCCATCTTAGTATATGTCCCCGTATGACAGAAAGGTGTGAGAACACACGGTGGATTGCAGTGTGCGGTGTATGCCGCTCTAAGTAGCTGTAGACCAGGCAGAGTGCCCAAGCTGACCCCTGCCAACCAATGAAAGAATCTACAATAGGCGCAGGAGCATTAGACTGGACTATAGAGCAGAGGAAGACTGGTAACCTGGTCTGACAAACCAAGGGCCTGATTCAGGTCAAGCAACTCCTTTTTTTAATAGACAAAACCATGTGCATTGCAGGTGGGGCAGATGTAACGTGTGCAGAGAGAGTTAGATTTGTGTGGCGTATGTTTAAACTGAAATCTACATTGCAGTGTAAAAATAAAGCAGCCAGTATTTACCCTGCACAGAAACAACATACATCACAAAAATGTAACTCTCTCTGCACATGTTACATCAGCCCCACCTGCAGTGCACATGGTTTTGTCCAGTAAAGCAGGAGTTTGCTTTTGCCGTACTTGTTTCCTAGCACGGCGCCCACAATATTCAGTCGTATGGCATTGTATTCAATTTAAAATTGTATACCATTGTATATGGCAGGGCTGGGCAATTGCGGCCCCTCAGATGTTGACGAACTACACATCCCAGGATGCTTTGCATTAGTTTTGCTATGTGGCCATGCTGAAACTGATGCAAGGCATGCTGGGATGTGTAGTTCATCAACATCTGAAGGGCCGCAATTGCCCAGCCCTGGTATATGGCATAAATAAATAATAAGAGTAGGGTGCACCCTATAAGCACCCTAATGGGTTTTTTCAATGTTAAATGGTCCCCCTATACGATTTTTAATTGTATAAGCACCTTAAAAGGTGCTTACAAGGTTAAATGCACCCCCACGCCACTATCAACGCCAACCCGAAGCGTGGCGAGCGCAGCAAGCCCGCGAGGGGCGGCGGTACGCGTCCTCCAACCTTTTCATACCCCCACTATCCAAGTCAGCGTGGAGTTGATTTTATATAGTGTGGCGAGCACAGTGAGCCACCGAGCCCGAAGCATGGCGAGCGCAGCGAGCCCCGCAAGGGGACGCGCATTACTTCACATGTATTCCGCGTCTGCTCGACACACTATATAAAATCAATTCCACGCCGACGTGGAAAGTGGGGGTATGAAAAGGTCGAAGGACGCGTACCGCTGCACTCGCCACGCTTTGGGTTGGCGTTGATAGTACGGGTGGCGTGGGGGTGCTTTTAACATTGTAAGCACCTATTACGGTGCTTATACAATTATTTATCTTATAGGGGGCCCATTTAACATTGATCAGGATGCACTATGGCAAGTAGGTGGTGTGATGCTCTGGGTAATGTTCTGCCGGGGAACCTCAGTTCCTGCCATTTACGCGGATATTACTTTGACACGTACCACCTGCCTAAACAGTGCTGCAGACCCAGTACACCCTTTCATGGCAGCAGCTTCTATCAGCAATATAACGCACCCGGACACACTGCAAGAATTGTTCAGGAATAGTTTGAGAAACATGACAGCGCTCAAAGTGTTGACTTGCCTCCAAACTGCCCCTATCTGCATCCCATCGTGCATCTTAAGTAAACCAAGGGGTTTATGCAGACGCTTTCAGTCTTTAGTGCCATTATGAACATACCCACGTAAATGGACCTGGGTCACCTCAGCCGCTCCGTCCCACCACGTCCTCAGCGCATGCAGTGGGAGCGGAATCACTCGCCACGCATTCTAGGTGCAACATGCATGTGCGGTACTGCAAACCTGATGGCCTCATTTATTTATCATCAGGAACCAATTTGATAGATTTAACAGATTGATAAATACAATTAACATTTATGGCTTAATAGTGGTATTTGTGTTGTTTACGCTATGGGAAAAATATATTGGCAGCATTTCTAGTCTTATTGAAGAAATACATAAAAAAAAAAAATACTAAAATGATATTATATTATGTATCCAGATACGGTTCCTAAATGCTCTGGTTACAGTAATGCTTATTGATAAATGATTTTTTGCATTGCAGCTGCTCCGCTCATGAAATACAGATCCAATAACAGAGGCTGCTTACAGAAATCTGATCCCCGCTGCGACTTATGCCTCTATACTAAGAATATGCAGAATTGTTTTCCATCTCCAGGCTCAGTGCTGCTTCACAGCTCACAACAAAGCAGAATGCACACAGCACATCAAATATGACATGAAACCCATCCCCCCCCCCCCTACCCTCCTCTCTGACAGTGGCAGAGCCAGGCACAGCTGTACACAACATCCCTCCGCAGGCTACTTCTGCTGCAGTGAGATGTACAAGCCAATGCAAAATCTTCTACAAAGACAGGTTATACACCGATATGCCTGTACCTTGTGTGCAGTCCAGATGGAAGGGTGCTGCAGTACATCATTGCTGTGTGACCCTAGGGGAATGTGGTGCTGTGAAGGGAGGCATGCTGCATAGCAGAGATGGTTATTGATTTGGATTGCCTGCGCTTCGAGGCACCAGTTTTATGACGTTACTATGAAAAGCAAATTCCCAGCATAAAGCAGTTTTCCCTGTCTGTAATCTTGTCAGTGGCAGCAGATGCTGCTGGCACAACATGAGCTACAGGCAGACTGATACCTGTTATCACAATAGAACCTCACTTACTTTCTCCACATTGTCCATGGTGAAGTCCAGACTCTGCTGCTCCGGTCTCCGCTCCATCTCTGGAAGGTGGGGAAGATGATGGAGGGGTCCTGTGTATCCGGATAGGAGTGATGGTGAATCAGCACATCTCAGAGCTTTCTCATCTCTGTGCAGCTGTGAAGGGGAGGGGGCACTTACAGTCACCTCCCAGCTGATTACAGTGTGTGTCCCCCCCCACCGTTCTACAATGCTGTTAGTGTGTCCTCACATCTGCATTCTCTCCAGGATATTTAATGAGTGTGCACTCAGCTATGCAAAGTCTCTTCCTCCGTAATGTGCACTCGGCTCTGCGGTAACGCAGTCTATGCCTGACAACTAACACTCAGCTTTGCGGTCAGTCTTGCCCTTCTGAGTGTTCACTCAGCTCTGCACAGTCAGTGCTTAGTGTACACTCACATTGACACCCTGAGAATATTGAGCTCTGCAGTGTCACTCCTCAGTGTACACTCAGCTCTGCTGTCAATCTCACCCTCCTGAGTGTGAATTTAGCTGTCACTGTTCAGTGTACACTCAGCTCTGCAATGTCTTCCTTGAATGTGCACTCAGATCTGCATGTTCTGTGCAGCCTCTCTGTCTTTAGTGTACACTCAGATCTACAGAGAATATCTCCTTCCTGAGTATTCAGTCAGGTCTGCTGTGAGTCTCACTTGAGTGTGTACTCCACTCTGCTGTGAGCCTCAACTAAGTATTCAATAAGCCGTGCAATGTCTCTCCCTCCTAGTGTACTCTCATCTATGTGTCTCTCCCTCCTAGTGTACACTCAGCTATCAGTTTCTCCCTCCTAGTGTACACTCAGATATGTGTATCTCCCTCCTAGTGTACACTCAGATATGTGCATCTCCCTCCTAGTGTACACTCAGATATGTGCATCTCCCTCCTAGTGTACACTCAGATATGTGCATCTCCCTCCTAGTGTACACTCAGATATGTGCATCTCCCTCCTAGTGTACACTCAGCTATCAGTTTCTCCCTCCTAGTGTACACTCAGATGTCTCTCCCTCCTAGTGTACACTCAGCTATCAGTTTCTCCCTCCTAGTGTACACTCAGATATGTGTATCTCCCTCCTAGTGTACACTCAGATATGTGCATCTCCCTCCTAGTGTACACTCAGCTATCAGTTTCTCCCTCCTAGTGTACACTCAGATGTCTCTCCCTCCTAGTTTACACTCAGCTATCAGTTTCTCCCTCCTAGTGTACACTCAGATATGTGTATCTCCCTCCTAGTGTACACTCAGCTATGTGTCTCTCCCTCCTAGTGTACACTCAGATGTGTGTCTCCCTCCTAGTGTACACCCAGCTATGTGTCTCTCCCTCTAGTGTACTCTCATATATCAGTTTCTCTCTCCTAGTGTACACTCAGATATGTCTCTACCTACTAGTGTACACTCAGCTATGTGTCTCTCCCTACTAGCGTACACTCAGCTATGTGTCTCTCCCTCTAGTGTACTCTCAGATATCAGTTTCTCTCTCCTAGTGTACACTCAGATATGTCTCTACCTACTAGTGTACACTCAGCTATGTGTCTCTCCCTACTAGCGTACACTCAACTATGTGTCTCTCCCTCCTAGTGTACACTCAGCTATGTGTCTCTCCCTCCTAGCGTACACTCAGATGTGTGTCTCCCTCCTAGCGTACACTCAGCTATCAGTGTCACTGTCTCTCCCACCTGGTGTACACTCAGATGTGTCTCTCCCTACTAGTGTACACTCAGCTATGTGTCTCTCCCTCCTAGTGTACACTCAGATATGTGTCACTGTCTCTCGCACCTGGTGTACACTCAGCTATATGTATCTCCACCTAGTGTACACTGCTGTCTCTCCCTATTGAGTGTGTGAACAGCGAGACACACTGCTGTCTCTCGCTCCTGAGTGTGTGAACAGCGGGGCCCGGCGCTATCTCTGTCATACCCGTCACTGGGCTGTCCGCCGTCGCTGAGTCCCGCTCTCCCCTCACCTCAGCCAGACTCCAGCAGCAGCAGCAGCAGCACAGGAGGAGGACCGGGGTCCTGGCGCGCCTGCAGGCTGCCCGCACACATGCCTGCGCGTTATACCTACTGGTGGCCGTGAAATAATCCGTGCCGTACACCGGCAATCTACCCCCTGCCTGCTTACCTTTCTGCCTACTACTCATTGCATAAAAAAAACACCAGAAAATTATATTTCGGGGTGAAATTAAAAACAGGTACTTTAAAGGGCAGCTGTGGCAAGGACCCGATGGCGATGGGAATTGTAGTTCCCACAGCCAGTAAAATTCTATATATATACAGTACTGTCACATAGATACCTCCCAACATGACCCTCTTCAGGAGGGACACTTTGCTCTGTTTCTGGACATCCCTCATAATGTATGATTGCTATTACCTGTGTGGAAACACCTTTCTTACCCATTATCCTGTTTAAAACAGGTGATGGGAATCATACATTAAGAGGGAAGTCCAGGAGCAGAGCAAAGTGTCCCTCCTGGAGAGGGTCATGTTGGGAGGTATGCTGTCTCTGTGTACACTATTTCTCTGTGGTGTGTAATTTAGAACATGTGTGTTCATCTAGACTGTAATACTAGTATATGCTCTCACAATGGGTGCCAGACGTGGTCCTGACAGTCGGGATCCCGACTGTCAAAACAGCGACAGACAGGTGCCTGACGGCCACCCGCTATTTTTCCTTGTGGAGGTCCACGACCCCCATAGAGGGAGAATAGAATAGGTGGTGTGCGCAGCGTAGCGAGCCACCGTGCCCACAAGGGGCTTTGTTGCGCTCACCGTGCTGTCTGAGTCTGGGCAGTCGGGATTCCCACTGTCGGAACCCTATACTTCACCCCTCACAATAGCAGCAATATACAGGTCAGTCCTCTCCCTGCCATTCCCCAGTATTATATGCACCTGTGTCTGTAGAGAGGGCCATGCTAATATACATTTTGCACTCCATTCTCTGTTCTGCTGTATCATGAGTGGTGCAAAGTATGTGTATCCGCAGTTACTGGTTCATTAGGTGGACATGCGCAAGGTCGACATATGAAAATGTTGACACTTGAGCATGTAGACACACAATTAGCGCAGCAGGCTTCGGGCCTTGTGCCTAGCTCGTCTACTCTATATGTTCCCAGTTATAGTCCACGGGCACGTACTGTAGATGGGGAAGTATGAAAAAGTGGGAAAAAAACAAACAAACCGCAAAAAAAACTTTTTCACAGCCATGTCGACCTTTTACTTGAGTTTTTTTTTAGTTTTGACCATGTCGACCACATGTTGACAACCCAGACATTGTCTATCAGACATCCGTACACCAAATGGGTGCTAAGCCGGTCTCCCTGCAGAGAATGTGTGAAACTGACTTTTATTTCCTCCCCAAATCGCCGAAGATGGGGTGAGCGCTGACGTCCTGTGACGTTAACTGCCTGCCCCGCTATGATCCCATGGGAATAAAACGCTGAGCATCCCCATGGCCCAGCTGCGTTTCCACCTCCGGCTCTCCCTCCCCGCAACGAACAGCCCAGCGTCTGTGTCAGTGGCGTAGCTATAGCTCCGCAGCCCCCGCGGTGGCGGGGAGGCGCAGAGAACATGTGGGCGCCGGAGGTCTGCGGAGCTATAGTTATCGCACTTACCCGCTGCTGCCCTGCTGTCACGGTCCCGTCTCTCCCGGCGCCGGCTCCTGCAGCTATAATGAAAACGGACTCTTAGAAAATGGCTGCCCCCATACTGCAGACAGTTTTTCTGTCTGCAGTATGGGGCAGCCATTTTCTAAGAGTCCGTATTCATTATAGCAGCAGGAGCCGGCGCCGGGAGAGATGGGGCCGTGACCGCAGATGCGGCCGGTCAGGTAAGCCGAGAGGAGGGAGGGGAGAGAGGGCGCCGAGGGGAGGGAGGGGAAAAATCTGCGGCGGGGGGGGGGGGGGGGGGGGGCGAAATTTAGGTAGTTACGCCGCTGGTCTGTGTAACTCACAGAAGCCGTTCGGTGCCAGGGCTTGCACATGCGCAGGAATAAGCATGCGCAAACTCCGACCGTAGGGGCTGGGGTGGAATTGCAATCACACCGAATGATCCTGAATTGGCCCCTTTATTTCCCTGTGAATGCGTTTGGTTTCTTACCGACGTCCTCAGGAAGTGATGGCAGTGGTGTGTGCGCAGAGCATATACATAAGGGTAATAATTGGCAATTAGCGACACAGAGGGACCGTTCCATGACATGAAAGACAGATTCACCAGCAAGATCTAATTGGAGCGCGGATTCTCCAATCACACGGATTGGACGCTATCTGCATTTATCGTATTCTTATTCCTTTGTGTTATTTCAATAAAATGTTCATTTATTCTATTTTACTTGCATTTCTTTTACACCTACTTGATGTCAGAATAGATATTTTTGTTATTACAGACTTGTGAATTGAATGCTATTGGCAGAATTGGAATCTCCTGTATGTTACAAAGATGTAACTGGCTGTGGCAAATGCTTACTTCCAACATTTGGAGTTGTAAATTTACAACAAAGGGCCCATAAAACGCTAAGCATTCCCCTGCCTACCCCCCTCCCGCCCCTCCTGGAGTAAACGGACCAGCCAGTGTCAAATGCACTGAAGCCGTTTGCTTCCGCAAACCCCCACCATCGCGGACAGGGTCGGATTCAGCTCATTACGAATGGGTCTGAATTGGACCCAAAGGTAAAATGCATCATGGTACTGGTAACTGGTGCTGTTATTGGGCCAGATGTACTAAGCTTCAAACCAGCGGCGTAACTAGTTTTTCGGCGCCCCCCTGCCGACAAGTCAGGAGGCGCCCCCCTGTAAAAAAAAACGGAGCGGAGGCGAGCCGTGGTACGGCGGTCGGGAGGGGGGGTTGTGTTTCTGTGTGTGTGTGTGTTTGTATGTATGTGTAACGTGTTTGTGTGTGTGCGCGTGTGTGCGTTACCTCTGGCCGGCTGGCCGCATCCGTCTGCGCCGGGTCCCGGGCGGCTCTCCCGTTACTGCTGCTAATGAAAAAGTGACACTTGGAAAATGGCTGCCCCCATACTGCAGACGAAAAACTGTCTGCGGTATGGGGGCAGCCATTTTCCAAGTGTCACCTTTTTGTACTAGAACAGCGCTGCGGCTGCCGGGACTCGGGAGAGCTGGGACCCGGTGGTGCACGGTACGGCGGCAGAAGGCAACTATCATCCCGCAGCCCCCCCGGCGCCCACATACCCTCAGCGCCTCCCCGCCACCGCGGGGGCTGCGGGACGATAGTTACGCCACTGCTTCAAACAGTAAAGAATGATAAACATCCAGTCAACCAGGTTCTATCTGTCATTTTTCAAACACAGCATATAACGTGACAGTTAGGAGTTGATTGGCTGTTGTTAATCTCTGCCCACTTTATCACTTTTTGAGCTTAGTACATCTGGCACAGAATCTTTTGTAGATTCACAGCACCTATTCACTGATTTCACAGGGGGACTCCCAACTGCGCTCCCCGCTGTGGGACACTGTCGCTCCTGGGTGGGACGCAGGACAATCATAAAAAAATCGTGGCTGTCTTGCGGAAATAGGGACATTTGGGAGGTATGCTGGAGGGTAAGGATTCTTATCAAATCCAGAAAAATGCAGTGTAGTCATATTATTATTATTATTATTATTATTATTATATGGTGTTTCTCTTTTTACTTTGGGTTTATTTTGTCTTTTTTTAGTATTAGACCAGTAAGAAATAAGGGGGGAAATTTACCAATATGAAAAACCTAGTTTTTCGTATTAGTATTTTCCCTACGACTGCATACGACTGTTTCAGTCGTATGCAAAGTCGTGTTCCGGAGGGGAATGTACAAAGCAGTCAGATACGACTGCTTTGTAACCCTCCGATGGTGTAATGATTCGTATTAGCTGGCCATATATACGGCCGCTAATACGAATTAGTGTAGGCAGTCTGCACGGATCAGTCAGATCCGTGCAGGCTGCAAGGTGTAAAAAAAAATTGAAAAAATAAATAAAAAATAAAAAAAAAACAGCGTGGGGTCCCCCCCACAGCTGTAACCAGCACCAGGCTGAAGGAGCCGGGGCCGGTAATTAAAAATCAGGGAACCCGACAAATAGGGGTTCCCCGATTTTTAACAACCAGCCCCAGGCTCCAGGTCTGGGGCTGGTTCCCAAAATACGGGGGACAAAATGACTAGGGGTCCCCCGTATTTTAAGAACCAGCCCCGTCTGTCAGAGCTGCAGAGATGTTTCCTCCTCGGCGTCTGGACTAAGAATGAATTCTAGCCAATCAGGAGCCGACTTTACTGGCTCCTGATTGGCCGCTAGGCGGCTCCTGATTGGCTAGAATTCAGCGTATTTGGCTTTAGCCTCCATGAATCAGTCAGATCCGTGCAGGCTTCAGTGTAGAAAATAAATAATAAAAAAATGGCATGGGGTGGGCAAGGTTGGGTAGTTTTGCCTTTCACCTGCTGCTGATAGGATGCTGCAACCAAACACTAGGTAGAGGTACTGGGGTAGGATTACCACCTTTGTGTTGTGAGATTCCCAGACAATGCCCCACCCCTTCACACACATCCAGCCCACCCATTGACCCGCCCCCAGCCCCACCCCTTGATCCGCCTTATCATGGCTTTTTTTAACCTTTTCTTCAATTCTATTCTTGATTTTGCACACCGAAATGCCACTTACACGTTACATCACACACTGTAATGCCCATTACATGTTATGCCACACATGTGATACCCATTACATGTTACGCCACCCACCCCGATGCCTATTACATGTTACGCCATACACTGTGATGCCCATTATACATTATGCCATACACCGGAATGCCCATTACACATTATGCCAGGACTCAACAAATCTTTCTTAAATAGGGTCAATATGGACAGTACGCGCCAAAAATTGACACCATAATGTCTATTACACGTCACATGCCCATTACATATTATACCACTTGCCATAATGTCCATTACACTTATTTATTTTTCTAAATAGGGACAACACCGTAATGCCTATTACATGTCGCACAACATTACATATTATACCACATGCCACACCGTAATGCCCATTACACGTTATCCCAAACACCTTAATACCCATTGCACATTACGCCACACACCGTGATGCCCATTACATGTTATGCCTCACATGATGCCCATTACATCACACAACACTGTTATGCCCATTACACAATATAATGCCCATTACACATTATGCGACACACAGTGTTGCCCATTACATATTATGTTATATGTACAATATATATATTATATAATATATATCATACATTAGGTTACAGCTGCATACACAGGGTGAAGGGGGCATATACAGGGTTAAGGGGGCATACACAGGGTTTGATGTAAGGGGAAAGGGATAGGGGAATAGACCAGTGCAGAGGTTAGGTTCTTGCAACAACTGAAAATGAGAATGAGAATATCCACAATTGACCAACAAGGAGGGAGGAAGCATTGCCTCCCCGATGGTAGAGGGTGTGGAGGTGCACCCCTGAGAGTAAAATAAGTGTTTAAGGGAAAAGGAGGGAAAGACTCTCTTTTTGTTGGGGCACTCTTAAATGAAGTTTACATGACGTAATCTTTAGTTGTTAGAATTATGATGTGTTATACAGTTCAATATTGTATGGCGGGACGCGGCTGGAGGTCAACTCTATGCAAGCCTCCCTTGTATAGAAAAAAAGGGGGGGGGGGACTAGTATTACAATGATTTTAGGGCTAAGCGTGTGCCCTCGTTTGAATGAAGTGTACTAAAATGTAACTTTTAATTATACATTTAAAAAATATACTAGACAGACGTATAGACATAGTCACATATGAAAATACACAAAAAAAACATTTATAGTAGGTGACACTTGTTGATAAGGTACTTTACAGAAATGTGTAGTGATGCTTATAAGTACAAATACAAGTAAGTATGGCAATTGTCTCTAGTCTCCAAGTGGGGACAGATGATATTTTGTTCCAAACACCAGTTCTTACACAGTCTATGAAAAGGAAACAATTTATCTGATATACAGTAACCTTCTGGCTGGTTATTTGAAAAGAGGCGATTATTAATTCGATGGTCATGTGATGTCAGCTGTCCGCCCCCAGCAGGCATCGACACACCTGCGTTCCCCTGCTCCAGCCCCCTACTCGCCCTCTTCCCATTCCCTCACCGAATGATCACCTCGGGGTCTGAATCACCCCCTTAGTTATGGAACATGTGCAGTACATTATATATATAACACATGCTCTGCGCACAGACGTCAGCCCTGCATCAGTCCCTATGTGTGTGGGAGCAGATATGGAATAACATTTACATTGTACTTCTCAGGCAGTAAGAGACTGACGGCAGAACTCCCAACAACCAGCGCGGCTGCATCTGGGTCAGGTAATTATGCAGGGGGGCAGATGTAACATGTGCAGAGAGAATTAGATTTGGGTGAGTTATTTTGTTTCTGTGCAGGCTAAATACAGACTGCTTTATTTTTACACTGCAATATAGATCTCACTTTGAAGTAAAACCAAACCCAAATCTACGGTAATTCTCTCTGCACAAGTTACATCTGCCCCACCTGCAGTGCACATGGTTTTGTCCATCTAAGAAGAAAATTGTCAGAAAGTGAACCAAAATAACCCCCATTATAACAATGGTGGTGTCTGACACTGAAATACATATGAATGGGAATCCTGACAGGAGTACGGGATAGTATACTCAGGGCTATTTTTGTGCAGGCTCCAGCAGGAACTGTGGCCCTTATTCTAGTTCACTCTTTCTAACAAAATATTTCTTAGATGGACAAAACCTGCTGGAGCCTGCACAAAAATAGCCCTGAGTATACTTACCTCTCCACTGCTCCGCCCCCCCAACTCTAATACACCTGACCTGCAGCCTAACCCTCCCTCCCCCTGCCTCCTAACCCTCCAACTCAGAGGCATAACTAGATATTTGTAGGCCCCATAGCAAAAGTTTGTAAGGGCCCCCTATTTAGCAACTGATGGTGATAAATGTATGTAAAACATATTACTTAGATGGTAAATATGGGCCCCCTTCAGCTCTGGGCCCCATAGCAGCTGCACCCCTTGCACCTATGGTAGTTATGCCCTTGGTACACCTTATTCACTACTACACCTTGCTCCCCACTATATATTACTGCTACACCTTATTCACTACTACACCTTGCTCCCCACTATATATTACTGCTACACCTTATTCACTACTACACCTTGCTCACCACTATATACTACTGCTACACCTTATTCACTACTACACCTTGCTCACCACTATATACTACTGCTACACCTTATTCACTACTACACCTTGCTCACCACTATATACTACTGCTACACCTTATTCACTACTACACCTTGCTCCCCACTATATATTACTGCTACACCTTATTCACTACTACACCTTGCTCCCCACTATATATTACTGCTACACCTTATTCACTACTACACCTTGCTCACCACTATATACTACTGCTACACCTTATTCACTACTACACCTTGCTCACCACTATATACTACTGCTACACCTTATTCACTACTACACCTTGCTCACCACTATATATTACTGCTACACCTTATTCACTACTACACCTTGCTCCCCACAATATATTACTGCTACATCTGATTCACTACTACACCTTGCTCCCCACAATATATTACTGCTACATCTGATTCACTACTACACCTTGCTTCCCACAATATATTACTGCTACATCTGATTCACTACTACACCTTGCTCACCACTATATAATACTGCTACACCTTATTCACTACTACACCTTGCTCCCCACTATATATTACTGCTACATCTGATTCACTACTACACCTTGCTCACCACTATATAATACTGCTACACCTTATTCACTACTACACCTTGCTCCCCACAATATATTACTGCTACATCTGATTCACTACTACACCTTGCTCCCCACAATATATTACTGATACACCTTATTCACTACTACACCTTGCTCACCACTATATATTACTGCCACTCCTGATTCACTACTACATCTTGCTCCCCACTATATATTACTGCTACACCTTATTCACTACTACACCTTGCTCACCACTATATACTACTGCTACACCTTATTCACTACTACACCTTGCTCCCCACTATATATTACTGACACACCTGATTCACTACTACACCTTGCTCCCCACTATATATTACTGCTACATCTGATTCACTACTACACCTTGCTCACCACTATATACTACTGCTACACCTTATTCACTACTACACCTTGCTCACCACTATATACTACTGCTACACCTTATTCACTACTACACCTTGCTCACCACTATATACTACTGCTACACCTTATTCACTACTACACCTTGCTCCCCACTATATATTACTGCTACACCTTATTCACTACTACACCTTGCTCCCCACTATATATTACTGCTACATCTGATTCACTACTACACCTTGCTCCCCACAATATATAACTGCTACATCTGATTCACTACTACACCTTGCTCCCCACTATATATTACTGCTACACCTTATTCACTACTACACCTTGCTCCCCACTATATATTACTGCCACACCTTATTCACTACTACACCTTGCTCACTACTATATATTACTGCTACACCTTATTCACTACTACACCTTGCTCCCCACTATATACTACTGCTACACCTTATTCACTACTAGACCTTGCTCCCCACTATATATTACTGCTACACCTTATTCACTACTACACCTTGCTCCCCACTATATATTACTGCTACATCTGATTCACTACTACACCTTGCTCACCACTATACACTACTGCTACACCTTATTCACTACTACACCTTGCTCACCACTATATATTACTGCCACACCTGATTCACTACTACACCTTGCTCACCACTATATACTACTGCTACACCTTATTCACTACTACACCTTGCTCACTACTATATATTACTGCTACACCTTATTCACTACTACACCTTGCTCCCCACTATATATTACTGCCACACCTGATTCACTACTACACCTTGCTCACCACTATATACTACTGCTACACCTTATTCACTACTACACCTTGCTCACTACTATATATTACTGCTACACCTTATTCACTACTACACCTTGCTCCCCACTATATATTACTGCTACATCTTATTCACTACTACACCTTGCTCACCACTATATAATACTGCTACACCTTATTCACTACTACACCTTGCTCACCACTATATATTACTGCACCCGATCACGTACGATGAACCATATGCGTTCCTTTTTCATATGATGATTTATCGTATACGATACAATGGACTGCCACAGAATCCGACAAATCCCCATGGCAGCCATGGCGATCTGCCGGTCCAATCCGATGCACACAGGACCACGCATCAGATCAGATACAGAGGTAATACACATGCGATATGGCACTTTTCACATGATTTATCGGGCCGATGGGTCAAAATCATGTAACAAAGGGCCATATCGTATAAGTGTATAGACACTTTTAGCTATGTAACTGCAATTTTATGATTTTTTTATAGTGAATGTTTTATATTATCTGTTGTAGATGAAACTCTGACCATTTCCACCTAACTGACCCTCCTCTACAGGCGCGTATGTACCGCTTCTCTCAAACCCTCTACTATATGCTGCATATTAATGATCAAGAAAAGAACACCAATTCCACCAAAGCTTAATTGGATATGGCGTAATGATGCCACGGCTGACACCGCGATTAATGGAATTGCCAATAAATTTGTTTTATGATGTTAGTTAAAATTGTGTTCTTCACTTGTCACTTTTCACTAGATGCTTCTTTTATTTTTTTCCTTGATTTACAACCATAGGCGAACCTAGAATTATGGTAATGGGTGGTCCCAAATCCAAATTCATAAGCAGGGGGTATCTTTGCGTGGCAAAGCCATGTGGCAAAAAGGGACGTGGCCTCATGGGACGGAGGCGTGGCATCACAAAATGTGGCGTGGTATTACACTTTAGACCACACACCGTAATGCCCATTACACATTTTAGCTAACTCTGTAATACCCATTACACATAAATCAACATGCCGTAATGCCAATTACACATTGTGCCACACACCATAATGCCCATTACACATTGTGCCATACATCATGATGCCAATTACACATAAGGCCACACACCATAATGCCCATTACATACTATATAACAAAACGTTATGCCCATTACATATTTGACACATAAGTGCCGCTTACCTACGTGCTCATTGCTAGGGGGTTCTTGCTCTATGCCAAGGGGGCTTCATGCTCGATGCCAAGGAGGCTTCATGCTCGATCCCATGTGGGAATACATGCTTGTTGCCAAGAGGGAGTGAAATTGCTCGTTGCCAAGGGGAGAGAGAAATGCTCATTGCCAAGGTGGGGAGGGAATTGCTTATTGCCAGGGGGGATGTCATACTACTGGATGCACCTAATTTAAAGAAATGACAGCCGGGCAGAGAGAGCTGTGTGCTGCCCGGCTGTTTAGTCTAAAGGTGGGCATACATCAAGCCGTTTTGAACCGATTTCGGCCGATTGCGATCAATCGGCCCGATAAATCGGACCAAATCGGTTCTTCGTGATATGGGGTCAGGTCCGATGCGCAGTCCCATGCGTATCGGACCTGGCCCCAGGGATCGGACCGGCGGGACATACGATGTCAGATCAGTCTGGGCGGTGAGGAGCAGTGGGGGTGGGCGGCTGGGGAGGAAGCAGTGGGGCAGCAGCGCGTTACCAGATCAGTGCTGGGGCGGGCGGCGGTGACCATCAGTCTCACTCTCCACTGTCCGTGTCCAGCGCTGTAGCGGGCGGGCAGCGGCGGCGATTACATCTTTAAAATAATGTGTCAAATGACTCTCCGGCTTTTGATTGGCTGAGATAGAGCACTCTCACCCCCCCTCCTGCGATTTTCAGCCCCCCCGCGACCCCCTCCCGCGATTCGCGACCCCCTCACGTGATTCTAGCCCCCCCGCAATTCACACCACCCTCCCGCGCCCCCTCCCGCGATCCTAGCAACCCCTGCAATTTGCGCCCCCCCGCGCTATTTGCGGACCCCCGCCCCTCCTGCGATTCATGCCACCTCTTGCGCTCCCCCTCCCGCGATTCACCACGCCCCCCCATGATTCGCCACACCCCCTCCCATGATTAGTGAACCCCAGCCCCCTCCCGCGATTCACGGCACCCCCCTCCTGCGATTTGCGGCCCCCCGCGACCCCCCTCACGCGATTCGCGCCCCCCGCGATTCACACCACTCTCCCGCGATTTGCAGACCCCCTCCCACGATTAGTGAACCCCAGCCCCCTCCCGCGATTCACGGCACCCCCCCACCTGCGATTTGCGGCCCCCCCCGCGACCCCCCTCACGCGATTCTAGCCCCCCGCGATTCACACCTCCCTCCCGCTCACCCCCTCCCGCGATTTGCAGACCCCCTCCCGCGATTAGTGAACCCCAGCCCCCTCCCGCGATTCATGGCACCCCCCTCCTGCGATTTGCGCACCCCTCCGCGACCCCCCCTCTCGTGATTCGAGCCCCCTCACGCGATTCCAGCCCCCCCCCCCCCCCGCGATTCACACCACCCTCCCGCGATTTGCAGACCCCCTCCCGCGATTGTGTGTATATTGTGTCTCTGGGAAAAAAATTAAAAATATTAGGAAAAACAAATCAAAAATTGGTCACCCTCCAATCTTGCAGTAAGTGGTGGTCGTTGGTGCATGTACGGTGACTGTCAGTGCTGCTCCCTAGAGTTATGTATAACCAGGTACAGGTTTAGTATCCCTTATTCGGATATATCCAAAACCGAAATATTTAGAAAACGGTACTCTTTACCTAGCACGGCGCCCATCGCGGTCATTGAATGCACTAAAAAATCAGGTGCGACGCGATGCCCGCGATTTCCCATAGGGAACAATGTTAAATTTCTCAATTGACCCGATTTTACTGTTCAATGCCTCAATGGACCCGATTTTTCCATAGGAAACAATGTTAAATGGCCCACAGAGGCCAAATAGCCACCCTGAAGTGTGAAATGGCCCCCACAATTGTTAACGCCTCCCCACGATCAACGTGAACCCGAAGCGTGGCGAGCGCAGCGAGCCCGCGAGGGGCGGCGGTACGCTTCCTACGTCCTTTTCATACCCCCACTATCCACGTCGGCGTGGAGTTGAGAATAGAATAGTGTGGCGAGCGCAGCGAGCCACTGAGCCCGAAGCGTGGCGAGGGGACGCGGAAACCTGTGAAGCCCGCGAAGGGACGTGTTTACCTGTCAAGGTATCCGCGTCCGCTCGCTACGCTCGCCACACTATTCTATTCTCAACTCTACGCCGACGTGGATAGTGGGGGTATGAAAAGGTCGTAGGACGCGTACCGCCGCCCCTCGCGGGCTCGCTACGTTTCGGGTTGACGTTGATCGTGGGGTGGCGTTAACAATTGTGGGGGCCATTTCACACTTCAGGGTGGCTATTTGGCCTCTGCGGGCCATTTAACATTGTTTCCTATGGAAAAATCTTGTGAATTGAGGCATTGAACAGTAAAATCGGGTCAATTGAGAAATTTAACATTGTTCCCTATGGGAAATCGCAGGCATCGCGTCGGTCACGTCGCACCCGATTTTTAGTGCATTCAATGGCCGAGATGCCCGCAATTTTTTTACCTGCGATGCCTACGATCAAAATCGTGGGCGCCGTGCTAGGTAAAGAGTACCTAGAAAACTGTAGGTGATGTCACCAGCGCAACCACACAATGCATTCTTGGGACTGGGGATGCCTCTGAAGAGGAACCTGATGGCCACAGTGGATGCCGTCGATTTTGGGGGATCCGGGGTCTATGCAAAAAAATTTTTTTCAAAAATCCAAAAAAATCCCTTATTCAAAATGCTCGTGGTCCCGAAAATTTCGGATAAGGGATACTCAAACTGTAATAGTAACAAAAGGCACAAGAAAACTCTTTTTGGGAGTGCACAGAGAATTCTTATGCTAGATTGCAGTAACTGTGTAAAAATATTAGTTTATTGGGTATCTTAAAATTGTGGTCGCCCAATTGCAGAATAAAAGAGTGCTGTGAAAATATTTTAGTGAAATTCAATCATTTGTAGCGAGTTGCGATAATTCTGGAGCCGGTCGTCATATGAGACCACATTTTTTGCATTGCTTGCCCTTGGCGTGCGCTGTCCCGTTATAATTCATGGCAGGACGGGTGAAAATTTTTAGTTTGAAGGGGGTGCCAAATGTGTGCAATTTTGGGGGCTTTTGATGGGACTTAGGCATACAAAGTGTTTTCAGATATTAACACGCTAACAAAACTCATAGTATTGAATTTGTGCATTGAGGTGCAATTTTGTACGCTTTCGTGTGAATTTGCAAAGACGATTTTTAGTAACTATGTGATTTCCATTGATACCAATGTTGTATTGACAATGTTTGTACCGATGGTGATTTGTCTCGATTTAGAATGCATTTGACATGGGACTCCATGCGAATTAATCCGCCAAATCAGCAAAAATTGTCCTTATAGCAAATCTGCCCCATAACAGATATTGGGTTGGATGTATTACTGGGGCGCTTATCTCGCCGATATAACTCTTCCGGCTTCGCCTCATTGACGCCTCATACATCAACAAGAAGTATTACCATCTTGTCCGCCAAAGCGGGGGAGCGCAAATCCCCCCCCCTCCCAGGCTGGCTGTACTGGAGTAGACAGCACATAAACCCACACAGAGCCGTTGTCTCCTCCAACCCCACCCCCACCGGCTGTACTGGGCATGTGCGAGATCTCGCTAGTCAGGTGAGATCTCCAGCGCAGCCCAGAGCCAGCAGCAGGGACAGCGCTGTCTCTGCTGTGGGGATAGGGCATCACCACCCTGCAGCTGTAGAAGTCAATTGCGGCAGGGGGTGGAACGGTCATACATTTGCCCTGCATATCAGCCTGCTATCTTTTAGATAGCAGCGCTGATATGGACAGGGGCGCTGATAACCCTTCTTCCCCATAACGGTGCTTCATACATCTGCCACGTTGTATGGCTGATAAATACACTTAAAATGTATTTAACATGTATTTGATATTTGCTACCACTAGATGGCAGTGTTACCACACATTTCAAAGGCCAGCATATTCTGGTTGACTCGCAAAGCTGCGAAATTCACAGACTTGCGAGTCCACCAGTCGCAGACCACCACCTCCTCCCCCCGGCGCAATTTGCATAATCAACCATTAGCAGCCTTCAGCGACCATCGAATGATTTTTCAAGCGCTCGCAAATCTAAGACACCTCTTTGGTGTCTTACATCTACGAGTGCCTGTATGGGAAGCAGATGGGTAGCTGACACCTACTGACGCCAGCTGCGTGCCCCCTGCACCCACGTCATTGGGGAATTACCATGAGAACCCCTAGTATTTTCATGGGAATCCACTGGCCCGTAACTCTATGCCCGCACTGTTGTGTGTGAGCGCCTGGCGAATAGTCTATTCGCCGTGGCCGCTCGCACACAGCGGCTGCATATGTGCATAATTGAGTATGCGCATGCACAGTCGCAAAACATCGCTCCCCTGCCCGAACATGCAGGGGAGAGTGTCAACCAAAATAAATCCCTAAATGGCAGTGGTTCCCAAACTGTGTGCAGACGCGGCTCCCAGTGGTTCCCAAACTGTGTGCTGCGTCTCCTACAGAGACACTGGCTGCGGCACCCCTTTTGCAGCGCTGCAACAGGGGTGCCGCGGCCAGTGTCTCTGTAGAACCAGCCTCGCTGCTGCATGTTCGAGCGGGTAGTCAGAGCCGGGAGGGGGTGGGTAGAGGAGTGCGGGTGCCTGACTGAGATGAAAGGTCCTAGCGGCTAAGCAGAGAATGCCACACACAGTAATGCCTATTGCATGTTATGCAACACACCGCAATGCCCATTACATGTTTTGCTACACATCACAATACCCATTACACGTTTTACCACACATCGCTATGCCCATTACACATTTTGCCACACACCACGATGCCCTTTATATGTTTATACCACACACCGTGATGCCCATTACATGTTACGCCACACATGCCCAATACACGTTATGCCAGGGCTTGGCAAATGTTTTTAAAATGTAGTCAGACAAATGAAAAACCGGGATTGCGCTCCAAAAATTTACACCGTAATGCCTATTACACGCCACACACCCATGCCATAATGGCCATTTTACGTTATGCCACACACCGTAATGCCCATTACACATTACGCCACACCCCGTGATGCTCTGTGCAAGGGGTTACATGCTTGTTGCCAAGGGGGGAGTGAGAGGTGAGGCCAGGCAGGTGGTAACCCTACTATCACACTGCATGGCAGCATACCTCCCAACATGACCCACTGCTTCTGGACTTCCCTCCGATGTGTGATTGTTGTCACCTGTTATAAACAGGTTAATGGGAAAGAAAGATATTTCGGTACTTATGTAGTATCTGGGCTGCCGATTTTTTGATTGTATGCCTTAAGTTAAGGCATACAATCAGATGCGATGCGATGCGATATCGCATCGCATGCGACCATCGGATGCGATGACCCGATTTTTCCATAGGAATCAATGTTAAAATGGACTGAGTCCATTTTAACATGGAATTCAATGGGAAAAAGGGGTCCTTTTCATACCCCTACTATCCAAGTGGGCATGGAGTTGGATATAAACCTGTGGCGAGCGTAGCGAGCCACCGAGCCCGAAGCGTGGCGAGCGAAGCGAGCCCCGCGAGGGGCCGGTATTCTGTGTCCCCTCGCGGGGCTCGCTACGCTCGCCACGCTTCGGGCTCGGTGGCTCGCTACGCTCGCCACAGGTTTATATCCAACTCCATGCCCACTTGGATAGTAGGGGTATGAAAAGGACCCCTTTTTCCCCATTGAATTCCATGTTAAAATGGACTCAGTCCATTTTAACATTGATTCCTATGGAAAAATCGGGTCATCGCATCGCATCGCATCGCATCGATGGTCGCATGCGATGCGATGCGATGTGCCCGATTCGACCCGATTTAGAAATCGGCAGCCCAGATACTACATAAGTACCGATATTTCCACACAGGCGATAGCAATCATGAATTAAGAGGGAAGTCCAGAAACAGAGCATTGTGTTCCTCCTGGAGTGGATGGATCATGTTGGGACTCGGAGGTATGTGGGCCGTGGCAGCCTGGCAGGCAGCAGCACGCAGCTCCCTCCCGGCTCCAAGTCCCACTCCCAACCCCCATATTAAACTTTTGTTTGTATTTGCCACTAACAAAAATGGCGGCTCAACTCACGTGGACGTCACTGACGCACGCACGCACGCAAAGCGGAAGGCTCCTGCTGCTGGCCACTTCGAATGAAGCCCCGCCCAGCGGCCTGGTACGTTGACCCAATCAGAAAGCCCCATCGGATTCAACGCAAGATGCGTCCGATGGTGGTCATGGAGACCGTCGCCGCCGAGTAGCCAATCAGGAGGCACGGCGGCTGGGGTTTAAAACCAGCGGCGTGAGGCGTTCACAGCACTGTGTGACCGTTACTGGTAGAGTCTGAGGGTGAGTTCGGACCCGGGGCGGCTGCGGCCTGGGGGACCATGTACCTGGTGCTGTGTAGCAGAGAGATCCATACTGACTCTGCATGTTGTCTTGCAGTGAATCCTCTCCCCTACCTGTGTGATGTGTGTGGGTACCCCTGAGCTGTCGCCTTTAGAGAGGTGTGTGTGTGTGTGTGTGTGTGTGTGTGTGTGTGTGTGTGTGTGTGTGTACCCCCCCCGTACTTCATAGTACAGACGCCAGAAACTATATTCTGTATTATTGATCTTAGTCCCCTCTATGCTGACATATGTGCCACTGGGGAAAGCATGGTGTTGCCCGACTGGCATTGTGCCCTGCACAGATGGGAAAAACATTTGCATTGATTTGTTGTGGTGGTTTTTTTTTTTTTTTTTGTGGTGCCGACGTGTCAACAACACAGGTTTATGTGATGCAGGGCTGGGCAACACCGGCCCTCCAGATGTTAGTGAACTACACATCCCAGGATGCTTTGCATTAGTTTTGCTATGTGGCCATGCTGAATCTGATGCAAGGCATGCTGGGATGTGTAGTTCATCAACATCTGGAGGGCCGGTGTTGCCCAGCCCTGTCGCCATAACTTTGCAGATATACTGGTTGGGGTGTCAGGGCTCTGCCATGCTATGAAGTAGGGATGCCCATCGTTTCCACTTCCATTGATGACAATAGTGCAACTGCCCATCAGTAGTGTCAAACTATGCTATGGGCATATATTGGTGGCTTTTACTTATTGATGGTTATCCATTTTCTCTGACTAATTGACCTGTGTGCCAATTTAAACATGGTGGCAGGACTTCAGGGGTGTAAACTTGACCCTGGGGGGGAAACACTTGACCCTGGGGGGGAAACAATCTGTGGTACTTTCTCATTTTTGCGGCCACATCTTGTGCTATGGAACTTGCGCAGCGTAACCCGCACCACCCTGGGTCCACGCCACCCTCCTGTGTCCACGATACCATTTATTACCTTTAGTAAAGTTGTGACGAGTGGACAATGGTGCTATTCTGAAAGCGTGCTCTGTCCCTTACACTG
Source organism: Crinia signifera (assembly GCF_055691185.1). NCBI lineage: Eukaryota > Metazoa > Chordata > Amphibia > Anura > Myobatrachidae > Crinia > Crinia signifera. The sequence goes on from NC_139224.1 coordinate 158,803,100, forward strand.
ATGTGGTGGCAGCAGCTCTAATAATCATATTATATACCAGTGCTATTGTCATAATTTAAGGCACTTGCCAAGAGAAGGGGGTTTCTGTGCAACCAGAACCCCCCCCCCCCTGTATGTATCTAACCCTCTATCTCCTATAATTTGTCTAGCACAGGGGTGTCCAAACTTTTTGCGATGAGGGCCAGATTTGGTGAAGTGTAAATGTGTGTGGGCCGACCATTCAGCCTGACATTCTTTGAATCATTAATCACATCAGAATGGTCCCCCATTCACTGTATGTCCCCCAGCCTGCCCCTCCTTCACTGTATGTTCCCCACTCTGCACCCATTCACTCTGTCCCCCAGCCTGCCCCCTTCTCTTAAGTCCATCAGTGCCTCCATTCATTGTATGTCCCCAAGCCTGACCCTCCTTAACTGTATGGCCCCCCTATTCACTACGTACCCACCAAACACTGCTGTCACTGTGATTGTGGAGTAGGGTGATATACGATTGCTGCAGCAGGGGTAGGACGGCAAACACATCTGACTGTGGTGGCCGGCACCTCCTCACCGCAGCAGACAGCAAGGTAAAGGCGCACTCGCCGGGGCCCCACCTTTAGTGTCCTGTGCTGTGCTTCCCACATCAGATGCTCTGCCCGCTTCCAGCTGGAGGCTGCGGGCCAGATTTGGCCCCTGGGCCTGACTTTGGACGTACCTGGTCTAGCATGTTATTGTTGGCTTATACTAAATGTCTGTCAGTACTTTAGATCACAGCTACTTTATTGCAAGTCCTGGGTTCTGTCGCCTCTGCTGCTGATCTCTTGCATACGGCCTATGGCACGATTTTGCAGATTCACTTTAAGATGAATAGCGCTTACTCTGTAATGTTTTAGGGAAACGCCTGGTGTATACGCTTTTGTTAATGTCACACTTTAATGCCTTTTAACACTTTAATTTACTTTTTCTTACAGAGTAAGTGATCATGGCACAGTTTGTATTTGAGAATGACCTGAATAGCATTCTAAAGCTGGATGCACCAATTCCGAACGCACCTCTTGCAAGATGGCAGCGGAAGGCGAAGGAGGGCAGCTGCTCATCTGCGAATACGTCGGTGAACACCAGTGTCGTATCGCCCATGAAGGCTGCAAATCGGTCCCACAGTTCCAGCAAGACTCCTTCAAAGACTCCAGGTCTGGCATTGTTTTGTCTTAAGCGACATAGACGTAATGAGGTTGTGGATAAATCACAGCGTGTAGGTTCATCACAATCCTAGTTGGGGGAGGAGCAACCTGGGTTGTGGGGTATAGTAAATGTTGTCCTGGGCTGACGGGTCAATGTACATGTGGCAGCTGCTCTGTGGTACAAAAAGATTATTTGACTGTCAGTCACTGACGCTGTCCCCGTCACCTGCTGCTTTCTTATAATTGCACTTGTATAAGACCAGATGGGAAAGCTCCCAATTGGACAAATTCTACTGTCTAAATCTGATTGTACACCTGATTGTATGCAGGTGGTAAGTGTGTCTGTATGTGCTTTACATGCACATGCAATCTGCTTATGGCCGCAATGAAAGCCGACAGATCAAACATGCAGCACGTATGATCTGAGTGTTGACCCGCTGGACCACACATCGTACCGATATTCCTCACAATGTGCGCACGGTCCGTCCCATGACCCTTCTAGACTGTACGTTCAGGCCTCATGTCATTCACGTGCATGGCCGGCTTAAGGTAGTGGTTCCAAAACTCTATTGAATCACAGCACAAAAATATCAGCATTTGTTTTACAGGAACTCCAGTATAAGTTTTATTGCTATACAGTATTTTGGGTGGGGGAAGGGGTTTATTGTGCCTTCTTGCCATGCTTAATTTTTGTTAGGTGGTGTACAGTTGTGCTTCTGATAGTCCACATGTTCTGTAATACCCCGTTCTCACTGCAGGCAAATCCCCGGGTCTATCATGTGGACCCGGGAATTTTCCTTTAACATGGGTTTTTCTGCAGTGTGAATGGGTCGCATGCCTGGGCCTCATACACGGGTAAAACCGGGAGAACACGGTATTACTGGCAGCAGCTAGCACTGGTTTTGCCCATCACAGACTAGTGTTTTTTTTAAAGGGCAGGGGTTTAGATGCTTTTCAGTGGTGGGGGGCACCTGGAATAGCTGCTCTCGGCACAATGGTCGGCAGGGTTTCAGCGTGGGGGGGGGGGCGGGCACCAGGAAGAGCTAAGCAGTTGCTATCAGTGCGGTGGGGGGCACCTGGAAGAGGTGACGCATCACTCTTGGCAGAGGACTTGAGCGGCATGGGGTTGGTGGCACCTGGAAGAGCTGACAGCTGCAAGTAGAAACATCCTAAAGAGTGTGGCGGGGGTGCATGCAAAAGGGCAGGGTGCGTTTAGAAACTAACAAAATGGGCAGGCACCAGGCAAAAGAAGCCTAGAGGGAGCACTGACATAACTAACTTGGTCCTGGATCAACAGACTGGCACCCCATGTTGTCTAGGCCCACAGTTTATGAACCACCCAGTTTGAGGGGCCACATGTCTGTTCTACAAGCTCTGCTTTTACCAACCACAGATTGTACTTATGGACTGGCCTATTTCTTACATCTAGCCCAGTATATAGGTCTGGGGACTAGGAGCTTTTACATTGCTTAGTACTTGTTTAGTGTGTTCACAAACTAGCCTTAAGGGGTTGGTGACGACTGCATTATTTATTTATTCAGGCAAATCCCAGGGTAAAATACAGGGTACCCCGTCCAGAGCCGGCGGCGACCGGTACATCCCTAATCGGAGCACTATGCAAATGGATGTCGCCAGCTTTCTGCTCAGCAAAGAGAATGAGCCGACTGACCAGTCCCCCACAAAGAAGGTAATGCATTCCTGCCGTATGCTAACGCTCCCACCTTCACAATACCATGCTCGATTTGTAGCTGATCCTCAGGGTGCTTGGCTGTTTATCAACGCCCCTTTTTCCAACAAAGTCTTGAGTTTGTCCTGGAATATGGAACACTTTTCCAAGCTGAGTCAGAACTGGGATTTATCCAATCCCAGGATGACACTACAGTAGGTCAGCATCATTCACACTAGACATGGTGTAGTGTCAGAGCTTGGAAATGACTTGTCTGAGTGCTGGAAGTTCCAGGTCTCCCCAGAACGCCAGAGCAGACTGGCAACCTACACTTCTGTGGGGTACAGTCATACCTGTTAGCAGGGAGATGGGCTAGGGAGGGGTTACAGCCTCACGTGGGGTAAAAACTGGAACAGTCCAGACCATACAGGGAGGCTGTAATCTCTTCCCTGCTGTGACAGCTGTCGTACACCTTCTGATTTAGTCCAATCACCCCTGTAAACAGGTCCTAGGCTGGATGATCTGGGTTACCCGCTTACACTTCCCTTTAACCTGGGTCCAACCTCACAAACCTCCTGAGTTGGGAACTCTGGTAAACTGGTCCTCGTTTTTTTTACAAAAATAAAATTGACACTGAGCAAAAACTTTTTTGGTCAGTGGGAAACTGGTATAAATGGCCAAGCACTGATATTTGCCAATATAGGTCCTTATGTGCTTATGGTTCTGTGGGCTCAGGCATGTGATTGCAGTGCTTCTTGCAGTGCTTCTGGCCCCTGATACATGTATAGATAATTTCATCCACTATTTGGCAAATGTCATTGACCTTAGCTTCTACCCTTAAGGTCCATACACACTGGGCGACTATGCCAAGCATGTATGGACAGCAATGATGAGAATCATCACTGTGGGGAAAGCCGCTCAGTACATACACACACTGAGTGGCTTTCCCCCTGCCCGGCGCCGACGGAGGACCGCGTTGCAAAGCCGTCCTGAAAGCCGCTCATCTGCTGGCATAACCAGCAGATTAATGGATTTCCCAGTGATGTTGCAGGAGTGTGCAGCAGCGTTCACCGCTCATCGCCGGGCCATACACACTGGGTGGCTTGAGCTGAAAGCCACTCAAACCTCCTGTTTTGAGTGACTTTCAGCTCAGTCGCCCAGTGTGTATGGGTCTTAAGAGCGGTATTGCTTCAGGTTTTTAAAAATCCTATAACAAATCTGTTTCTAGCTCCTTTTCCAATGGGTCTTATAAATGTGATAATAGGTAATGAATAAGTTGGTCTGGAAAACATGAATGGGTCAGGGTCCTAAGGACTGAGGGGCAGATGTATGAAGTGGCACATTGCACTGAAGCAGCAGTTATAATTTTGCATAATATAAAATCATACAAGAGCAGCTGATTGGTTGCCATGGGCCACTTCTGCTCTGGCTCATTTCTCCTCCTGGGATAGGTACGAAATACTGACGCCGGAATACAGACAAGAGGTCGTGGATTCACCCCATAGTGCGTGGTGAGCATAAAATAGTGCTCGCCACACACTATTTTATTCTCACTCTATGGATGTCGTGGACACCCATAAAGGGAGAAATTTCCGACATTGCGGCAGTCGGGATTCCAGTGTCTGTATTTCGACCGCCGGGATTTTGACTCCATCCGCTCCTCCCTTACACTGCCTCATACACTTACCCCTAAGTTTTAGAAGCTCTTGCCTAACATGGCAACTACAGAAGAATTGAGCAAGTTGGTGTATATTAGTGATGGCCTTTCAAAGGGCACATATGGTATAACCCAGTATTCTAACGAATACTTTCCTTAGAGGGTATGGGTCATGGGGTTAAGAAGTCATTAGGTTGACCTGAGTTATTTTTTTTTTTTTACGTGGACACTGTATGAGTGTACTGCATTGTCTCTCATGGCTTGCCATGCTTCAGGCATGGTGCCTTGCTACGCACAGTATTGTATTCTTGCTTTATGCCCACTTGGCTTAAAATAAATTAAACTCTTGTCGCTCTAATCGCATGCCCTTCTAGATTACGGTGGCCAGTATCTCAGGAAGCCGCGGTAGTATGAAGGTTGCCCCTTGGCAGGAGTGAGCCAAAAGGTGCGTTCACACGTACAGATTTTGTCTGACCTATCTGGTGGGAACAAAAACCTGAATATGTATGGGAGCAAGTGACAATCAAACATTTCCACGCAAATGCAGGAAAACATAACAAATTTATCAAAGCATATTTTTTTTTCTATCAGAACGATTAAACGATTTGTCTGACTAATCAATGTCTGTTTTCAAGCATTTGGGAACAATTTTTTGATAGTCATTTGCTCCCATCCATTTCCATTTTTTTGTTCCGACCAGATAGATCAGACAGAAAATCTGTACGTGTGTACGCACCTTTAGCCTACATCTTGCATGAATGCTAGGTACAATGCAGGTGGTGCCAGATCCCCAGCTCTATGCGCATCTATATGTAGAAACCAAAGTAAAATACCTGTTTGTTTATGGACCTATGTAAAGCCGTGCTTATTCTGTGTCCTAGGTAATGCTGGCCTGTCTAGGACACACTCCTAATCTTCATCTCTCATTACAGGAGCAGCAGAAAGCCTGGGCTGCCAACCTTAATGGCTTTGACATGGAAGATGCCAAAATCTTGCGGCTTGGTGGCAAATCACTTAATGCCCCCGAAGGTTGGTAAACACTGTACTTGTGTATTTATGGTGCTTCCATTTGATCATGACTTGGTGTGAACATTGTTGCCTCACTCCCCATTTTGCAGGATATCAGAACAATCTGAAGGTTCTTTACAGCCAAAAAACTACTCCAGGTTCTAGCAAAAAATCTGGCAGATACATCCCCTCCATGCCTGACCGAGTGCTCGACGCCCCAGAGATCAGGAACGATTACTGTGAGTCTTGCACTGGAATGGACCAGTTTACTGTGGCTCCATACCTCCATCCTTGTACCGTGTGTGTTGGCACCCAAGCATATTGTGTAATCTAAAGATTCTGTATGTGTCATTCCAGATCTAAACCTAATTGACTGGAGCTCGCAGAATCTCCTAGCTGTAGCGCTGAATGACTCGGTCTATCTGTGGAACTACCTCTGCGGGGACATCGTTCTGCTGCTGCAGATGGAGAACTCTGAGGAATACATATCATCCGTCTCTTGGATCAAAGAAGGCAATTATCTGGCAGTAGGGACCAGCAATTCTGAAGTACAGGTGAGCACATCTGAACATTCCCTATGGCAGCACTGAGTTCCTGAGAGGCTGACTATGCAATGGCATATTGTACGATGTGGTCAACTACCTGTCCCAATAGCTGGGTGTGTGCCTGCAAATCTACCCAGTTCCTCATCTGATGGATTGGGTGGTCATATAGTCAAATGGGATGACTTTGCCGATCGTACAGACGCATGTAGCAATATTGCCCTGTTCAGCTATGTGCCATGGCATTGCCTAGTCGCACTGTTTTGAACAGAGCTAATTGAATGATTCCTCTGCTCCTCCAGCTGTGGGATGTACAGCAGCAGAAGCGGCTCCGGAACATGGTCAGCCATTCCTCTCGTGTTGGTGCCCTCAGCTGGAACAACCATATACTTTCTAGGTGAGTAACTCCTCCAACATGATCACTGTGCTGTGTTTTTTTTTTTTTTTTCCTATGTCCTTTTGACTGTCTACTTGGCACATGTCTACCTAATGGTGTGTAGACCTTGAAGCATGTTGATCCATACCCATGTTGGCCATTCCTGCTGTAGACTGGTTACAGTATTCGGTAGTAACCTTTAATATTGGTATAATATATGCAAGGTTGTTAATGAGCTTTTATGCTGTTGTACTGGGTCATTAAGTATCCTCTAGTTCAGGCTTGTCCAACCTGCGGCCCACCAGCTGTTGTGAAACTACACATCCCAGCATGCCTTGCTACAAGTATGTGCAGCACATACTTTGTACTAGATCTCATCGCAAAACCGATATGAGATGCGATATTGAATACAATAATTGTAACGTGTATGGGCATCTTAAGAATTACTGAGCATGTTGCCCACAGGGAGAGAGTCCTAGCATAAGAACAGCCTGCAAGCTATAGGCTTGTTAGACCATCCGAACTGCCTATTGTAGAGACTGGGGCCATCGCGGGTATTCATGGGATATCGGTACATTCACACTGCACAGGCCGCTCTAGCTGCTTATTAACACTTTGGGTCTCGTTTCAGTGGCTCCCGAACTGGCCACATCCATCATCACGATGTCAGGGTTGCTCAGCATCATGTGGCCACCCTAACCGGCCACACACAGGAGGTCTGCGGGCTGAAGTGGTCTCCAGATGGGCGCTATCTTGCCAGTGGGGCGAATGATAACCTTGTAAATATCTGGCCCTGTACCCAGGGTGATTCTGCAGAGTTCACGCCGGTGCAAACCTTCACACAACATCAAGGCGCGGTTAAGGTGAGACTGCGCTCAGACAAGTTACTTCCGCTCCACTTGTCTTTCCAACCTGTTTAGCTTAGTACAGGCATGTCCAATGTTGGCCCTCCAGATGTTGTTAAACTACACATCCCAGCATGCTTTGCCACAGTTTTGCTATTAGAGAATGCTAAAACTATTGCAAAGCATGCTGGGATGTGTAGTTTCAAAACATCTGGAGGGCCAACGTTGGACATGCCTGGCTTGGTACATACTAGACCAGCGGTTCTCAAATTTTTGGTCCTGACCTTCTCAGCATGGGGTCGTGACTCCATGTTGCTGACCATCAGGCTGGTGACTCTTCGAATCTCATTGATTCAAGGAGTCTGAAAGTCTGTTTATATTAGACTCCTCCCATCACTCTGTGCCTCCACAATGCTGCCATGTATGTGCTGTCTGCTGACTACACATGTGATTGGTTATGGTATAATAGACTCCTCCCATCACTCTGTGCCTCCACAATGCTGCCATGTATGTGCTGTCTGCTGACTACACATGTGGTGACCTTCTGCAGTAACTTGCTGGGGTCCTGTGTCATTATTTTTATTATCTGATGCCGTCCAGGAGCAAAATAGATTCAGGACCCCTGCACTAGACTGTTTTAAATAAATTTGCTGATAACCCCTTACAATAAATTCTTAAAATTGTACAGTGTGTACCCAGTGCATCATTGGTGATGTTTGCGGTACTTATGTAGTATCTGGGCTGCCGATTTCTAAATCGGGTCGGATCGGGAGATCGCATCGCATGCGACCATGCGATTCGATGACCCGATTTTTCCATAGGAATCAATGTTAAAATGGACTGAGTCCATTTTAACATGGAATTCAATGGGAAAAATGGGTCCTTTTCATACCCCTACTATCCAAGTGGGCATGGAGTTGGATATAAACCTGTGGCGAGCGTAGCGAGCCACCGAGCCCGAAGCGTGGCGAGCGAAGCGAGCCCCGCGAGGGGACGAATACCGTCCCCTCGCGGGGCTCGCTTCGCTCGCCACGCTTCGGGCTCGGTGGCTCGCTACGCTCGACACAGGTTTATATCCAACTCCATGCCCACTTGGATAGTAGGGGTATGAAAAGGACCCATTTTTCCATAGGAATCATTTTAACATTGATTCCTATGGAAAAATCGGGTCATCGCATCCGATATCGGATGCGATGCGATGCGGCATCGCATCTGATTGTATGCCTTAACTTAAGGCATACAATCAAAAAATCGGCAGCCCAGATACTACATAAGTACCATGTTTGCTCCCGCAACTCGCTGGACCCCTTCCCTACTTGTAGCTCAATAAGGGGGTAAGTCCCTAGCGATGCCAAATACACCGGTGGTGTTCAACTCATGGCACTCCAGCTGTTGTGGAAGTCTCAAGCCTGCCCTGCCACAGTTTTAGCGATCTATTATATAAATCTGTGCCAGGGCATGCTGGGACGTGTAGTTCCACAACATCTGGAGGGCCACTGCTCTACACAATGTATGTACCAGCCAAGCGATATCCAAATAAGTTGGTCTATTGGGTTTAAAGCAGGGATGGGGAATCTTTGGCCCTCCAGCTGTTGCAGAACTACACATACCAGCATGCACGGCTACAGTTTTGCTATTTGGCCATGCTAAAACTGTAGCAAAGCATTCTAGGATGTGTAGTTCAACAGCTGGAGGGCCGAAGGTTCCCCATCTCTGGTTTAAAGCCAAGCTGTTGGTATTGGTCCCTGCTGCTTACATACATCTGTGGCTGTTATATTTGTGCCCTTCTCAATCAGGACATTAACCTGATCAGTGTGAAATGACTGAGGTCAACTGGCATTTTGACAGATACAAATGTATTTTCTTAGGCTGTGTCCTGGTGCCCGTGGCAGTCCAACGTCTTGGCAACCGGAGGTGGAACAAGTGACAGGCACATCAGAATTTGGAATGTGTGCTCTGGTACTTGCTTAAATGCAGTCGACACCCACTCCCAGGTATGTCTTCAGATTCTCAATCTCTTGCTGGAACCATCCTTCCATCTGTAGAATCTCTCAACTGCCAATTTTGATACCATAGGTATGCTCCATATTGTGGTCCACAAGCTACAAAGAACTGATTTCTGGACACGGGTTTGCCCAGAACCAACTGGTGATCTGGAAGTATCCTACAATGACCAGAGTTACAGAACTGAAGGGTGAGTAATCACAGTAGCAGTGCTGCTGATCTTCTCCAAGTGCAAGGTGGTCAACTCCCCTTCTCTTTCCAGGGCACAGCGCTCGCGTCCTCAACCTGGCAATGAGTCCCGATGGCTCCACGGTGGCCTCCGCAGCAGCGGATGAGACGCTCCGGCTTTGGAAGTGCTTTGAGGTAGACCCGGTTACGAAGAAGGAAAAGGAGAAGGCACGCAGCAGCAAAAGCCTCATTCATCAGAGCATCCGCTGAGGAACTGGCGCCCCCTTGTGTCTTTTTTAAACTGCAAATTGTACATTTTCTATAGCTGAATAAATGCGTTTTATGTTTTTGTATCTAAATGCGGTCAGCGACTTGGTTTTACCTGCTCATGGACTGACATTAGGTTTTTATCTGTAATGAAGTTGCCGTCATTCCTTGCTGACCACTGTAACTAAAATCTATTTATAAAGGGACAACTGTCGTATAAATATTTGTGGACTTTTTTTTATTAATGTGCTTAATATGTATCTTTTGTAAGCATTGATGGCAGAATGTTTGTTTCCTGCACTACTCACCAGTGGTGGGGCTTCTTGGGGCCGTGACCCGTTACTCCCCACCACCTCTAATCTTTGTGTAAGGGGACTATGGGTTGCTGAAGCAGCACCCTCTTGTGTTTTATAAATGTAGCACTTCTTGGTGTCTATTACACAACTTACCTCTTACACACCTTAATTTTGTATATTACCTCACTGTGCCTTCTAGTAATGCATGAGGCACTTCCTGGTATGTAGGAAGTTTTACATATTTTACTGCCCACTTTTATTAATAAAGCTCAAAAATAAAGGCACGTGTTATCCTTATCTCTTGGTGATGCGGAAATGGTGCTAACTGCGCCATTGGTTTTGGGTTACTGACTAGACCAGAGGTTCCCAAACTGTGTGCCGTGGCTCCCTGGGGTGCCTCGGGACACATGCAGGGGTGCCCTTGGTTGGTGGACCAGGACTAGCTCAAATTATTAATGGTTGGTTATTTATGAGCAAAACCAGTGCTGGTGGCTGCCAATCATAAAATGAGTACAAACAGAAGCAAATCCTACCATTTACCACATAACTCACCCTAAGAATCGCATATAAACCCAATCTAATTTATTTTTGGCCTAGGGGTGCCGTGAAAAAAATCTGAAACTCTAGGGTGCCGTGATTCAAAAAAGTTTGGGAACCCCTGGACTAGACTATTAAAAATTGTGCTGTATGATAATCAGAATTGGCTGTAGCCAGATATCATACAGTGTGTGTATGCCTTGTAACAGCTTGTGACAGAATGTGACTGCCAACGTATACCAGCAAAAACTACTGGGGGGGGGTATTCATTGGCTGTCGTGCTCCCGCAGCCATCTCCCGCCGGCGATGGTTGCGGGGCCCTATTCAATGCGGTCTTCCCCGACAGCATTGAACAGGGGTTCTCCGCAGAATGAACCCGACATCACAAGCTGTCTGGCTTGTTCTGCCGGAAATAGGCGAGCTCCCGGCCGGAGATCGTCTATTTCCGTTCTCAGCTCGTAGCATAGCGACGCCCCTTTCTCGACGCTCAGAGGCCGGGACATTGAATCCTGACTGTCGAGCAAAGTGCGGAACAGGACAGGGGCACCCTGACATTGAATACCCCTTAAGTGTTCAGTCGTGTAATAGATTTTTATAAATGTTTTCCTCCAATTGTGGCAATTTGAACAAGGATTATATAGAAGCCATCTACAGCTGTAAAGCATCATACACACTAGGTGACCCTGGCTGGCATAAGTAAATAATACACACTGCCTGATGGGTAAAAGATTGCTCAGCTCTTTCTGACATCTTTTCCTATTTAATCCAGTGTGTATGGGATTAACCCTGCAAAATCTAGTCATGTGTATCCTCCAGAGAAGAACCTGGGAAATGACAGACACTGGTTGACACTTTTACCTCTTTCTTTGACATTCTCGTTTCACATGTTCTCAGAGGGACTGTAAAAAAACTCAAGGGCTAAAAGACTACTGGGGGGGTTGCTGGAACTGACAGGACATACTAGGCGAGCCATACACACCACAGCTGGAGAGCCATACAGTACTTTACAAGGCCTGCGCTAGAAGGAACAACTAATTGCATTAGCAGAAAGGTAGAAATAGTGCAAGTGGAAATCTATGTTCTCCAGACAAGATAGCTTCTGGAGACAGACTTCCACACTCTTAACGAGAGCAGACTACTTATGTATGGTCCTTAGTTATAACAAGTGGTCTTTTGAAGTAGACATGTTCTCTGAGGAACTTTTAACCGTGACCTCCGCTGCCTAATTTAATGAAATCCCGGACCACATACCTGCTGCATACCACAGATGACTTCCTAGGCACCACACCTGCTGATGCTGCTTTCAGACCGCAAAACTGGCTTTGACCAGGTATTTTAAAACTTTTCTAAAAATGGGTCTGCCAGGAAATACCCCTTTCACACCGCATGTCTATAAACGGTACTTCAGTGCAGGTTTTTGTTCCACAACACTGAACCCGTTTTAACCCATAGAAAAAAAGTGGATAAAAAAAGTCTGAAATGGGTAGGACCCTGCTTTATTACCGTTTAGAAATACCAGTTCAATAGAACCAGTAAATTCACTCTGCACCTTTCAGACTGCACAAATTACAGTAAAATAATGCGTAAAAAGTGCGGTCTGAAAGGGGTATGACTGTCCCATATAATCCACATCAGAAGGGCCTCCCCAGACAGACACCATTCTGTATGTACTGTAAGCATAATTCAATTTCCAAAGTTCAATGTTTCAATCCATTATCACCGTGGTTCCCAACCTTGGTCCTCAAGTACCCCAACATTTCATATTTTCCAGGTCTCCACCCAGAATTGCAAGTGAAATAATTAGCTCCACCTGTGGATCTTGTGTCAGTGTATAATGAGTACATCTGTGCACCTACTGGGTGACCTGAAAACATGCACTTTTGGGGGTACTTGAGGGCCAGGGTTGGGAACCACTACTTTGTTGATTCACTCCTTATAGACACCATGGTACCAAGCTAATGGTATTGTTAATAAGGTTTTTTTTTTTTTTACAAAGGTTCTAATAATAGATCACATTGCATTGGAAATTGAGTTACGTCTGGCAATCGGCAAGTGCTTTTTGATTTGGAATATATACTTCCATTCATTCCTTTCCTCTGAATGCAAGGGAGGCAATAAATGCCCTTTACACCTCTCATTCTTGGGTCTGTTCTTATGGATATATTTAAGTGTGGGTTTTGTTAAGTAGAGAAGTTGCCCTTAGCAACATAATAAAAATCTAGTTCTCTTCTAGAACCGGGTTGGGGCACCTTTGGCCCTCCAGCTGTTGTTGAACTACACATTCCAGCATGGCCAAATAGCAAAACTACCAGGGCATGCTGGGATGTGTAGTTCTATAAAAGGAGGGCCAAAGGTTTCCCATCCCTGGTTTAGAAGATTCTAGACAAGAAAGTAGAAATTGATTGGTTGCTATAGGCAACAACTCCACTTCTAAAGACCTGAACCTTAGTGATACAGATGTTCCCATCTGACCTCGGTACCCCATGCAGCGTGAGAATGCCACAAGGTCCCGCAGAACTCTGCAGGGTGGCTTTTGCCAAAAAATGCATCCTAGTTGCAATGCGATGTGACAGGGATGCACCAGACCGAGCTGATACAGTATGGGACACAGGGATTGAGTCTGTATACTAAGCACAATGGATCCACAATTGGGCACTGTATCCATCAGACAGAAAAGCCTACAGCTTTCCGCAGAGGCGTAACATCTGCATTTACCTGTGTACATGGCATATTGACCACTGATTGGTAGCAAGAGTCTAATTCAGACATGCCCCACCTGCAGTTTCTCCCATTTTGAGAACAAATTTGTCCTGTGATCAGGTTTGAATTAGTGCAGGACAATCGGGATCATGTACTTCCGGTGGGGCCGAGGATGGTCGCATGCAGGAGAGCTCCGGTGTTCCATCCACAGAGCTCCCATCCCCGGCCCATGGAGAAGCCGTGGGTGGCAGGGGGACTGAAAGCGTGGAGGAGCGCTGTGTTCCCCCGGCACTGGTCACGACATCTCCTGGCTGGAGAGTATGGAGGGGGGAGATGTAGAGTGGCCACGGTACCCAGGATGAGGACCGCTGCTGCAATATCACCGGCATGAGGACCCGCTGCCGGAGAAGGTATGGCTCCAGAAATTGGGCCAGAGAGAGCCTAACTTTGGCCACAGGCCTCACTAACTCTCCCTGGCGTCATTGACTCTCTCCCCCTCTCCGGCCACTGACTGTGCTATCCACACTACCTCTCCTTACAGGAGGATGGCCTGGTGAGGCCTTCAAGATGGCACTGCAAATGGCTGCCTAGGAACTGTGCACTCAGCACTATGTATCCCGTGTGATAACTGTACGGTCCCTGCCACAACTGTGCTGTCTTTGCACGGTACTTGTGTCGTTTCAGGCGTCTGATATATCGGATGTGATATCGGCCGATATATCGATGCTATCCTATGCAATTTTTGACCTGTTCATAACCCCACTATACATGGAATTGAGCGCACTAATCCGCTACACTCACCACGCTTCGGGCTCGGTGGCTCGCCACACTGGGGTTATGAACAGGTAAAAAAATCACATCGATATATCGGGCGCCGTGGAACTACACAAGTACCCTTTGCTCATACGGTTACCTACCTGGCTGCTGCAAAGACCAGTGGCGCTATGGATGGCTGCCTAGGCGCTGTGCAGCTTGGCGGGTATGTGTTCCCTGTGTAGCAAGTGTACTGTTTCTGCTTATATTATTACCTACCTGGCTGGCTGCTGCAACGACGAGTGGCGCCGCTCGGCGAGTATGTGTTCCCGGTGTGATAAGTGTACTGTCCCTGCTTATATTGCTACCTACCTGGCTGCTGCAACGACCAGTGGCGCTGCTGATGGCTGCCTAGGAACTGTGCACTTAGCAATATGTATCCAGTGTCTCCTGTGTGATAACTATACTGTCCCTGTTACAAATGTGCTGTCTTTGCTCATACTGTTAACCTACCTGGCTGCTGCAACGACCAGTGGCGCCGCTGATGGCTGCCTAGGCACTGTGCAGCTCAGCGGGCATGTGATCCCAGCAAGTAATGTCTAAATGGAATGTATGTAATGTCCACCCCCCCCCCCCCCCCTATGGCCCTCCAGCTGTTGTGAAACTACATGTCCCATCATGCCTTGCCAGTTTTACTATTAGAGAATGCTAAAACTAAGGCAAGGTATGATGGGACTTGCAGTTTCACAACAGCTGGAGGGCCATAGTTTGGACATGTCTGAGATGACCTATCAACTAAAATCAGATCTCTCTAAATTAAATTCTGAAGCCATTAATATTCCTCTATATCGCACCTGTGAATTAGGTTGCACTATAATTATATCAGATTAGTTGACCTTTATCAGGAGGACATGCAGTTATATTTCTAACATTAATCTGCAATGGGCACTGCTGGCTGAAAGGCAAATACTAAAGCTTAGTTGCAGCGACTGACCAGTCCAATCTAGAATATGCCGTTGGCCAAACCCATTCCGGGTGTTCCCTGGAATTGCGTCTTCACGCAATAGAACTCAATTAACTAGCAGTAAACAGACTGGAGATACGAGTGGCAGATGTTTTAATAAGACATACAAGGTGATTCGGGATACAGTTTAGGAATGGAATAAGTCAGTGAAGCATTTAAGGCACAAGTATGAGAATTTCTTCTCCATATAAAGCTGTAAAGGGAATGTCATGAAGATGGGAAGGACACAGTTATTGCATCACATGAAGCAAGCTTAGGCAACCCATCTCTTCACCTGCCGTGGAACTAGAAAGGACATGCCTGCAATTGTAGTTCCACGACGGCTGTGGAGCCACAGTTTGACATAAAGCATAAAACGTAGAGCTTGACAGTCACTACCCCGGCCAGAGGCAGTTCATGCCTTTCATACCCTCTATTAGAGCTAAAAATTAATATAAATTAACACGGGGGGAACATACATACATATTCACAGACAGACCCACAGATGGTCCAGATATTGCTGATTTAGGAATACGGAGGAAAGGTTATTCTATAGTTAGCTCCGAAGTGCATTTTATTTCTAATTCTGTTCCTATTCTAATATAGATTTCCTGACTGTAGCTGTGGGTGGCAGTCATCCGATCAGTTTACGGCGGTCTGTGGCCGTGTGGGTTGCCGGCATAGCTCAGAAAGGTTTTTCTTTTTTAAAGCGGCAGTCACTTACAAGGCAGAACCATGCCTTGTAAGTGATTGCCACTTAAAAAAAAGTCAGAGTTCAACCGGTATCCCGTCCGGTCATGGAGTTCAATACATCCTGCCCTTAGGAGTAGAACCCTGTGCATGCATACAATGCAGGCAGCCACATCCGTGTTGGTTACAGATTCCTACCAAGATGACCGTTCTATTGGACATAGGTGATCCATTGATCTAGTCTTTCCTTGAAACACTCACGTTCATGCACAATGAAAGGTTAACCATATTGAGCTGGATACACAATATACAGGTCATGAAAGGCGGTACAAGAAATGAAGACACAACAGATAACGTGTTAAACACATTGACAGTTGTCAGGACACAGTAACGTAAGATATTTAGCCGTAAATCAATATTGTTGCTGTGTTTCCTCCAGATTTAAGCTGCATGGAACCCTTAAAAGTTACAGCAACAGTATTACAGGGTGTTTGTACTGTGATACAAAACTGCCACTTATCTCCGAGGAAAAAAAATAACTTTACTTCAATACCCCTCACAGAGAGCGGGTGTGCGGCCAGGCCCAAGTCCACTGGCCTATAAGTTACAGTCAGTGCAAGTAGGCCGTGAAATATTCACAGCCAATAGGAAGTCTCCAAGTTACCGACTTCAAATAAAGCACTTATACAAATACAAAAGTTTTTTTTCCCATTTAAATGGTGTTCTACTAGGCACCTACACCGTGCGGAGGTTGCCGTTTTGTTGGGACGACAATTCACTAATAAGAAGATCACTAGTTCTTAGTGAATCCAGAAATATTGATTTAGCCCCAAAAACCAGCTGCCTCGACGGATTACAGCGAATAAGTATAATTTTACCATTGTAATAATAGCTATTTATGGTGACTGACAGCTATTCAACAGCTATGCAATGTTTTTCACCGTCTTTTGTAAACCGTACAGATGTAAAGAATGTAGGGCGGATACTGTACCCAAGGGGCCCGGGTCCACTTTACCATATGGCCCATACTACTAATAAGTCCAATGTACAGTATTATCTACAACAGCTTGCTTTGGAATTACCAATGTGCATTAAGTCTTTTATTAATAGTATTACACAAAAAAACGATAAATATTCTGGCAGA
Source organism: Crinia signifera (assembly GCF_055691185.1). Taxonomy (NCBI): domain Eukaryota; kingdom Metazoa; phylum Chordata; class Amphibia; order Anura; family Myobatrachidae; genus Crinia; species Crinia signifera. The sequence continues at coordinate 158,819,915 of NC_139224.1, forward strand.
CTCACGGATAAGTTAGGAGACCCCAACACAACCACTTTTGCTGTCCTCACCGCTAACAATACACATTCGTGGCTGGAGGTCCCATGTGAGGGCTGGCTGTATTTTCCATATATGAAGTGATTGACTCGGCTGCTAAAGAGATCTCTGATCGAAATCCCTGAAGCAACAGGTACACAGTTTACAGTGGTATATATGTAAAATCAGTGGCACACGAAAAATAAGTGAGCACGTATGGACGGGACATGGGGTGGGGGGGGGGTGAATTCAGTGTAAGAAACAGATAACAAGTGTGAAATATGTGAGCAAAAGAGTCGGCAATACCCCCTCCTATTAATCAGGCAAATTAAAGTCAGCCTAAAACAACCAAAAAACAAAACCAATACTGCTGTCTCCTTCACACAAAATGACCTAGAGGTAAAAACAGAAAAAAAAATATTAACGTCCCAGTATTCAAGTAGTTTAGAATTCCTGCACCTTTTACAACCCGGGCACAGATCTCTTTTACTGTGTCCAGCGAAATCCCAGTGTAAAAAAAACATAACAGGCAGACTGGGTGGGTGGGGGCTGGAATTGGTAGGAGCTAGCTCCCAGCCGGTTCTCCCGATGTAGAGGAGAATTACTGGAATGTGATGCAAAGGAATCCGGATTCTTGGCGACTGTTGCGGGAACGGTAAAGAAAAAAAACTCAGGAGTGGCTAGATGCTGGGGGATGAGGGTGCTAGAGCAACAGGAGGGACATCGGATTCAGACACACTCGCATCATAGAAAGTCTTTTTAGGCACTTGAATTTTGGCTGGTGTAAGCCCCAGATTTAGTCGGAAACCAGTTTGGCAGTTTTTACTGGCCATTAAACAGCTGGGTTTCCTGGCGTAGGAAAAAAAAGTAAAAAAAAAAAAAAAAGGTGACATCTTCCCACATTTGCACCCGCTACACATTGTGCGGAAATTTCGGGACATCACACGCGCATGGTCTTATGCGGGCCTAGTTTGCCTTTGCTTTGCCGTTCTTGGCCTTGCCGTTCTTGGCCTTGCCGTTCTGGTGCACTGCTCCGTTGGATTGGGCACTGGCCTTGGGGAGGCGTTTTCCTTTGGTGTACGCCTGGTACCAGAAATTGGAAAACAGCATGAAGAAGACTGTGCCGTAGATCCAAATAAGGTGGATGAAAATGGGAAACTGATAGCCACAGCTGGGCATGAAGTAATACTGAGTAATGTGGATGGAGACCAACACGAACTGGATCTGGAAGACAAAGCAAAAAGGGTGACTTGTAGAGAGAACAGGGACGTGAGATCTGGCTGGGCTCATAAAGTATCATTTGTGCTATGCTTTGTACCGCACGCGCCCAGTCGCTTACCAGCTGGATGGCTGTCATGTGCTTCTTCCACCACAGATACTTCTGGAATTGTGGCCCGGCGGCGGACAGTCCATAGTAGAAATACATAATGACGTGGACCAGAGAATTAATCATGGCATGGAAAGAGCCCATACCGCCTGTCGGTAAAAATAGGCAAGGTCAGCCAGTTACACCAGGAAGAGCACAGACGTACCTTCCATCGTCCGCACACACATTCTGCATGTCCTCACCTGGGCCAAACTTGACTCCCCACCACCAGCTGAAGGGAAGAACAGAATGATGGAAGATGTGCAAAAATGTGATCTGACCGTTCTTTTTCCTCAACACAAAGAAAACCTGTGGCATAGAAGAAGTACAAGCTGAAACCAAACACAAAATACAATCCAAAGCCTCTCAAGTCACAGGAACACATGAGTGTCTGCCATAACTCAAACATGAATTTGTATCATCACTACTGCATTGGCCTCTACCTGGAACTCTGAGCACATCGCTCCGGTGCGTAATGCAGTAGCCAGCCTGTTACCTAATCACCCCCATTCTATTCACAACCTCCTTCACTGTCTGCCTGTAAGATGGCAAATCTACTTTGTGATTGGCTTACTGACTTTCAAGGGGTGTTGGACAAGAGGTCGTTACCAAAAAGGTTGACAACCATTAGGTCGACACCATTCGGTCGCCACGCAAAAAAGGTCAACACAAGCATTAGGTCGACATGGGGAAGGCCGACAGTCAAAATGTCGACATGGGTTAACATTTTTTGGTTAAAAATGTAAAGTGTCAACATGGACACTAAAACGTAGCACCACGTCCCCTCACATGGCTCGCTACGCTCGGCACACTATTTTATTCTCCCACCAAGCCCTAGTGGATGTAGGGCATGAAATACCACCTGTCGGCACATGGCGGCTCCAAAAAAAAAACAACATGTTGACATTTTGACCTTCCCCATGTCGACCTAATGGTGTTGACCTGTTGTCCGGATACCCTTTCAAGGCCCTGCATTGTGCAAGGTTACTGCCTCCCTAACTGTGATCTGTCGGTGAGGGACTATTTGCAATACCTAAAATCTTTCTTAATTAGGGGGTTATAGAGGAGGTTTGTTTGGGGTCTTTTGGGAGGGCTTTGTTAATATATATATTCTGTTTCCCCTGTTTGACCAGACATCTGATTTTGCAATATTTATTTCTCCCAGTATAGTAATTTTTCTTCACTGGGGAATATACTGTCATATCAGACTTCCCTATTTGTAATGTCGTAATTTTGCTACATTTTAGTGTGGTATTTCACTCTGTATGTATGTATGTATGTATGTATGTATGTATGTGTGTCAAATACCCGGTATTCTCTAGAACCTAAATGGCGCCTTTGGGCAATAGGAATTGATATATCCTGCAATGAAGTGATCTTACTGGATAGGTCCACACATAGGAGGTTATTCTGGTTGGTGCGGTCCTTTCCGAATTCTTTCGGAGCTGACCGAACGCCACGCTGTGCGGAGATTGTAAGAACAAACGCCCACAGGTCCTCCGCATTCGGACGGACTCACTCTCTAAGAAGAGGGTGTGTTTTTGGACAACATCCAAACCGTGCGTGTGCGGTGGCAACACAAAGATTCTGCACGGTATTACAGCGTCAGAACGGACGGTAAGCTGCCCGTACGCACCGATGCGGGGTATTTCTGTAAAAGTGACATGTATATTTATATTAGTGATACCAATTTCTGCCCATTGCTTGCAGTGTAAATGTGTGTAAAATAGCAAGAAAGCAGTCGTGCTTTCAGCATATATTTGTGTCTTTAGTAATGGTCCATTTAGGCAGCAATGCTTTCAATTGAAGCTATGAAAAGAGTGTAATTAATCACTAATGAGTAGAGGAGTGGATTGTATTGTGTTCAGCTGAGAGTGATTTAGGTGCGGGCGTACTAATTGGGCGAACCGAATGCCTAGCGCATGAACAAGTGGTCTCCGCAAAGTGAAACTTGCTTATGAAGACCGCATATTTCATGCGTGTTGGTTCGTTTGCAGTCGGTGTGCTGTCCGAATGCACGCCTACCAGAGTTCGTGCACTCCCTCGTGTACGCCCATATTTACGCCCAATTTTGCCCACTTTGAAACCACGCCCTTGTGTAGGTCCGAATGACGCCCATATTACGCCCATATTTCCTGAGTCAATTCGGTGTACATTTCTGTATGGTATTAGTGAGAACTAGTACGGAGTACATGCGTGGCACATGCGCATTGCCTACGCATGCGGCTAAAAAGCGCACCAAGCAGAATAAGGCCCATAACACCCTCGTTCTACTGTTGTTTTCATACACCATCTTATTATTAATGGTATCCTGGCCATACCTTGATGGATAAGTACCCTGTGATGTTCCCTCCACTTTATTGTCTGTGTCTATTATACCCTATGTCCATATCGGGAGTTTTGTTTGCATATTTCAAAATGTCAATAAAAATTATTGAATAAAAAAAAAAAATCTCTTAATTCATTTGAGGTCGAGCTTTAAGCTTTGCGGTTCCGACTCCAACTCCAGTAATCATACTGTACGTTTTACCTACAAACCAGAACCCTTCAACTGACTCAAGACTTCCCTAATCACTCCAATAATTTATTAATTAAAAAAAAAAGTATAAAATACTTTTTACTCTTTTTAGAATTAAAATCTAAATCACTTTCTGGGCGATTCAATTGTGTTTTTGGGAGTTGCCCATCTGAGCAATTCAAAAACCCTGGTATCTGGCCCAGCCAAGCAAAGTGGCCAAACCAGACCAAAATTCTGCATGCAATGCAAAAAAATCCCATTTTGGCACCCAAACGGGACACTTGTCTTACATTTCATCTTGCCACCTTGGGAGGCGGAGAGCAGAAATGTCTGCTGCATTTGCGTCTTCAATTGAATTGCTGTAGACGGACGACCCAAATAACAATTGAATTGGTCAGTTTGAGTCTCATTGGGAGAGTAAAGACATTATCTCCACCACAAGATGGGTGGGAGAGATTTCATAGGAGGGGTTTTCACATTTCGAAAAAAGCTACTATACTTATTTGAACTAGTCCTCCTGGGTTGGGGGAAGTTGGAACGCACACACTGATGCTAAACTGCTACTATGCGGACATGAGAAAATGCAGGTGCACACTAAACCCAAAGAGCATTGGTAGACAGAACCTGTTCCTGCCTGGCACCAAAAGTAAAACTTGCAGGCCTGTGGGAAAATTCAAATTGGGAATTTCAAATCAACACTTTTGGTGCCTGCCTCTCCAGCCAGCCTATACCCACTGTAATGCCTCCAGTGTCCCCTAGTGGAAAAAAAGGTTTGTGTGTCTTATGAAGCCTATAATATGTGCAAATGATATTTTTGGATACTAAGGACTAAGTTAGCGCATATATTTGGATATATCAGCACATTTGCTATTTTGCGGTTTGTGAAAAGCAGGACTTGTACCTTATTGGTCTTCAGTGAACGAGATTCGTGTCTGTGATGTCACTTGTTCATATGACGTAAACGGTGCAAAACTCAGTACTTACTGTATCAAGTAGTTCAATAAATTTGGAGAATAAGAAGAGCCAAGCCACTTGTACCATCTACGGAAAAAGAAAAAAGGGAAAATACATTTTACAATGGATCAACGAGCCCAGCCTTCCAAATCTCTAGAACTGTCTCAGCGTCTAGAGCACAGAACCCATGCCCCATTGGGCAGTCATGTTTATAATGCCATAAATGTACTGTGTGCGCCAGCTGAGGAGGGAGGCGATGCAGGGTACAGGTTACTATGACAGCTCATGTAAGAATACAGATAACGGCAGATAACAACAAGCTTATCGTCCCTCTGTTTATTGTGCAAAGTTCAGCAGGTGTCAGGCAGCGGAGCGCGGAAGGAAGGGTACAGCCAAGGCCACGATCTGAATATGGATTTTATGGCTCAGTCACCTCTGCCCCGCACCAGACTGTGTGCCCACACTCACCCGTAAGGCCATTGGTGAATCGGAGACATCCACTGGGTCACATCGCCAAGTGTAGCCGGTCAACCAGCCCGACATGAGGAACTGCAGAGAAGACATCAACCGTAAATATTAAGCGTTATCGCTATCACGGCTGGAAGCTTTATCGGTACTTGATAATGACACAAAGTGCCTGTTACATCCTGTAATAAACGGGAGACTAATAGGAGGAAATGGGTAATCTGATCTAAGTATTAATTGGAGCCAAGGACGCAACAAGAATCTGCTCAGAACGAGCAAACTTCACTTCACTGGGAAAACGGTCATTAAGTAACCAAGTGCCCGTATTGCAGCAAGGAACGTTCACGGTATTTATAGTGTCAAAATACAAGGTCCTGTAACTACACAAACATGGCAATCACCTGCTGGCACTGAATGAGAGCTGTTCTTGTTTCATTAAACCATAAAGTACTTTAAATACAGTGATGCCAGGTACAACTGCACCATGATGTGTTACATGGGATTCATCATTATTGGCAGGATTGCCTAAAAACAAGTTATCTTAGGTATTCACAACAGCTGCAAATACTAGTTTATATTCATGTTTAAGTAAAAATATATCTACACAGTTTGGGAGGTGCGAGAACTGTAGGGGGTAAATTTACTAAGATGGGAGTTCTACTGAAGATGGGATGTTGCCCATAGCAACCACCTCTCCTCCTTATTTATTTAGCACCTTCTAGATCTGGGGTAGCCAACCCTAGTCCTCGAGAGCTACCAACAGTGCATGTTTTGCAGGTCTCTCACAGAATCACAAGTGAGCTAATTAGCTCCATCTGTGGATCTTTTAAAATGTGTCTGTGAGTAATGAGTGCAGCAGCTAGGTTGTCTGGAAAATGTGAACTGTTAGTAGCTCTCGAAGGGCTAGGGTTGGCTACCACTGTTCTAGAAGATAATATATAGAACCTGATTGGTTGCTATGAAAACATCCCCAATAGAATCCCCATCCTAATAAATGTACCCATAAATGTCCCCAATGTGGGGTTACTGGGGACACGTTCTGGCATCTCCTCAGGGAGTGCCCCTGTTGTAATTTAGGGGCTGAACATTCTGGGCTGTGTTCTCTACTGGGGTTCCCACAAACGGTTTCACAGGTTCTCAAACTCGGTCCTCGGGACCCCACACAGTGCATGTTTTGCAGGTCTCCTCACAGAATCAAGTGAAATAATTATCTCCACCTGTGGGGTTTAAAATGTGTCAATGAGTAATGAATGCACCTGCAGGGTGACCTGGAAAACGTGAACTGTGTGGGGTCCTGAGGACCAAGTTTGAGAACCACCATAAAAAAAAAAAAAACCCCACTGATCCAAATGCAGGAAATCTCACACACACACACACACACACACACACACACGGGATATATTCAATGTGGTGGCGAGGGGGGGTTGTACGGCGAGTGTGGCTTATTTTCAGTGAGGAAAAGCCATCCTTGCCGTCCAACCCCCCTCGGCGCAAATGCAACGAGCCCGCTGCATTTTGTGGTGAGCCCCACTGTTTTGATGGTCACACTCTCCGTTTCCTGAAAGGAACCAGCGAGTGAAGGGGATGGAGTAGAATACTGACGGTGAGCTATCGGCACTGCTCACCATATAGCTCGCCATCAGGGGCTCACCGACGGCATTGAATATACCACCATGTCTGCCTAGCATCAAGCTTCTCCCCAACATTCGTGAATCCTAATGTAGTCCCCATTACTGAACAATTTTTTACTGCTCAAGCATCTTCAGCTAGTGTAGAAAGTTTTTTTTCTTCTTTTGGTTTAGTTCATTCATAGCTTCGAAACAGAACTGAAAAGTGTTTTATTCAAAATTTTGAATGTCAGTAATGACGTATCCAGTGCGAAGGCTTAGCTCCTTTTTTCGCGATTCTATGAAAAGTACTTTTGCATGTTTTAATTATGTTTAGTCTAAAATTGGTTTTGTTGAAAGATTTCAAATAAAATCATATCAAAGTCCAATAACTTTGGATTGGATCTATTGGTAAAAGTTTTGGCCAGTTGCTTACATGGCCCTCCCCATTGGTTGGATGATATCACCATAACCAATCACAAACCACAATCCTGTGCAGCAAAGTGTAGAAATATAATAATAGTTGGGAGTCCCACAGCGTCTGGTCAGTGATGCATATGGGTGGGAAATGGGGGCGTGGCCTGAGAACACATCATCCCACGAGTCCACGCCCCCTTTCCATAGGAGTGTCCCGTTTAGCGAGACACAGACGTTGGGAGGTATAATTTCACTCTGGACGGATGCACACATAAAAGAACCAGAGGGTCACAGCCTGGCGCTCTTTGCCTGCTGTGGAACTACTACTCCCAGCTTGCCAGCAAGCATGGCTTGTATCGCTAAGACCACCCTTATGCCCCACAAGATGCAGCTTACCTCATAAACTATGTAAGCGGAAAGGGCCACCAGCCCAAAATTGTACACCACCATCAATGGCTTGAGGTCAAAGGGTTTGCGATTGGCCATTAGTCTCGGCCCCACGGACAGTACAAAGATGACATAACCCAGTAGAATAGACATGGGCAGGAAAGGAGAATGCATGAGGGGATAATGTCCTATTCTTGGATCTGCGGAGATAAAATTACACGTTATGTAGAGAAAGGGTTAAAGCAAACACAAGGATTTCTATAGAAGGCACAGATGAGATGCTGCGGTTGAGCGTTACAACTGTGGGCCCGATAATTACTATCCCTGAACACAACATCTGTCCTCATGTAGAGCAGCCGAGAAAAAACCCACCAGAGCCATAATGACAGAGCAGGGATCTGTGCGTGAGGCCTGCGACACCCACAGAGAATGAGCTGGTGAGAGACAGGCAGCTGAGAGGGCAGGTGATACGGGAGAGAGCGAGTGTCCCACATTATATTTGGATAATATCGTATTTACAGCTCTCAGAATTTGCATCTTCTGTGTACACATCACTTAGAAATGATAACAATAAGGCAGACTCTGAAATGTATAATAACGAGAAGACATAATCCCGTGCCGAAAAAGAGCGTGCGGTTGTGGCTGCCTGCTCGTGGGCTCCGAACGCTAGCAGCCCAGCGAGCAGTTCTCAATCATGCTAGCAGCGCCTCAGTGAGGTCACTAGGCTGAACAAGTGTACAATGGACAAAGAAAGAATAATAACCGCAGAGTATCTCACCTGCTCCTTTCATGAAATCATGGTACCTCTGCACCCACTGTGATAGTACGGCCTCCATCTTCCCAGCCTCCATCTTCCCAGCTATTCACAACCTGGTGACACAGACAAGAGCTCCAGGTTAGCCGAAAAAAGGTATCTTTATAATATCGTCGACATAAAAACCAAAAAAAATAAATAAAAAAAAAAAATTATAATAATTGTGTAAAACGACATGTTTTTGAACCAAAGAACTTATTTCAATACAGGGAAAACAATTTTTTTTTTAGTTTCTGGAGTTTTCTTTGCTATCACGTGCTCATAACATAACCTGCGATATCTAGAATGGTCAGGTAGGCCGTCAGCCCCCAGAACGCGTGGTAGGTATGATGTGAAAGCCTGACTTTATTTAACATGGTATCCAGATGGCTGACAGACTAGGTCAACAGTCAATCGGTGGACACGTGAAAAGATCAACAGTAGTTTTTATTGGGGGCATCCACATGGACTGAGTTTGGGAACCTTAAAGGGCCAAACACCGCGAGGAAACTGGTCCGAAGCATGGCGAGCAAAGGAAGCCACGCGAGTGTATGCGGTACACTAACTAGGAGTCCACGTTCTGCGGTGTCGGCCTCTGTCTTCCAGAAGGCCTGGAATACCTGCAGAAAGCAGACAGCCAGGGTATTGGAGGCAATAAGTGGATCTACAGACACAGACCGAAGACCACGTCATTCTCAGTTCGCTCAGCCCCTTACCATGACCACACGGAATGCGGTCATTAGGTCAACAGTCAAAAGGTCGTCTTTACCATCCCAGTGGGCATAGAGGGAGAATAGAATAGTGTGCCTAGCAAAATGACGCACCGTGCCTGAAGCACGGCGAGTGCAGTACACAGTTGCAGTGCAGTTTACAATTCATGTCGACTTTTTGACCATGTGTTGACCTATAGTGGTTGACCTAATGACCCATACACGACCGATCGATGGCAGATTGTCAACATGGTGTGACTGCCCGTGTTCACTCGCGTGTCTTATTGGCGGGGATTGAATACCCCCTATTTCCGACGGGGGTAATAGAGTAATTTATTCACTGCTCTGTGTTCCCCAGGGGATCGCATCGCACCTCTCGCAAAATCGCATGCGATTTAAAAGGGTGTGCGATGCCATTACATTAGCTATACAATATTATGATTGTATGTCATAAAAAGAGGTTTTACGTCCGCCCCCCCCCCCCCCCCCCCCCACTATCCACACCACCCCAAAGCGTGGCGAGCGCAGCGAGTGGCGGCGGTACGCGTCCTCCGACTTTTTCATACCCAACTATCCACGTCGGCGTGGAGTGGCTTTTATAAAGTGTGGCGAGCCCAAAGCGTGGCGATGGGCTACGCAATACATGTAAAGTAATCCGCGTCCACTCGCCACACTATATAAAATCAACTCCACGCCGACGTGGATAGTGGGTGTATGAAAACGCCGGCGGACGCGTTCCGCTGCGCTCGCCACGTTTCGGGGTGGTGTGGATAGTGAGGGGGGGGGGGGGGGTGCGTAAAACATCATTGTACATCATACAATGATATTATTGTATAGCTAATGTAATGGCATCGCACACCCTATAAAATCGCATGCGATGCGATCCCCTGGGGCACACAGAGCAGTGAATAAATTTCAATTAAAAAAATCGCATCGCACGGCACTAAAATGGCCCATGCGATGCGATTTCCCTACGTTTGCATACATAGAAAATCTGGGCGCCGTTTTAGGAAACAAGTACCAAATCATTCGATGTTCGGGGAGGGGGGGGGGGTGTGGTCATCTCAGGTGCTCAGTAAGCTGCGAGGTTCGCAGTATACGCAGTCAGCCTGAATAGGGCCCTTAGTCCAATGAGGGTAACCACAAAAGCGAAGGGCACAGGCTGGGGCAGCAGCTGTTCCAGGGGGTAGGGCTTTAGGATTATGCCCTACTATACACATATAGGATGGCAGAGGCAGAAAGACACAGATGTTACCAATACACAGATATATTTATAAAACGCTCTGCTCGCACTTTCCCCAGAGAAAGGCTGCGAGAACGAGTGGGTGGCGGAGAACGGATCTAGTTTCGCTGCTGAAAGCTACATTACCCCAAATGACCCGACTAACACATCATATTAATAACACCACGTGGCTACAAGCCACTAACATATCGGTGGCTCTCAAGCGTCATCCATTTGCCTCAGGCCGGAGACCGAACTTCAGCTCCTCAGCTGTTGTGGAACTACAAGTCCCAGCTGGAGAGCTACAGAACTTCAGACAATCTTGCATTAACCATGGGGCCGATTCGTCAGAATTCTTCCCCGTCCCCGATGGTGGGGACTGTGCATAAGCAGGAATGCACACGTGCCAACCCCCGCAGAGAGCACCTTCTGCAAAATGTTTATTCCCCGGGACACTCGCTGCCTGATTGACAGGCAGGGGGCGCTCTGTACTTTACACCTGGCGTTTCATGGGGGTGCCCACCAGCGGCGTCTTTTACCACTACACAGGAGGGGGGCTGCCACGATGCAGGCCCTCCCCCTCCGCTAACACCACTGTGCTCCCTGCTGCTGCCGCAGTCGCAGAAAATGAATCCCAGCCGCCGGTCCCCTGCACAGGGGCCAGTGCGTGCACAGTAGCTTCTTACATACTGCACATGTGCTGGCCCCAGCCGCTATGGGCTGCTTTTGTAGCAGCCCCGGAGGCATATTCAGGGTCCCGGGTCCAGCACATGCGCAGTATTATCTGCGGCACTGCACGTGCGCAGAACCCATTTTGGGGCTGCCCTGCAGCTGCGCATAGAGAGGAATCCCGGAGGGAGGGAAAACCTCCCAATGGGGCTGCCTTGAGTGACAGGCAGGTCGGACTTCCAATAGGAAGTCACTGCCAGTCACAGTGAAGCCAGAGCAGTCTCACAGACTGCATCACTTAGGCAGAGAACAGTGGCGGATTTTACCTGGGGGGGGGGCTGCAGCTCATAGGTAAAAAACACCACTGGTGCCCACAATCTCAGTAGATGTCGGACTATCCGATGAGTATCTGTAGAATGTCAGCCGTACCCATGTCTGTGACTCATACACAGCTTATCACCTCTACTTAAAGCCTGATTATAAATGAGGAGCGCACACCCCATTAATTCCTGTGATACAGATAGTATCCATACTCCCAGATCTGCCCCAGCGCCTATTCTCGCTCCCATCGTGCCTAATTTAGAGTGAGGGTGAGAGATGCTAAATCGTTCTGATTCATGATAGGCAGCCGTCAGATTAATGAGACAATAGCATGGGAACACTGCAGCGCAGAAGTCACGGCAGGGACATCACAGTGTGTTCTACAGTGAAAGAGAGAAGGGATTATGGTGTCTGTGGGAGATCCTACTGCCCTAAATGTACCTCAATATTCTATTAGGCCTCAGCAATGTTTGCAGTGTGGAAGTTTCAGGCCCCCACCATTACACTGAAGAATTACTAGTACCCCATTTACACCAAAAACCTGGGACCTACCCAGGTAATTGAACCTGGTTACAGCACCTTGAAACTCTTAAACCCTGTATACAAGAGGCGATATGCTCGCTGAGAGATAGATCGCTCTGCGAGCTGATCACGCAGTGTCCTGTTTTCATCAGCGACTAGCAAAGAAGCTCGCTCCCGGCGACCTTCGCCCTGTACGCACGGGCATATGATCGCTCAGCGACCATATCCCCGGTGATTCTGGCTAGAATCGCCCCATGTGTATGGGGATTAACTTCCTGCATCTTTCAAACCCATGCAGTTCCTTTTTCCTGCCTGGGGTGTCGCCCTCTGCTGGGCTGCTAGAATGAACACTATAGAACCTGCAATAACCCCGGTTATTGTAGATATAAGAAAGCGGTATAACAGACTCCACTTTGTGGGACCGCTTGCTGGACTCCACTTTGTGGGACCGCTTGCTGGACTCCACTTTGTGGGACCGCTTGCTGGACTCCACTTTGTGGGCCCATAAGTAACAATGTGATAAAACTGCTTTAAGAACCTGCACTGATTAATCTGATGTGTGACACTTGGTTATTTGTGCGCAAAAGGGTATAAGAAGCACTACGACGCAACAAGTTCCGCTGTGCTTTGTACGAAGCATTTATTGCTAATGCGCGCAATGGAAAGACTTGCAGCGTGGCACACTCACGCCGCACTGCATATTAAGGTTGGGTGTATGAGGACACATATGTAGGAAAATAATGGTCACATGGAGGATTACACGGTCACCGCCTGCAATTAGCACTGAAAGAAGATTTAAAGCTTAGTTCTGCTTTGCTCCAACATTCCGATTGGTCTAGCCCACTGTTTCGCATAAAGCCACACCCATGACCCAGATAAAACGTTAAAAAGTGCGGTTCCCAGTGGCACATTAGTGACACTAGTGCATTAACATTGGTAATCATCCTTTAGGTTAGGAAAGGCAGGTCTGGGGTACTACAGTGGCAAGGTGCAGTTTCGAGATCAATTGCCATTCCCCCAAATCACAAGATGAAGGAGAAAATACACACTAGCAATAAAGTGCTCATTGTGTGCTGAATATATATATATATATATATATATATATATATATATATATATATATATATATATATATATATATATATATATATATATAGTCGAGGGTCCGGCACTCCTCACTTGCCCCTGCTCCACTCTGTACCTTGACCTGGGTGCCCGCTGTGTGCTGGCTGTACCAGCGCTTGTATGGATAGCATGTAGAAAAAAGCGTCACTCCAGGTGCTTGTTCAAAACGAGTTTACTGTAGGTCCTGTAGGTGTATGACCTACAGTAAACTCGTTTTGAGCAAGCACCTGGAGTGACGCTTTTTTCTACATGCTATATATCTATATATATATAAATCTATATATATATATATATATATTATATATCTATCTATCTATCTATATCTATCTATCTATCTATATCTATCTATATATATATATATATATATATATATCTATATCTATATCTATATCTATATATATATGTGTATATAGCGGGTCTGGGTGGTGAAGACGATTACACGGGCAAGTATCATCTACCTTCACCCGGGGACAAACGTGGCACAGACAAGCCGGTGGGAGCAGTGAGAAAACAGGAAGGGAGGGGTCCCAGCACCTGCCCTTAATTATCTTTCAATCTTTTTGCATTAATACAAAAACTTGACAAACTTGCCCCTGCAGGCCTGCCCACGCTAAGGAAACGCTGATCTCATGTACCAGCCCAGTGAGACAGTCGTCAATCAATTCCTAAAGTCAAGGACACATTCCATATAATAATAGGGCAAGGTTGCTCCTCACCTCTACGAGATTCTTTCACCAATTCTACATTTTTAAAGACATTACAAAAAAACAAAAAAAAAAACCCGCAAAATTGTATTATTTGTGTTTGATTTGTAACCAGCTTTCCCTTATACGCCATTACATAGACTGACATTAGCAGAGGATCACATGCAGATGGACAGGCCATTAAAACTTCTACATTCGGATTTAGGGAGCACTGCGTGGAAGGAAAGGGGAGATGCCGGCACTAGACTAATGGCCGACATGCATTATACCACTCTGACCAATCAGAAAATTCCTTGTAGCTCTATGGTCGTGAATCCTGTCCGCAGTGACGTCATTCTGACTGCAAAAGGGGGCTGCAGTCTCAGGCTGAGACACACCCTGAAACCAAGATGACACGCCTGCGTCAATCACACTGCTAATAAATCTTCTCTTTGACCGCTGCCACAAGTCCATTGCGGAACATGCGCAGTCCGCAGAGAACAGCTCTGTGAAAACATCGGGATTGCAGACATCTCTGAATCAGGCCCAGTATATATATACAGAGTACATCATCCATGCACGTGGGTATGAATTCCAGCAATAAAGTCACCAATGCTAGGCAGAAGTTGAGTATTAAAAATTCATCGCACTGTTGGTGTAATAACACTTTGTGCCTGATTCAGCGCCAGAAGCATATAAAGCAGGCATGGCCAAACGGTCACCCTCCAGCTGTTGCGAAACTACACATCCCAGCATGACTTGCCATAGTGTTATAGCAATCCCTCATAGCAATTCTGTGGCAAGGCATGATGGGGCTTGTAGTTTCACTAAATCTGGAGGACCATAGTGTGGCCATGCCTGAAATACAGCAAGGCAAACCCAAGCTGCGCTGCAGATGCCATAGATGTGTGCAGGGAGCAGAAGGTCCCACCGTAGCTCTTTATTGCAATGTAAAAGCAAAGATGCCCAGTGCTTTTTCTCTACATGCAAAAGCATCCAGTAGTTTCCCTGCATGCAAACAAAAAGAAAATGGATTTGCTCCATTAGCACTGCAGAATGGGCTTAGTAGCACAACCATGGCGTCTTTGTATGCGGCAGCTGTGCTAAAATATACTAATGCCTTGTGTAAAAAAAAAGGCGCCTCCAGACGGTTTTCGATCTGAAGCTGCATCCAAAGACACCGCAACGGATCTTCTGGTCATCTGAGAACACCTCAGGTTACTAAGGATTGCCGCTGTATTCGTGCAGCCATGGTCAATAAAGCTTGGTCAGAGGACGCAGTCACTGGCCTTTGCCATCATTGGAGAAAATAGGCCTGTTGTCCCCATTTTCTGTTCGTGCTGAGTGACAACAGGTGTGGGGAAGTATCCACGGAATTAGGGCCCCCCCTAGCATTCATTCTAGCACCAGCAAAACCTGTGCAGTTCCTCTTCCCTGTTTGGCGTGTCTAGCACAGTGTGGTCTTTACTGTCAGCACTGGTATGCAGACCAGACCCGTGCTAGAATCACCACAGCAGAGAACGGTTCGCCAGGTAGAGAAGTGGTATGTAGTATAGGTGGCACTGCATAGGAAAGATGCATTCGCTACCTACCTGTGAATCCACTGATAGCTAATCTAAGCAGCGCCAAAGGATCACATACATTTGACTGTGGTCTATTTAGATAGCGTGGCATGCACAACCACAGGAGTGGCCATGCCTCTAACAATGCCCTCTGATTGGTCAGTAGACTACTGGCGGTTACAGTAATCTCACCAGTAGCAGCACAGGTGGAAGCCGAACATGCTATCTCCTGGAGATTATTTTTATCGATTTCTGCTATAGTCTCTTCTAGAATCTGCAGCAGTAAAGCAATAAAGAGCAGCGCAGATCACACACCAGATGGATATGACCTAGCCGTGTAACATACATTGTGTGATCAAGTACATCGCAGCCCGATTACACATGGTATGAAAGTGCAATGATTACATTTTCCAGCAAATATGGAATAATGTATTACTGACTCACTCATAAAACAGAAACATTTCAGAGGCTCCTTTCTAATGGGGCGATATCTACGGTTTAGTCCCTGTAACTTTATTATTCCTAACATTAAGCGGTCTATCAATGCGGTGGCGATTTGTCTCCTCTGCAGAGCAAAAGGACTGCGGAAATCTAATGTAACAGAAGGAGCAGAGACAGGACTACATCCAGAGATATATCCCTTGTTCTAGATCCACAAGGACTACAACAGCATGAAAATGGGGGGGTATAGTACATTATGTTGACATTTACAAGACTGTCTTGGTTAGAATGTCAACACTAGCCACTAGAAATGATTTAATGTTGACAGTTTAATGCTTGAGTTCACATTTTGACACTGCTGACATCTATGTCAACACCAACGTTGTGGACATTGCGAGTAGGGATGCCAATCCCGGGGCATTTTTTCAATCCCGGAATTCGGGATTGAAAATTGCCCGATCCCGGGATTCCCAGGATCCCGGTATTGGCTTCCCTAATACAAAAACCCGCCTTGGCCGCCCGCATATTTACTTACAGGTGCGGTGCGGCCGTGCATGTGGGCGATGGAGCCGGGCAGGTAGGCGGGAGAATGGAGCCTGGGCTTCGGGCGATGGCACGGGGGTCCGGGACAAGACCAATGCAGGCAGCCTAGGTGGGTGGGTGGTCTCATGGAGGTGGCGGGAGGTCAGCGCGGTGCGGACAGGATGGCAGCAGTTGTGTGGCCTGCGCAGAACTCTGACGTCGTCACGCTGCGCAGAGCCGCACTGCCCGGGGCGGGAGAAGTCGAGCAATGTCTAAGCACCAGCTCAGACGCTGCCCGGCATTAGACTGTGCATGCGCAGTCTAATCCCGAATTCCCAGGATTGGAAACTCAAATCCCAGGATTGAAATCCCGGCGTATTAGGGGCCAAATCCCATGATCCCGCCGATCCCGAGATTGCCCACCTAATTGCGAGTATGGCCATAAAAATTTGACACACTGGGGGAGAATGCAATTGCCTGTGGTAAGCAGAAAGTCCAACACTTTGAGCGAGTTTACACAACAAAACCAACCTGATTTATAGAGAGGTAGGTGGAAGTGAACCTTTGGCGCACTGGTTGTTTTTAGGGATTTTTCTTTCTATCCAACAAAGAACCAATAATTGTGGAGTATAGGTTTATTTCATAAGCATAGTAAAACAACAAAGGAAAACGATTCAGAAAATGGTATTAAGTTCTCTCACCCATCTGGGGGGGTGGAGCCAGGATGGTGTCAGACAGAGTGTTCCAATGATGGGGTGCACCCTGTAGGCTCCACGAACTTAATATTGGGTCCACGTGGGATAAAAACACATCAAGAGAAATACATCAACAATGATAAAAATGATAAAAATGATGGGAATCCTTCTCACCCAGATGGAGAGGTGGAGCCTGGGATGGTAAGTAACAGGGTGTCCAAGGAAAAAGCTCACCCTGTTGGCTCCACAAGCTGACAACTGGGCAGAGGTCCTCTGTGGTGATCTGCAATCCTCCTAGGGCCCAGATGGGTGAGAGAACTTAATACCATTTTCTGAATCGTTTTCCTTTGTTGTTTTACTATGCTTATGAAATAAACCTATACTCCACAATTATTGGTTCTTTGTTGGATAGAAAGAAAAATCCCTAAAAACAACCAGTGCGCCAAAGGTTCACTTCCACCTACCTCTCTATAAATTAGCTCTTTTGGTGCCTTAAGGGAAGACACCGGGAAGTTTAACCTAGGCAGCAAGGGGTGCGCAGGGATACACAAGATCACTTTTTCTTCCTAACAAAACCAACCTGGCCTGATTGCCCCTTTAAAAAAATAATAATGGGGAAATCTTGCAAATCCTGCATCTCGAAGGTGCTCACATTTCCCCCCAAAAATTCCAGCATAACAAAACGGGGATAGTCCTTATTTCTCACCTCTGTACCTGGATTTTCTAAGTAAATGTGTTACTGAATGTTTTTCTTTCTAATCTAATGCATTGGAATGGAAAGATATTTTAGAAGTGTGTTACAAGAGTATCTGAAGTGTTAAAGAGCATCTGATACACTCCAAACACACCCTGATGGCTGGATTACACAGTGGAAATTTCAATATACTGTAACTACCTGCATGGATACTTATGTTAAAGAGAAACGCGAAACCCTGCAATTCTCCAACATTCCCTCCTGATCCTTTGCAGCATGATGCACAATCTCCAGTTACATATATCATTCATCATCCTTTCAAAAATAATAATATTAATAATCTGGGCATAGATCTCACAGCTTTATTGCAGCAAATGTTTGTGTATTCGGCAGCTAAAACCTTCCCAAAAGCAGACCACAGAGGTTTATAATCCATCCCAGTATGGCAATCAGCTCTTTAGCGGTAGAGCATACAATTTAGACACCGCAAAACAGATGCCAGTGGCGCTTTCAGACAGCCTGGAGTGTATGAAAATGATAGCAATCCTGTTAAAAGGCAACTCCACCTTGGAGGAACCATTCTGTGGCCCTAGGTCAACCTGGTTCAATATCTCCGGCACTGGTCCACCAATCAGCTGCCATGCAGTGCCACCTGAACTTAAACATTTAGGTGTCAGTTGTCCTGTAAGTAGATGATTGGGAAAACCCTGAACGTCGCAACACATTAAGGAGGGGTCAATTACCTATTGCTATAGTGCAGGCATTCCCAACCACGGTCCTCAAGGCACACCAACAGTGCAGGTTTTAGTGATATCCAGGCTTCAGCACAGATGGTTTAATCAGAATCCATCAGATACTAATTAAGTCACCTGTGCTCAAGCCTGGATATCTACAAAACCTGCACAGTTGGTGTGCCTTGAGGACCGTGGTTGGGAATGCCTGCTATAGCGGTATAGGGTTCCGGACTTCTCTAAAATTATGATATAAAACTGAATAGATGTATTAAAAATAAAAAAAAGAAGGAGGAGAGGGGGGAGAAAGTGTTGTTAAGGCCATGTAATCCACAGGGTTACCCGTACCAAAGTTATTCTATACTGAAGGAGCTGGTCACCTTCAGGGGAATCTATCTGCCAGGCTGAACTGTTTGTACAAAGTCCAGCCACGAAAAACTAAACGGATCAGGTTACTAACCTCGAAATGCTATGGTGTGACAGCTTCCATTCTCTCTATACCATCCACAATTGTCTAACTTGGGATAGCCCCCTCACCCTTATTAACATCATTATTAAGCCAATATCTGAGACCTCTATGTATCCCAGATTTAGAATGTGGTTCTGTTTGTATGACATTCATTTATCCCGCTTTCTATAGATCCCAGTCCGTAATGCACTCTGCGTGCTTCTATAGCACAACTTCTCATTGGTGATTTGGCATTGAATCACAAAATAGTGCTAAGGTGCTTCACTCTGATTTACTCAGCAGCTGTTATCTGGGGTCCTACTGAGCGATATGGGAAAGAGGACGCCAAAGATTATAGCCACGGTTGAGTAACCTGTGGCAATTCGACCCGGTTTACGAGAAGAGTTAAACCCTGTATAGTAGGCGACCCGGGATTGAGATTCTGGGTCCGACCTGGCATTGCCATATGTAAGGGGTATAAGAGGTTGATTCAATTGTTATTGACGCCACTATAATTAAAGCAATTGAATTGCGTCGGGCATCCATTTATTACCGTGATTGTTGCACGCAGACTAGATTTAGCTGCCTATAATGTATAAAGACCGGGATAGGGCCCCCAAACAGCCTCAGGATGCTGCAAGCCGAAATGTACTCCCATCCGGGACTGGCGCCTGAACAGACCAACAGTCGAATGCTCTAACAGTCACCTGCTACTCCTTAATAGAATACCGTCAAATGCAGAAGTTGGCAGGGCATGCTGGCACTTGTAGGTACCCTTTAACTATGGAAACCCTTTAACTATGGAAACTTTTTTCTTTTATGAAGACCTGGTCATCATGTCATACAGATGATGCAGCAACATTATCCTAGTAGCATTCCTCTTGCAAATCACTACTATATAGCCTGTATGTCACAGTTCTATAACAAGGTCATTGCACCTGTGATCACCTGCCTCCTTGCTACAGTGCGTACCAGGAACTGGGAGAGGTGGTCAGTGCAACAATTACTCTACATGTTAATAGGTGACTGATGATCTCGTAACAGCGTATTGCAATCAATATTGCTTAAAGCTCTACTGCTGGAGATTAATAGCTGAACCGTTAATGAGACTTAAATCTCCAGCAGAGAGGGCGCAGACACGAAACAGGCTATTTCCATAAGTGCATCAGTTAAAAGTTCCGCAACTGGGGATACTGGTTTGGAGTTTGCTGTGTGGTAAAGACATTTTTGTCACACAGATGAAAACATTTTAAAGCTGAATTCATTAACTTATACCCCTTTTACACCAAGGCAAAGACCCAGGTCAGCATTGGTGTAAAAGGGGCCAACCCAGGTCCAGTAACACTGGTTTCCTACCCAGGTCCTGACCAGGGTTGAACACTGGTTGGACTTGGATCGTGGGCGGTGTAAATGGTCCCAACCCAGGTTGGCAAGGGATATCAGAAGTGAGAGGTGAAGACAGCAGCCAGGAAGTATACAGGTGGGGGGGGGGGGGGGGGGGATATTTTACAAAATAAACAAACCAACATTTTTCAATTATTATTTTAAATCATTAAGGGAAGGTTGGCTGGCAGTTGATCAGTCCTAAAATGGACATTTTTAATGTCATCCATAGGGAAAAGCAGGGTTGACCCAGGTTCAGTGTAAACGGGTCCGACCTGGGTCACAGTGCTGTGGGTTATGAAGCTGGGTCCAACCCTGGAAACTTTTGGTGTAAAAGGGGTATTACTGTGCTAACTGATATGCCTGGTTTTAACCAGGCAAAGGTTTGCTGGACGGAACATTTGACACCTTTTAACCTGCATTGGGACGTGAATAATCCCTGCTTATTGGGTGGCTGCAAATAACTGTCACAGTTTCCAGACCACCCAGCAGGAGTACAGGTAGAGTTCGCCAACTGTGACATATTTAAAGTGCACAATGGTAATGCATTGGAAATAGCAGGTGGATGTTTCGCCACATACTGTAATTCCGAATCAACCAATTACAAGGCTGCTATCATTCTGCAATTCTACAGACCAAAAGCTTTAATCTGGTTTATGATGTGACATTAGAGGGAATACATGGCTTGCAACCAAGTTCAATTACCTGGGTTAGACCTGGGATTTTGGTAGAGAAGGGGTATCAGTCATATAGCAAATGTTATTTATACAGACAATGGTCCATTTTTGGTGAAGAAGCGCGGTCAAGCTACACAATCAGTGCTGCGGAGTATTACACTGCGATCAAAATGTTTTATTTGGCTTGTTAAAAGGTCTGTTGTATAAACATGCATGAAGCAAGTTACCTGTATCAGAGCTTATAAGGCCTCCATACACTACTGAGACTTCTCTGAGGGGAGAAGTCCCAGCTGTTTCCCCCATGAACTGCCCGGGAGCTCCTCGGTGGCTGGATCACATACGATATCATATGTGGTCCTTTTGTATAGATCGTATGCAACTACATTCACCGCTGCCGGAGGCTGTCCAGTCCGACAGATCTTATGTGCAGCATCTCTGATCCAATGCCCGTGGGACCGCACATCAGATCGGAATCGGAGACAAAACACGGTCTGCACTCTTCATCCAATTTCTCAACCTGATTCGTTAGAATCGGATGAAATGTTGCAGAATCACACTACTGCGTGGCCAGCTTTAGTCTATTGACAGTAAACCTGTACACGTCAGTGGCCACGCCGGTCGCCCCCCAAACTTTCAATAGGACCACACCTTCGGGATGGTACCTCACTTTGACCGAGCACTCGCAGGTGGCCACTATCTACAGCTAGCAATGGCATGACAGCTAGGGTAATCCCAGGCTGCATTTGCTACCAAGCCACAGGGTAGAGCCACAAGTTGCCATGCACAACATTGCATCGCCACAATGACTACAAAGCCAATAGTTACATGTTGCCGCACCATGACAGCTGAAGAGCCCCCAGGCTGCAGTTGCTAGCAACACCCACAGGATGAGAGCACCAGGTTATCAGTGTCTGTAGCAGGGATGGCCAAAGAATGCCCTCCAGCTGCTGCTGAACTACACATCCAAGCATGCCCTGCCACAGTTATAGTATGCTCAAATTGTGTAACTGTTGCAGGGCATGCTGGGATGCTTAGTTCTACAGCAGCATGTTGAATGGTCTTTCAGCAAGCAGTGGCGAGTCCCACGCAGCCACGTACAGCATGCAGAGCTACAGGTGGCCTCAACTACACTATACAGTCGCCAGAGAGCCACCGGTGCCCAAAATCGACAGGATACAGCTGAAATGTGGCTTAGACTCCCAGATGAGGAATGCTTACAGCAGGCATGGCCAAACTATGGCCCTCCAGCTGTAGTGAAACTACAAGTCCCATCATGCCTTGCCACAGTGTTGCTATTAGGGAATGCTAAAACTATGTCAAGGCATGCTGGGATGTGTAGTTTTACAACAGCTGGAGGGCCACAGTTTGGCATATCAGTATTCACAAATACATATGCTGCTATATCATTCTGGAACCTTTAATTCCACAACAGGCGAAGAGCCACAGGTTGTAGAAGCAGAATAATAAAAGGATCTAGGTACCGTTATGCCAGTTAGGTTAGACGCTACAGAAAGATTTTCGGCAAGGGAACCTCCAATCATATCTCTCGGAATTTATGTGGCGCAAAAGCTTTGGAGTGGAGGATGATTTCACAGCTATTCTGAAAGCAAATGCTGAGGTCTGGCCACCTGTCTCCGAGGATTCGGTATGGAATCCCGGCGGTCAAAATCCCGACAAGGGGGGGGGGGGGGGGATGGACACGTGGACCGCCCACAGAGGGAGAAAGTTTCGGGATTTCGGCGGTCGGGATTCCAGCGTCAGGATTTTGACCACCGGGAAATTGACCACATCCCGTCTCCGACAACTATAGGTACTTTCACACCACCCTCCTGTGTCCACACCACCATCCATTGCCTTTAGTAAAATTATGGCGAGCGAAGCGACCCACCGAGCCCGAAGCGTGGCGAGTGGACGCCGATGCTTCGCAGCACCATTGTTCACTCACCACACTGCGGGCTCTGTGGCTCTCTCCGCTCGCCACAACTTTATTAAAAGGCAATCGATGGTGGCGTGGACACCCTCCTTGCCGTACAGTTCCGTAGCATAAGTGGTGGCCACAAAAATTAGTAAAGTATCGGATTTTTAATCACAGCTACTTCTTCCTTTAAAAATATACAACATGGTGTACACCAGGTCACCAATGTGTTCCTATGGCTGTATACCGCAGCACCAATCAGTTACCGCGTGCAATGACAGGGGAAAAAAAAAAAAAAAGCTTCACACCCAGATTTCTTTTGCACATTGAAATACAAAAGGAAAAAGTGGCGTAACCACCTCCGGCCCAGGAAGCGTATGAAGTAACACCGGCGTGTAAGTATACGCAATGAGGCATTTGAATCTACAATGGGTAGATCAGCAGGGACAGTGCCACATGGACTAGCTGACCCAGGGCAGTAGGAAATAAGTGCACCTGATGCAAAGTGATTTTAAGGGAAGGAGCCATAGGAAGGAAGTGTAACGTGAGCATTTCCCAGCCCTTGACCTTGCGAGAACCACAACATTACTAACAAACTGCCAGGACAAAACTCTGCTTTGCCTGCCAACAGGAACACAGGCGTGACATCACAGACCATGAGACAGGGTATCGTGGAACCGCATGCAGGTCACATGAGCAGCACCAACATTATGACAGCCAGGCTATGACTGTACTGTAGCACAAAATATGAATAATTCAACACGATCATCAGAGACACACACCCCTACAAACTCCCCTCCCAGCAAACTCACACCCATTGTGTGTTCACCTCTCACCCACTTACAGCTGACCCAAAAGGTGCAGTCACCTCTCATACACAAGGAGTCCAGATAACTTCCCATAGGTCCCCCCTCCCCAATAAGTGCAATGGATACATAATTACTAACTGCTGAGAACTATTAGCTACTCTCTGTGATACCTGTGGCTATCTCTGGTTCCTTCCTGTATAGTTCCCCGGGCAGAATCTGTAAATGAAAGCAGGACACTGGAAATTCCATGTCCTCGGGGGGACATACACCACCTCCAAGTTCACTTATCTCACTATGAACACAAAAGCTGATCAGTCTCACCCCAACCAACCAACCCCCCCCCCCCCCCCCCCCCCCCCCCAATTACTGTAAAAGTAGAAAGTCTCCTTCTTCAACCACCCAGTACCCTTGCACTCCCTGAGGATGTGATGTCAATGGTGTGACCCCCCCTACAATCCATCCTGTGCCTGGCACACAAACTCTGCCCAGCACTGGCACACCAACAAGTTCCTGGGCCTGTTACCTCTCCACATGCCCACTAGTAGCAAGAAGGCGCCAGAGGAGTCCTCAGGTGCCCCAGGCAAGGTGACTTGGAGTTGGCAAGCCCTTGAGATGCCACCTTGGCCCCCCCATGTAGCAACTTTCTTACCTGGTGTTGTGAAGAGGAATCCTGCCACTCCAGCGCCTGACAGAGAGGGAGAGGAGAAAGGAAGGGGAGAGAGAGGGAGATCTGGGTAACCACACCCCTGTGTGTGTGACTCAACTTCACTCTGCACACACCAGACATCCGAGTCCCAGCCTGCTGCTGCTGCTGCTGCTGCTGCTGGTGGTAAGGGGAGGGAGGGCTCAGAGCCGGGGCCTGCAGAACAGGCAGAGCAGCAGCACACACCCTTCCTACACCACACCCTCCCTCCCTGGCTGCAGCTGTGTGGGAGCCCCAGCTTCTAGCCTCAAGCCATCTCTGACTGACAGTGTTCATGTGCTGCTGGTGGGACTACAAGTCGCAGCATACCTTGCCAGCACACTGCTGGGGCTTGTGGTGTTCTGTCTTCCATTAATAGCTGCAGTTTAGGGCATAATGAGGTGCTGCTAAGTAACAGTCACCCTCCCAGCGGGCTACTGATCTGAAAGTGGCAACAAGTGGCACTCTGGGGACAAGCAGGGTAATTGTGAGGATGCTCCTTTTAGGGCGTAAGATTGTCTCCCTGGAGGCTGGTGAGCACCCTCCTGGGCATAGGGATGTGCCAAGTGCTGCCCACAGGGACAATCTGCTAAGGGAATGGAAA